>NC_051179.1:144808388-145108388 GCF_013339695.2 Rhipicephalus sanguineus | reverse complement strand
GTATGTCGCTTCTTGCGCACTTTGTCAACGCCGGAAACGACAAACTTCACCTCCTGCTGGCCTGTTACAATCTATCCCATGTCCCGAAACACCATTTGCCATCATCGGAATAGACCTAGTCGGGCCACTTCCCGTAACGCCAGCAGGTCATCGGTGGATTGTGACAGCGGTCGACCACCTCACACGGTACGCAGAGACCGCCCCTCTACGCACTAGTTCTGCGTCAGACGTGGCCGCCTTCTTTTTGGAAGCCATTGTGTTGCGTCATGGTGCACCTCGCGTGCTGCTTAGTGATCGCGGGAAGACCTTTTTGTCCACAATTCTTCAGGAAGTGCTTAAAACTTGTGGGACAGTTCATAAGACGACATCAGCCTACCATCCTCAAACAAATGGTTTAACAGAGCGATTCCATCGGACTCTAACAGACATGATATCAATGTACATCGGACCAAACCACGATAATTGGGACACAATCTTACCCTTCGTGACGTTTGCGCATAACACCTCTGTCCAACGGACTACCGGATATTCACCTTTCTACCTCGTCTATGGTCGCGCGCCGACATTCACCATCGACGCCTCTTTCTTCAATGTAACGACGAAAACCCCTTCAACTACACCGGAACATTTCGTCGTTAGGCTGGATGAATGTAGACAGCGGGCTCGCCTCAACACACAGGCCAGTGAACAAGACCGCAAGCAGCGCTATGACAGCTTTCATCGCGACGTCACCTTCCGTCCTGGAGATGAAGTACTACTTTGGACACCCGTTCGTACTCCCGGATTGTGTGCCAAGTTTCAATCGCACTTTCTTGGACCATACGTTGTCCGTGAACAAACATCCCCAGTTAACTACCTTGTCACTCCCATCGAGGTTTCTTCGGACCATCGCTACCGTGCATCTGAGGTAGTTCACGTTTCGCGCCTCAAGCCCTTCGTTCGCCGTACCGTTCCCGTCTGAATCGCGGCCGGGCCGGCCGCTCGCGCGCGCGGGGAAATTTAGTGTGAGCATTGTTTATGCGCTTCATCTTCTCATATGTACTGTCGGCCGCAAAAGTTTGCGGGATGTGCAGCGCATGGCCGAGCAACGGAAAACTGCATTGCTGCGTCACCTACCGTGATGCAGCGGGTATTGAGGCTATCGGCCGCAGCCTCTGCGATTAGATCCAGCAACGGTACGTTGTCTAAACGCGCCGTCGCTAATCGCCGAGGCCGATAGCCTCAACACCCGGCGCATCACGGTAGGTGACGCAGCAATGCAGTTTTCCGTCGCTCTGCCACGCGCTGGAGATCCCGCAAAATTTTGCGGCCGACAGTACATACTCATCATCACAGCTTGGGTTTGGGTTGTGGGGCTCATACTCGACACAATAAAGAAGTGTCTCGAGCGTCCTAAACGTTGTCTCACAATATATATATATATATATATATATATATATATATATATATATATATATATATATATATATATATATATATATATATATATATATATACCGGGTGTCCCAGCTATCTTTAGCGAAGGGTTACAAAAGTCAATATTAGGGGCAGGCGAGTGAAATCTGTTGCAAATTGCTGGCAGCCACCTTGCGCACTACAGACATTTTGTTTTGTTTTGCAATTAACTAACTTGTTAATTAGGACGACTTAACTAAATTGCTAAATATTGACTTTAGGCAAGAAATGCTGCTTGCAAAGTTCGAGAGCGTCTTCAAAAACCCAATTGCATTATTTGCGATGAAAGTCTCACGTATACCATTTTTTCCAAGCTTCAAAGAAAGCCCGCGAGATACAAAAAAAATTGGACCATCTCCCCGAAGGGAACCCTGATGGGATGCGAAGCAGCAGCGTTGCGCGCGGGTGGCGTCAGGGGTTGAACGGCGCTAACGCGGGTGCTGCGGTGAGCGCTGGAATATTCGTTTGAAGCGAAACTCGGTGTAGCGTTTACTGGTGTAAACGTTTGTTTGAAACGCAGACACGGGAGGCGAGCGGGCATTGGAGCCGGCAGCTGCGGGCGCTCCGGCGGGTAAGGGAGAGAGTGACGTACGCGCGCACCTGCGAGGGAAGCGTGCGAGAGGAGCGTGACGTCAACGCCCAGCTGCGGCGTGACCTACTTGGCACCGCTCCAACACCTGCGCCGAGGGAAGTGTGTTGCCTCGCGTTTGTGCGGACGGAGGGACAGCGTTACACAGGCTCGTCAAAGAGCTGCTTCGCATCTAAAAGAACCACGTGACTAGCGCACTCACGTTACGCGAGAATGCTGCCCTCAGCCGTGGTTTGAGCGAACGAAATCAGCTGCGGCCGCGACTCGTCGGCTCTGTTGCAGTGGTAGGCCGATAAGTGGGCGGTGGTTTCTTGGCCCGTTGCCAGCCAGGTGGCGCGCGTGACGGTGCAAGTTGTAGCGAGTGCGGGCCAAGAAACCACCTTTAACTTATCGGCCTACCGCTGCAACGGAGACGGCAAGTCGCTGCCGCAGCTGATTTCGTTCGCTCAAACCACGGCTGAGGGCAGCATTCTCACGGCGCGCAAGTGCCCTAGTCACGTGGTTCTTTTTGTATTTCGCAGGCTTTCTTTGCAGCTTGGAAAAAATGGTATACGTGAGACTTTCTTTACCGCAAATAATGCAAATGTGGTTTCTGAAGACGCTCTCGAAGTTTGCAAGCAGCATTTCTTGCCTAAAGTCAATGTTTAGCAATTTAGTTAAATTGTCCTAATTAGCAAATTAGTTAATTACAAAACAAAAAAATTTCTGTATTGCGTAAGGTGGCTGTCAGCAATTTGCAACTGATTTCACTCGCCTGTCACTAATATTGTATTTTTAACCCAGGGCTAAAGTTAGCTGGGATACTCTGTGTGTGTATATATATATATATATATATATATATATATATATATATATATATATATATATGCGAAAAATCACAGCATATCCACGGAGTGAATGATGATGAGTGGGCGAAGCTGCGGAGGTTCATCGGTAAACCGTGAATCTTCCGTGAATTCTGCCCAGTACATCATCACCGACGTGAGATAGGGCGCGTTTATACTAAAGGTTCGATGAGTTATGACGACTTGCAGCTCACGTTAATTTTACATGTACGCTGTGAATTTTCATTGTTTAGAAAACCATTGCTTTAGAAAAATCTGGCGTCTTTCGTTAAGCAGCTGGCGTCTTTTCGTTTTGCTTTAGAAACATGTGGCGTTCTTTCGTTTTGCTTTAGAAACATGTGGCGTTCTTTCGTTTTGCTTTTACAAAACATCTGGCGTCTTTCGTTGGTTTATTTCATCAATCAACGGCGTTTTGAACAAAATTTTTATTGTTTAATCACGCACAGGAGAAATCTCACCAGGCACTACCTTGGAGGTAAACAATGGCTGCTAATGGGAATGAGAGACAGAAGAAGTCGGCTTTTAGCTAACACTTACATTTCTACTTCTCCTAACGTTTCCTACTGGAACATGCCAATGGCTGCTAATGGGGAATGAGAGACAGAAGAATTCGGCTTTTAGTCAACGCACACGCTGCGAATTTTTTATTGTTCAACAACGCACAGGAAAAATCTCCCACCGGCACCACCTTGGAGGTCAAAGCGTAAGACTTGTTACGGACTACGACTACTACTACTACTACTACGACGACGACTACGAGGGACGAACGGGTGCCGCCTTAAGGAGCTTCGCCCCTAAAAATAGGTGGCACTTCAAGAAAACTTCATTTATTACGTCGACGTTTCGGTCAGAGCCTGACCTTTCTCAACACGAAATTTTAGAGTATATTTCCGTGCTTATACGCCTAGTGCACGCCGACCGAAGCGCCAGTGGTGGCGAACTTGCTCGCTACTCTCGGGGCAGTGAGCAGACGTCCGCCGTACGTTTCTACGTCGATATTCGTGTGTCACTGCGAACAACGACGGACAACACCAAATGAGAGGGGAAGAACGTGAGAGAGAGAGAAGGAGCGGAAGGGGGAAAAGCTTGCTTAGGGGTTATCAGGAGCGAGGACCAGGAGTAGCACGCTGCCGCCGACAGCGGATTACTCATTGTTAAACGTCGTTTCTCTATTCTGGGCTGGACGAAGAGCCGGCTCAAGTTAAAAACAGCCGGTGTGCAATTGAAACCGGCTGATTGAAAAAATGGGTTAATGTGGATGCAGCTGCACACGCGGCCTCGGAAATTGGGTGTCGGTGAGCACTGTTGACGCGGCGTATTGTCCATTTGGGCCATGCAGAAAGAGCCTTGTCTACCGTCTCACTTGCCGATCCTGCTCGTTTGTCTGATAAGCGACGCCCGCTTCTAAAGCGAGAACGAACACGTTGAGTGACATTAGCGGCTTCCGGTCAAGGAGCCACTGAAGGAAGCAAAAAAAAAGGTAGGGGCAAGAAAGGAGGGAAGAGGGAGGGCGGGGCTTCCGCTTAGAGTGATCGATTGCTGCTCTCTCCAGCTGCACAATACAACGCCGGGGAAGGTAAAAGGCGGCACACATGAAAGGGTGAGGAACACTGTAGGTACGATCAACGAAGGCACTGGCTCACACATGCATTTTTGCTGCTTATTTTGCTGGGTTGATGTTAGTGTCATTTAGAGTACTATTTGCGCTTTAAGGCACGTAAAAGCGGAAGAGCACCCGGATGTTCATTTATTTATTTTATTTATTTAACAATACTGTAGGCCTTTTACAGGCCCATACAGGAAGTGGTTAGAACATGTACACTTGAGCATGGGAATAGTAAAACTGTATGAACGAGAAAGTTGGGTAACAAAGCAAAAACAAAACGAATTTATTCCATGTTCAACGGTATGTATATATGTGTGTGTGTGTGTGTGTGTGATTGTAAAACATTTTTAAAAAACAACATTGATAGGTGTATGTAGACTAGAAGGGATTTTATGTTGCGAAGAATAATGGTCAATGTTATTTGAAGGCGGAGCGTACTTTTTCTCTCGTAATATTATAGAAATTAGGTTATGGCTTTTAGTGATTCCAAATTACCACGTGCTAGATTTATTCCTGATGGGTGTAGGGATTGGAATTTGTGTATCAAATACGATTCCATGAATTTCCTCTGACGTGGTGACCGGAAGTTTGTTTGCAGAACGTAAAGTTTGGCTTGATCGAAATTGTGGCCTTGTTGATTGAAGTGGCTGGCTACTGCTTTTGGCAAATTCTGCTTTGTGTCTGCGCGGTGGCCGTTCAGTCTTACATGAACGCGTTGTCCAGTTTCGCCTACGTATTGTTTTTTACAGGTGGTACATTCCCTGCAGTAGATCAGGTTGTTTGAGGTAGACGTGAAGTTGGATGCTACCTTGGGAATGTAATTCGATGCTGTGCTTTTTACGTTGGTGGCCGGCTGTATATGTTTGCATGTATCGAAACGTCGGCCAGCCTGTCCGAGGCACTTTCTCCTCTTCGTTCAACCTATCCTACTCTATGTATCCATCTGTCGGCTCCCATCTTGACAAATAAGAAGTAATTCGAAGGTCGCAGGTTCGGTCCCTGCCGGCGGTAAGTTATCTTTTCGTCCTTTACTTTGTTCACATTTATATCCTAATTAGTACAAATTACATCCCCTATACTTTCCTTGCCATTATTGTCTGTTAGTTCTCAATAATATTGTGTCCAACAAGAAAAAAGCCGGCAGATTCCACGCATTGTGGGAATCGATGTAATGCGAAGCAGCCAGGAAAGAGCTGCATACATTGTCTTGTATGTCATTGAGGAAAATGCGTGTCATGGTTTTCATGTTAACTCCTATTATTTATGTTCGTCACACAGTAACGTCGCGCAATACCAACTTCGGGGTCGATCAAGCTAGAGAAACGGCCGCCAGCGCCCCATGAGCGTGGCACGCAAGTCATGCTGTACATGACATACGTGTCATGACTTTCATGTTAACTCGTGTTATTTATGTTCCTCACACGGTCACGTCGCAAGATACCAATTTTGGTGTATATCAAGCTAGCGAAACGGCCGCCAGCACCCCATGAGCGTGGCACGTAAGTCATGCTGTACATGACATGCGTGTCATGATTTTCATGTTAACTCGTGTTTTTATGTTCGCCACACAGTCACGTCGCGCAATACCAATTTCGGGGTAGATCAAGCAAGCGAAACGGCCGCCAGCGCTCCATGAGCGTGGCACGTAAGTCATACTGTACATGACATGCGTGTCATGATTTTCATGTTAACTCGTGTTATTTATGTTCGTTACACAGTCACGTCACAATATACCAATTTTGGTGTATATAAAACTAGCGAAACCGCCGCCAGCGCCCCATGAGCGTGGCACGTAAGTCATGCTGTACGTGACATGCGTGTCATGATTTTCATGTTAACTCGTGTTTTTTATGTTTGCCACACAGTCACGTCGCGCAATACCAATTTCGGGGTAGATCAAGCTAGCGAAACGGCCGCCAGCGCTCCATGAGCGTGGCACGTAAGTCATGCTGTACATGACATGCGTGTCGTGATTTTCATGTTAACTCGTGTTATTTATGTTCGTTACACAGTCACGTCACAATATACGAATTTTGGCGTATATAAATCTAGCGAAACCGCCGCCAGCGCCCCATGAGCGTGGCACGTAAGTCATGCTGTACATGACATGCGTGTCATGATTGTCATGTTAACTCGTGTTATTTGTGTTCGTTACACAGTCACGTCACCCAATACCAATTTCGGGGTAGGTCAAGCTAGCGAAACCGCCGCCAGCGCCCCATGAGCGTGGTACGAAGGCATGCTGTACATGACATGCATGTCATGATTGTCATGTTAACTCGTGTTTTATGTTCGTCACACAGTCACGTCACAAGATACCAATTTTGGTGTATATAAATCTAGCGAAACCGCCGCCAGCGCCCCATGAGCGTGGCACGTAAGTCATGCTGTACATGACATGCGTGTCATGATTGTCATGTTAACTCGTGTTATTTGTGTTCGTTACACAGTCACGCCACGCAATACCAATTTCGGGGTAGGTCAAGCTAGCGAAACCGCCGCGAGCGCCCCATGAGCGTGGCACCTAAGTCATGCTGTACATGACATGCGTGTCATGATTGTCATGTTAACTCGTGTTTTTATGTTCGTCACACAGTCACGTCACGCAATACCAATTTCGTGGTAGATCAAGCTAGCGAAACGGCCGCCAGCGCTCCATGAGCGTGGCACGGAAGTAATGCTGTACATGACATGCGTGCCATGATTTTCATGTTAACTCGAGTTTTTATGTTCGTCACACAGTCACGTCGCGCAATACCAATTTCGGGGTAGATCAAGCTAGCGAAACTGCCGCCAGCGCTCCATGAGCGTGGCACGTAAGTCATGCTGTACATGACATGCGTGTCATGATTTTCATGTTAACTCGTGTTATTTATGTTCATTACACAGTCACGTCACAAGATATCAATTTTGGTGTATATCAAGCTAGCGAAACTGCCGCCAGCGCACCATGAGCGTGGCACGTAAGTGATGCTGTACATTACATGCGTGTCATGATTTTCATGTTAACTCGAGTTTTTATATTCGTCATACAGTCACGTCGCAAGATACCAATTTTGGTGTATATCAAACTAGCGTAACGGCCGCCAGCGCACCATGAGCGTAGCATGTAAATCATGCTGTACATGACATGCGTGGCATGATTTTCATGTTATGACTTGTCATTTATGTTCGTCATACAGTCATGTTACGCCATACCAATTTTGGTGCACAATCGATGAACCAAGCGACCAGGAGAGCACAAAGTCGTAGGCGGCTAGATAGATAGATAGATAGATAGATAGATAGATAGATATAGATAGATAGATAGATAGATAGATAGATAGATAGATAGATAGATAGATAGATAGATAGATAGATAGATAGATAGATAGATAGATAGATAGATAGATAGATAGATAGATACGCTCAAAGTCGCAGAAGTTCGCTAAGAAATGCTTCGCATTTAAAAACGAGCCATTAAAATCCTTCATTCATAGCCAGGGTCTCATCCTGGCAGACTTGATGCCTTCAGGTAGTATGCAAGGGATTATTGGACAGCTGCCAGCTTGCAAAAAGATGACGTGCTACGTGATGCCAACAGGCAGAAAAGGAGTGTTCCACACACGCCGCCATGGCTGCGATCGGCGCTGACTAACACTCCTAGGTTTAAATGCACATAAATACCCCATAAAGTGAACAAGAGGATGACCGCCGCCGTAGCTGAGTGGTAGAGCATAGGACGCGTTCTTCGAAGTTCGAAGGTTCGGTCCTTGCCTGCGGCAAGTTATATTTTCGTTCGCTTTGCTTTCTTCGCATTTTCTTCCCATTTATATCCTAATTACTACAAATATCATCCCCTATACTTTCCTTGGCATTATTGTCTCTTAGGATTATTATTGTGTCAAACAAGGAAAAAAACATCACAGCATATCCAGGGAGTGAATGATGATGGGTGGGCGAAGCTGCGGAGCTTCATCGGTAAACCGTGAATCTACCGTGAATTCTGCCCAGTACATCATCGCCGACGTGAGATCGGGCGCGTTTATACTAAAGGTTCGATGAGAGTTATGACGACTTGCAGCTCACTTTAATTTTACATGTACGCTGTGAATTTTCATTGTTTAATCACGCACAGGAGAAATCGCACACACGCACTACCTTGGAGGTCAAAATCCAGTGCCTATATATACGGAGTGGTCAGTGAACGGTTGTGCAGCGCGAGCGGTCGGTTTTTTCAATCAAGACGCTGCCTCCTACGGCCCCCCCCCCCCATCTTACCTCGCGGCGCAGCGGCGCCGCGAGGTAAGATGGGGGGGGGGGGGGGGACCGTAGGAGAGGTGAAAGAGGGGGAAGCGTAGGAGAGGAGAGGGCGATACATATCACGTACTGTCGCAGCGCATTGTCTTTGGGGAACATTCATGTGTGCACGCCCCCTGCGTTTTGTAGCGTTAGCTACACTAGCCTAGCCAGAGCAGGTTTCGCGGGGGTCATCATGAGCCGTGCTGCGCATGCGCGCGCGAGGAGAAAGAGGGGGAAGCGTAGGAGAGGAGAGGGCGATACATATCACGTACTGTCGCAGCGCATTGTCTTTAGGGAACATTCATGTGTGCACGCCCCCTCCGTTTTGTAGCGTTAGCTACACTAGCCTAGCCAGAGCAGGTTTCGCGGGGGTCATCATGAGCCGTGCTCCGCATGCGCGCGCGACTGGCCGCTGCTAAAGCCCCTATACTTCGTAAAAGTACCGCCATCTGCTCTCCCCTCCGCCGCCTCCTCTCCTGCGCGCTCTCGCGCGCGACGGCGGCGCCCCCTCGAACGCGCCACGCGGACGCGTGAAGCTTTCAGGCCGGTTGCGCGCTGGCGCCGCCACTTCAGCCACAGCTTTTCTAGTCCAGCCGTGGTCGCGTGCCATGTCTCGCATACGGCTGTGTGTAATGACTCTATTATTTCTGCGATCATTTTCTCAGTTGGTGTAGGTGTGCGCACCATCTAATACCCTTACAGCGCGCCAGGAGAGCTGCTGCAAGCAATGTACAATTTGTAGCAAATTGCATGTCGTTTACGGTTCTTTTCGGAGCGCAGCGTTTCCCCGTGTATTTATTGCATCGGCAAGAAATATTTACATGGCAGCTGTGATGTCAAGCCACGCCGTTTGGGAAGGAATAGTTCCCGTGCGTACAAACTATCTCTATCATATATAACTGCAGCAATGCCTGCAATTCCCATGAAGGTGCTCGATCAAAATTTCATGACATTTCATATATGTTACTTCTCCTCGGCCTGCGCGCCGCGGTGATGTAGCGGTTTCGGCGCTCGCCTGCTGACCCGAAGGTCGCGTGTTCGGTCCCGGCCGCGGCGGTCGCAATTCGATAGAGGTGAAATGCTAGAGGCCCGCGTACTGTGCGATGTCAGTGCACGTTAAACAACACCAGATGGTCAACATTTCATTTCCGGAGCCCTACACTACGGTGTGCCTCATAATCATATCGTGGTTTTGTGAAGTGGAAGATTTATGCTTCAATAAATTCAGTTGTTAGTCTGCGCTCGTCCTGTGTACTACTTCTTCTTGTGTTCCGTCCACCGCGCAGTTTTTTACCATTCTATGTCATACCAACTAGCCCCCCAACGCACTTTACTCAAGTTAGGTGGAAATCTTATCACAGCAGCAAAACACCATAAGCGTCGGAGAACGTTCTAAACATGAATGAACGTTTATTAAAATAAGCGCATGGCTGCGCTTTAATTAAAATTTTAAATTTATTGCTTTGATCTACTGCGCGTCAAACAGGCATCTGCTGCAACTACCGCAGCGTGTTGAAACTTATGCGCTAAATCTGTGACGCGATGAGCCGCGGTCCGCTGCACTAAAGCCCCGCTCATGTTCCGAATTTTCAAAAAGTTCTGACTGTCACCCAGAAGTGGTTCGTCAAATTAGACAATATGATGGAGGAGCTGCACGCAAATGCACTGCTTTCGATAAATCCTGCGCGCTAGGTTCCTTTTTTTTTTTTTTTTGCTATCGCACTTTCATTCCGACGCTCGCTCCGTCTTCGCCCTTCCATCCGCACATCACAGTGAAAGGTTAGTAGAATATGTGGAACACAACCTAGTGTTCTAGTGCACGACATTCGTTCTTTCAGAGTTATTAATATGTGGGGTTTTACGTGCCAAAACCGCGATATGATGAGGAGGCACGCCGTAGTGGAGGCCTCCGAAAATGTTGACAATCTGGTGTTCAAGACAGTCACTTGCTCGAGAAAGTGACTGCCTTGGTGCATGACAAATAACACGAAATTTCGCGTGACATTAAGTAATACACCACATATCTCACACGGCAAAGCAAGACGCCTGTCAAGAGTAAAAACGCACGAGCACCTACCTCACAAAGCCGCGCCGATCTCGGCCCGAAGTTTGCTCGACCGATTCTGTGGAGCCAGATTTTGCGACGACCTGCATTTTCTTTTCCGCACGGAATGCAAAAACACTTTTTCCCATGGGTATGGTCCCTTCCATGGGTGTCACGGTTATGGCAGCCAAACGCACAGCAACCCGGCATCGCGACAATACGAGCGAGACGCACACGTACGCTTCAAACTTCGTGCACTTCACATGGGGCGAACACACAGCGCATAGCACGTCGGAGCGTTCAACATGGCGCCGAGAGGCGAAGGAGACAAAATACCGAGAAAGAGGGCGCGCGCTACCACGTGACCGCAGTCGCCCTATCAGAGGCGTGGAGAGGAGGAAGCGGCGTAGATCAAGAGAAAGCTGTACTTTTCCGAAGGTATAGGGACTTTAGCCGCTGCTGCTCTGCGCATTCGAGAGGGGTGACGTCGTAGCCATGGCGCGCGCAGAGATGCGAAGTATCTTAAGGCAGAGCTCAATCCGGTGGTGGTGGTGTGCGGCGTGACCACCCTTACTGCGCATACCCTCTCCACACACCTCCTCTTCACTCCCCCTCACCATTCCCCCTGTCATCTACCCTCTCCCATTTCCCCTCTCCACTCAGCCTCTCCCCTTTCCAATTCCCCTCTTCCCTACCCTCTCCACTTCGCCTCTCCTCTCCCCCTTTCCACTCTTCCTCTGAAACGCGGGCTAAACATGCCGAAATTCTCTCCTGCGCAACGCCGCGATGAGCTCGAGCGCATGCGCGTCCCCCCCCTTTCTCTCTCCTCTCCTACGCTGCCCCCTCTCGCCCGCCTGTCGACCGCGTTTCCCGCTCGCCCTGTGAGAATTAACGGCCAGGCTAGATGGAAGATACGACGCGCGTAGCGTCGCTCTTCGCGTTCCACGACGCGAGCTCGGTAGCATGCCCAACGAACGCCAACGGAACGCGATCGTGCAAGCGCTCCGGCTTCGCATCTACTCATGGTCCCCTTTAGCGGGAGATGGTGTATTCGCCTTCGCTGTGCAGTCGCCGTCTGACAGTGCGCTGGTGCCGCTTGATAGCGCCTCTGACTGGCGCTTGCTGGTGGGTAACGCCATGGAGAAGGAGAGCGCAAATGCTGCTCAACGGCGCAGAAGCGCCGAGAAGTTTATGTCATCGGATCCCGAAGTAGTTGCCTGGAAATTAGCGCTTCAGCGTAAGAAGAATGAACAGAGGAACGCTAAACGTGCTGCGGAAAGCTAAACGTGCTGCGGAAATCTGGAAAGCTCAGAATAATCAGCTGAACCTTTGCTAACGCTACGTATATCCTGGCATAGCCGAGCTAAGCCACTGCAATTTTTTAAGACTGGTTATGGGAGAGGGGAAGTGGAGAGGGGTGATGTGAAGAGGATAGGGGAGAGAGTGAGTGGAGAGGGAGAGGGGTAGACGACATGGGGAATTGTGAGGGGGAGTGGAGAGGAGGTGTGTGGAGAGGGTATGCGCATGCGCAGTATAGGTGGTCACGCCGCACACCACCACCACCACCGGACAGATACTGCCGTTTACTGCCGGCTGCCGGGAGATACGCCGGACAACGGAGACGTGACAAGGTTAGACTAAGAGGAGCTACGCCCCTAAAACGAGCCCTTAAAAGCCGCGGTCTTGGTGGCACATTGACTAACTGCCGTACAAAGGGCAGGTCATTGTCCTACCTAACGCCGGCGCTTATGTTACAGCACAGAGATCACTTTTATCGAAACGAAGTGTAAGCAGCGTTCGTTGGCATATTGTCGCGGTAACGAGCAACACTACCATGTAGCTTGTTGAGCCATAGAACATATGTAAGCGTTTCAGTGCTACATTAAAATTACCAACTATAACTAAAGGTACGTCTTTCTCTTGTTTAATCCACGCAAAGTGTCTTATAAAGTTTTCAATGTCTATTATCACTGTCCTTGGTTGATATAGACTGCGAACCACCTATGGTGCATATTGTATGAAGATGAGCCACGCCTGACTGTGGGAAAGGGTTTAACAAGGTACGCGACAGGCATGTCATGCTATTCAATTCATGACCTGTCAGTCATGTTCGTAATACAGTCATGCCCTCTTGTGTAGATCTTGGCGTACACCAAGCAAAGGAAGAGGTAGGCGATTAGGTAGATACGTAGACAGACAGTGTAGGCACAGGGCCACTGGTCTGCCGGAGCCCTCAGACAGGACGCAGAGGCAACAACAGCAAAGACAGCAAAAGATATCAACATTTTATTCCTGAAGGCCAGGCCACAAATGACATTTGTCGAGCTTGCACGAGCCACGCGCGGAGGGCTGCTCGTCTTTGTACCTATAATAGATAGATAGATAGATAGATAGATAGATAGATAGATAGATAGATAGATAGATAGATAGATAGATAGATAGATAG
This sequence comes from Rhipicephalus sanguineus, assembly GCF_013339695.2. Classification (NCBI taxonomy): domain Eukaryota; kingdom Metazoa; phylum Arthropoda; class Arachnida; order Ixodida; family Ixodidae; genus Rhipicephalus; species Rhipicephalus sanguineus. The sequence continues at coordinate 145,095,122 of NC_051179.1, read as the reverse complement.
ATAGATAGATAGATAGATAGATAGATAGATAGATAGATAGATAGATAGATAGATAGATAGATAGATAGATAGATAGATAGATAGATAGATAGATAGATAGATAGATAGATAGATAGATAGATAGATAGATAGATAGATAGATAGATAGATAGATAGATAGATAGATAGATAGATAGATAGATAGCAGCGGTTAAGCCACTGCTCGCGAGTAGTGCTTAGGCCGCTCGCGTGTTTATAAAAAAATCACAGCATATCCACGGAGTGAACAATGATGAGTGGGCGAAGCTGCGGAGGTTCATCGCTAAACCGTGAATCTTCCGTGAATTCTGCCCAGTACATCATCACCGACGTGAGGTCGGGCGCGTTTATACTAAAGGTTCGATGAATTATGACGACTTGCAGCTCACTTTAATTTTACATGTACGCTGTGAATTTTCATTGTTTAGAAAACCATTGCTTTAGAAAACATCCGGCGTTTTTCGTTAAGCAGCTGGCGTCTTTTCGTTTTGCTTTAGAAACATCTGGCGTTCTTTCGTTTTGCTTTTACAAAACATCTGGCGTCTTTCGTTGGTTTATTTCATCAATCAACGGCGTTTTGAACAAAATTTTTATTGTTTAATCACGCACAGGAGAAATCTCACCAGGCACTACCTTGGAGGTAAACAATGGCTGCTAATGGGAATGAGAGACAGAAGTCGGCTTTTAGCTAACACTTACACTTCTACTTCTACTAATGTTTCCTACTGGAACATGCCAATGGCTGCTAATGGGGAATGAGAGGCAGAAGAATTCGGCTTTTAGTTAACGCGCACGCTGCGAATTTTTTATTGTTCAACAACGCACAGGGAAAATCTCCCACCGGCACCACCTTAGAGGTCAAAGTGTAAGACTGGTTACGCACTACGACTACTACGACTACGACTACAAGAGACGAACGGGTGCCGCCTTAAGGAGCTTCGCCCCTAAAATATTCAATTATAAATTAAGTGCTCGACGAAATGCGCTACATTTTCGCCGCCTTGTTTGTGAGCGCACAAGGATTAACCCACATAACAGAGACCATCACTGAAAATTAGGTGTCGTGGCCCCTTTAATGGCACATATATGAAGATACAGATGCAGCAGGATGTATGCTCAAATATCACATGGTGATAGTGATAACATAACATCGTATGCTTGAAAGTGTCACAAGCTCGATAATTTTTACCTTCTATAAGGCATGAACCACTGCATTTATTCGCCCGTCATTTGACCTCCTCAGCGAAGGATTACGCATACAATTTACGTCTCAGTTACGCATACAATTTACGTCTCCTATCCACGCGCCTCCGCGACCCACTCGGCGTTTTGCCTGACGCATCCAGAGACTGTGGTTTTCATCGGAGTCTAGTAGTGACGTGGGCAAAATGCGCCAGCCCGGACGCGCGGCTGGCGACGAGACGTGCAGAACGTCAACAGCGCATGTGCGCGTGTGGTGAAAGAACGCGAGCCTGGAAGAATGCAAGAAACGGCATCTAAAATGACTCCGTTTAACAAGCCTGAAGTGAAGCCAGCGTGCAGGCAGCTTGCAATAGTGGTTAGAGCTGTGCACGGGCCGTATTTGCGAGCCCGAGCCTGCCCGGGCCCGCTGACTTTGTCGAAGGCCCGCCCGAGCCCGACGGCAAAGGGCTGCGAGCCCGCCCGGCCCGGCCCGACGTACGAAAACACCATCCCGGCCCGGCCCGGCCCGGCTTTTTGAAGGTTCGCTGCGGGCCGTTCGCGTGATGTATCGCGTAGTCAAAATCGCGCGATCGCTCGGTTTTTTCACATTTGGAAACCGTCGCCCATCACCCAGAAGTCACAAAACACCCGAACCGAATGTACATCAGCGACGTATAAGCACATCAGCTGTACACCAAACAAATAACGTAATAATTATGCACGTGCATATAAAAAATACTGCGAGACAATGGTAAACGTTTTACGTACCAACATGCAAGAAATATTTTATTTTCATTGCATACCTGCGACAGCGCGGCACTTTTGCTATACAAGTAGACGGCCTCATGCCAGCAACAATGGAGTTCGCTCGCCAAAGCCGTCACGTGTATGGGGTATGCCCATGCAAGCGTCAGCGCGTCAGCTTGCACGAAGGCGATCAACGTCGGGTCGCTCGTCGCTGTCGCGTGCATTTTCACTCATATGGGATTTGGCCTTAAATCTAACGCGAACAGTCGCGTGACGCCGTCACTAGCTCAGGTGGTGTTACTTCTCTGTTTGTCGGAGTGCAACACAAGCAGTGCTTTACCTGCTCCCCTTTTGTTTAAAGTATACCGAATGGAAAAGGAAAAGCGGTAAAGGGCGGTCGCGGAAAAGGCGCTGCATGCGTGCTGGAAAACAATTCCCGCTCATTCTCTATATTTCGGGCTTGAGTCGGGCTTTGCGCCGGGCCCGAGCCCGGCCCGATAAAACTGCAAGTAGCCCGAGCCCGGCCCGGGCCCGAGGTGAAAATACGTCGGCCCGCCCGAGCCCGGCCCGCGGGCCGGGTCGGGCTTAGGCTTTCGGGCTACCCAGAACCCGTGCACACCTCTAATAGTGGTGCAAGGCTGGACTAACAGTGGAGCTCGTGGCCGACCATGCTTCTGTTGGCTTCTACAAGCTCGACTAAGTCGTTGCTAGGTTTGGTCAGGCATCGCAGGGCTTGGCTATGTGGAACATAGAACTATATTGCTTGGCGAAGTGTCATCGTGGCTGAAGTAAACGATTCATTAGCACGTTCTTAATTACACCGATCTTAATTAGCAATTTCTTAATTAGCACAGTTTACTTAGTCAGGTGTTAATTGACAACTTCTTAATTAGCGGTATCTCAATTAGGAAGGTCATAACAAGGCCTTCGTTAGCAAGGTCTTAGTTACCATGGTCTGAGTTGCCAAGGGCTTAATTAACAATTACCTTAAGTTAACCTTGATTTGCAAAGTCTTAAGAAGATAAAGTGGACGAAGAGAGGCCGCGCCGGCCGAGCAACGCGCTAGAAGGTAGAGGCCGATAATGATGATGATAATTCTTTGTTCACTCTGCAGGGCCTAACCTAGACCTTAAACAGCCCCGCTCTTAAAATATCCGCGACACACAGTTCCTTTTGTCTAGCCCTACTGTTGCTTCTGAGAAATTTCCTCGCTTAAACAGCATAATAAATTCACCGCCAATCATTATTCCTTTGTTAATTACTTGGGAAAAATCCAGTTGAAGTTTCTTGCAATCGCAGCGCAACATGAGCGTATGAGGAAGCCAGACCTCACGACTCAGCGTTGCCTCTACGTAGCGCTGCGTCGTGCATACGCTATTCACAATGAAAGCAAGAACGAAACGTGTACTAAGCATTCGTGAACAACTGAAGAACAGCGGTGACACCTTTACACACATGCTAGTGCGTACATAAGCAACTAAACGCGTAGTGTCATCCAGAAATTAAACCGAAGTTACATACGCGACGTTCACATGCTCAAGAGATGGAGGCATGACGAAAATCACAGCATATCCACGGAGCGAATGATGATGAGTGGGCGAAGCTGCGGAGATTCATCGGTAAACCGTGAATCTTCCGTGAATTCTGCCCAGTACATCATCACCGACGTGAGATCGCGAGCGCGTTTATACTAAAGGTTCGATGAGTTATGACGACTTGCAGCTCACTTTAATTTTACATGGACGCTGTGAATTTTCATTGTTTAGAAAACCATTGCTTTAGAAAACATCTGGCGTCTTTCGTTAAGCAGCTGGCGTCTTTTCGTTTTGCTTTAGAAACATCTGGCGTTCTTTCGTTTTGCTTTTACAAAACATCTGGCGTCTTTCGTTGGTTTATTTCATCAATCAACGGCGTTTTGAACAAAATTTTTATTGTTTAATCACGCACAGGAGAAATCTCACCAGGCACTACCTTGGAGGTAAAGAATGGCTGCTAATGGGAATGAGAGACAGAAGAAGTCGGCTTTTAGCTAACGCTGCGAATTTTTTATTGTTCAACAACGCACAGGAAAAATCTCCCACCGGCACCACGTTGGAGGTCAAAGCGTAAGACTGGTTACGCACTACGACTACGACTACGAGGGACGAACGGGTGCCGCCTTAAGGAGCTTCGCCCCTAAAAATATAGCGAGGAAATTTGCCGCTGACTTGAGGCGTGTAAAGATGGTATCTACACTGCACAGACACCAACTGCTCGTGCGCTGCTACGTGCCCGCTTGAATTTCACAACACAGCGGTGTGATCCATTACCATCCATCGGAAAGCGGTACATTTTCCACCCATTTTGCGAACAGACTGTCCGATTTTGCATCCAATCCGACGCGGCAGTGCGGCAGCCGGAATGGTGACGATTTGTCGTATCGGACCGTCAGATCGCATGTCCGGTGTGCATCAGTCAAACCGGTCAGATATTTTCGCCACCGCATCGGACCGTCAGACGGCCGCAGCCAATGACAGCGTGGGAGACGTGGGTCGTCACGCCGCTGGTGGCGCCCCTGTCGCCGCTCCGATCACCATGGCCAAGGCGAGTCGAGCCTCGAAGCATTTGCAGGCATCGTCGCTCGCAGCGGTATGAAAAAAATTCACAGCATATCCACGGGTGAATGATGAAGAGCTTGGGCGAAGCTCCTGAAGCAATCATGGTTACACCGTGAAATCTTCAGTGGTTTCGCCCAGCAGTAATCAAAGCGATAGCGCAGTACATCATCAAAGACGTGACAAACACTGTATGGGAAACGTGCGGCACCTACAGGTGGCGCGACAATGCAGTGCGCCAGCCAAGGAGGTTATATACTATTTCTTCTGGAGTGGAGGTGGCGCCCCCGTAAGTGAAGCCGGTCGCCGCCATATTGCAAAAGGAAAAACTCGGAAGCAGACGACGGAGTGCGCTCCGTTGCCCCGCCGTCGCAGTTGTCTTTGGGGACGGTGGCATGCTTTTGTAAAGCAGTTAAACATTTTACGAGGCCATGGCGACTTCGTGCGTCGCTTATGGCTGCACAAATCGCAATAAGAAGACGCCTGGGATCACTTTTCACGTGTAAGTGTCCTCACTTAGTTCGCTGACGATTGTCTGTTTTTCGTGCATGCTGTTAAACTGGAAACAATTTGAAAGGTGCGCATACATGTAATACATGCGTGCAGTTGTAGCGACGAAAATTTTACGCTTTAAATGTTCGCTGACACGACGTTGTACGTGATTTTTAAGTGTATACACGAAGTGGGTGCAGTCTAGCTGGACGTACCGAGCAATATTGGTACGAGTAGGAAGTCAGAACGCCCTTAGAATTCCGAGCTTTCTGGTGTTTTCTTGCAAGTCAAGACTGACGGCGTGCATGCATATTTATCCGGTGGATGGATATCGAATTTGATGGATGTTTATCGAGGAATTGGCAAACGCAACATTCCATGACGTGATTATCCGTGTTACATGTTTCCAAAAGACTGCGCGCAGCGTTCTACCTGGGAACGTGCCGGTCGAAGAAGTGGTTAGAGAGCTAAGGACGGTTACCAGCTCGACCAGCTCTGACCACCTCTGCTCCATGTAAAACAATTTTATCTCTAAAATAAGGTGCCGCCCGTTTCATGGCCGATACCCCGCGGTGGGTTGCGCCAGGTTGCCAAGGAACAACCAACCAACCAACCACCTCTGCTCTATTCACTTCGCAGAATGCTGCTTCGACAGAACGGGGCAGACGGCCTGGCACTTACAATTTGTACCTACAATTTTTCCTGCTTTCCCAGCGCATCTACAAAAGCCTGTTAGTTTCTACTTCCTTGACGTAGCTTCAACACAAATAGTTACGAAAAGAAAAACTTGCGGCAAAAGCAAGATGTAACTCTTTTGAAATCCGACCAAACCGAAATCGAAACACCGAAGGACGCGGCTGCTTTACTTTTTTATGCGTCTAGTCTGAGAGGGCGAGAGCTACCTCGTTTCGAGGCTGTGCGCGCTGCGCTTGCCGTGATGGCACACGTCGCCCACGTAGGTTAATGCTTGCGAATCCTCCTTCTGGCCAAATGTTCGCGTGATTGATGTGTGCTTATGTAAAGAGAATAAGTGCGTTCCACGTTAGCTTGTGGTTACCCCTTGAACACTGACGCCGTTACAACACAAAAACCCAGTTCCTAGTAACACATATGTAATTACAGCGCGCTCGATATACGAAGCACCCCTTCGACAACAGATTAGTCTGCAGCTGACATAATAGTATGACATAATTTGTTTCATAAACGAGAAGAGGCAACTGTTCGTGGGTTTAAAGCAGTTTCCATCTCATTTTTTGATTGTGGGACTGCAAACCAACGCGCGCGCCGCGCGTATTCCATTGCCGTCTATGGCGGTCGCGCCGTGTTTTTCCTCTAGCTACATGGCCGCCGGCGGCTTCACTTGCTCCCGTTGGCGGCGGCCGGGACTGCCACTCCAGAGGTTCTATAGAACCTCCTTGGCGCCAGCGCGCCGTCAGCGCCGCGAGTGGCCATTCTGTTGTCAAGTGTCGTGCTACGAAATCTCGTCTCTCCTTCTACTGCGCCCGCGTTTTGTGGACGTGCGTGCGCGCGACGGCGACTGGTGTTACAAAGCGCGCCGGCTTCAAGGGCGTAAATAGCGCAGGGTTTTTTTGAGGGACACAAATTATGCCGCAGCAGGCACGTTTGCAGCAGGCACGCAGCAGGCACGGATAGAGTATTCTGAAAGGGAGATGCGTGCGACAGGCCAACGTGAACCAGGAAGCATACGCCGTCATCATCGAAGTTTGTGCGCACGCTTTTTCATCATTTTACCTGCTTATTACTGAGTAAACGATTATATTAACGTCAAATATGAGCTGTAGCGAGATGTTGTCTTGAGGGTAACCGAGTGCGATCGGCGCAATTAGTACGCATGATCGCCTCTCGTGTTGCATTTAGTGATGCCGTAACAATTGTGCGAAGCTTTCTATGCTGCAGCTCCGTTTGTGGATGTTGCTCGGGCTGCATGAGTGATTGGGTAAATCAGTTACCTGTCATCTTTGCAAGCGATATCTTAGCCGTCACGTAGCATAAAAACAGCGTGGCGCAGCACCTCTTGCATGCGCAGCGCTGTCAAGGGGCAAATACAATACAGGTGTAATAAAGATTAAAATTCGCGCGGTCATTGTGCCACGCATCCGGCTCTTGTTTCTCACTGTTCCCGTTTACGAACTGCGCTATCTGCTTATACGTATAAGGCGTACGAGTAACATTTTTCCCTGCAAATGAGTATGACTGAATGATGCTCGCCTTTATGTACCTATCAAATTGTCTGAACTACGGTCCGCGTAACAATAACGCACGTATAGCTCGACAGCGTCAAGTAATTTGACAACATGGTCATCGCCGTGAACTGCGAGATAACTGTTGGCTGATGTACGTAACTTTAAGTGCGCGCGCTCTGTAGTATGCATGTGCACTTTTCAGCATTAATTACCTTAGACTATTAACACCAAAAACGCGTCTTTTTCAATCGCACCGCCCGGAGTCCGGGTGTAACTTTTCAGCTTTATGCAACTAGGCTGATCACCAGAGCTCACTACAACTGTAGGGGTGGTGTGAAGGCCACTGCAAGCATGCAGCAGCAGTTGTAGCTTTTGTCAGCAGTGAAGAGTCTGCTAAACGTCAGCTATCGCCGCAGTTTTGCGGTATGTCGGCGGAAAAACAGCAGGAGCGTACGAGGGAGAAGCTGGATCTGTCGATAACTTTCCGCACACAAAATGTAGTCTGCAGACCCGAGACCACTTTGCCGGCTGCCACTCGGTTCCGTTCGCACTGTAAAAATACCGGTTCACTTGCGTGAAGCGTAAATTCACAGCGAACTAGCTACAACATGTACTTCATAACCATGCACAGGATCAATTACTTCACATGGCGTACGCTGCGAATCCACCGTTCCCGCTGGTCTAGGAGGCTTTCTCGCCCGGCAGAGCGAGAGAACTTTGTTCCAGGATGGCATTCCTTATATCTATTAGCGCAGTTGACGACCCAGCAACTCATGCGCGACATTGCAAAACTCCTCCAACGGCGTGACACGGCTCGGGCAGAGAACATCTGGCTGGGCTCGTGGAGCGGCTGCTGCAAGTAGCACGCCAATTCGTTTCGTTCGCTCCCGCACAGCGGCGCCACCAGCTCAGTGCACGTTCCCCATATATTTATACAAGAAATTTCATTAATCGTAAGTGGTAGCTAGACGTGGCTTCCGTTCCCCCTTCATTATAACGGCTTTATGGTCGATGAAGTAATGGATCGGTGATGGATCGTAGTGGGATGTTTGCAAAGACGTAGTGGGCAGTTTGCAAAGGTGGTTACGCCGGACAACGGAGACATGACAAGATTAGACTAAGAGGAGCTTCGCCCCTAAAACATTGCGAACAATTTGTTTGTGGCACGAAATAATCCTGATTGAATAAAGTGATGTTTTAAATGTGCCATTTCTGCAAGAGAACGACCGTTTCCAAACCACTAGTTACACCGCGAGCAGCGACGCAAGGCCATTTCGCAGGTAGACACAACGATACCGGCCGTCTCGGCGAGCCGGCTCACTTCGCTTACACCTTTGCTCTTCACATCGAGGGCGTTGAGGAAATCAATCGCATATGTAAACACGTGACATCACAGCAAAAAGGTTAATCGTGTTGGCCGTAACAAGCGCTGCTGGCGAGTTTGCGTTTTATCGCGAACGGCGTACACTCTTAATCATGTCCTGCTTAAAGCGGCAGTCTATTGCCCGGAAACAGGACGAAAAATCTAACGCCTATAGACTGTTTGTTTAGTTGGCACAACCTGTAGGCGGCGCCGCCCGTAGCCGTCCCTCGGCGTAGTAGCTTTCTCAGTGGCTCATCTCATAGGCGGGACTCAATATAGGCCGGAGATTTTTCGTCTCGAATCCCGGCTACTTGAAGGCCGGCTATAGAGATCTCCTCGTTCAACGTGACCAGCTGTTCTGGCTACGGTGAGTCCTAGCTATACGCTTCGTCCCAGCTGCGGCGCGTCCTGGCTATAGGCGGTGTACGAAGGGGCGAAAAAAAATCATTTTAGGTCACCTTTTAAGCTCTACTCGGGGATTTGGAGGCTTATACACATATTTTATGACTAGAGGCCGGATTTTTAGGCACTAAAAAAGCTCGTTTTAGGCGCCAGAAACAGGCAGACAAAACAATGTTTTAGGCTTCCAAAATCTGAAATATGGGCACAAAAAATTTTCACATAAATGCAAATAATTTCAAACGAAGACGTGCGCGACCTCTATCTACGACAGGAAGACAAAAATGTTGTTGCTTAAGATGGCACAAAGGCGCCAACATTTGAACATAGCGTGTTTTGTACCGCACGGTTCGCACTCCCGCGTTCTGCAGAGTGAGTCATGTGTCCACTGTCGAATCAACACACTCCTGAGTGTCTTTCCGGCATGACTGAGAATTGCAGAGCAGGAGACGACAGCCAGATTGCTAAAAGACCAGGAGGAAGGAATACCTCCTATTGGCCGGGTCGAATTGCGTAGAGCCAATTCCTCCCCTGACAGTGAACCACTACTGGCTTAGCCAGGCGAGCGGGGGGGGGGGGGGGAGTTCAACCTTTACCCGTCCGCCGAAACTTTTCAGTATTGCGTGTCTGTATATACATGCACACACACAAACGCATGCACGAACATGTATAAAGTATGGTTGCTTCCCCCCCCCCCCCCCACCAGTAAAAGATTTCTGGCTACGCTACTGCAGTGAACACCGTAAACAGTAAACAAAGACTGCGTACACATCACATTTTTCTTCCTCCTTTTTTTTGCTCATCACTCTCCTTTGCATTGACGACTCTCCGCAATTTCGCATTCGCCAATTCTGCTCGGGCCATGTCTGCGCGTCGGCGAATGTTCGCCGGCGTGTCCTGCTTCACTGCTGCCAGCGGTTCTTGGTTGGTCGACCTAGAAGGCTAGAGATGGTTGAACTAGAGGACTAGGTTGAACCCCATAGTTCCCAACAGTCAATTTTACGCGGTAACATGAATAACGGTCTCAAACAGCACCCGGGAGTGAAGCTTGAGGCTAAGTAGCATTCATATAAGCGCACATTTTTAAAATAGGCATTTATAGGCATTTGTAAGCATATAGGCACGAACGCCAAAAATAGGCATATACAGGCACAATAAAAAAAACTATAAAAGCCCTTCTTAACCTCTAATTCATGCTCATATATCAAAATGGTGCGATATGAGCTAAAGGAGCAAAAATAGGCATTTGCCTAAAATCTGGTCTCTATTTATGACATACATATCCATGACATACATATGACATACATAATCCATATACACATATTACATTCAGAAGTAAACCACAAAAAAGCCGGCAGATTCCACGCATTGTGAGAATCGATGTAATGCGAAGCAGCCAGCAAAGAGCTGCATACATCGTCTTGTATGTCATTGAGGAAAATGCGTGTCATGGTTTTCATGTCAACTCCTATTATTTATGTTCGTCACACAGTAACGTCGCGCAATGCCAACTTCGGGGTCGATCAAGCTAGAGAAACGGCCGCCAGCGCCCCATGAGCGTGGCACGCAAGTCATGCTGTACATGACATACGTGTCATGACCTTCATGTTAACTCGTGTTATTTATGTTCCTCACACGGTCACGTCGCAAGATACCAATTTTGGTGTATATCAAGCTAGCGAAACGGCCGCCAGCACCCCATGAGCGTGGCACGTAAGTCATGCTGTACATGACATGCGTGTCATGATTTTCATGTTAACTCGTGTTTTTATGTTGGCCACACAGTCACGTCGCGCAATACCAATTTCGGGGTAGATCAAGCTAGCGAAACGGCCGCCAGCGCTCCATGAGCGTGGCACGTAAGTCATGCTGTACATGACATGCGTGTCATGATTTTCATGTTAACTCGTGTTATTTATGTTCGTTACACAGTCACGTCACAATATACCAATTTTGGTGTATATAAATCTAGCCAAACCGCCGCCAGCGCCCCATGAGCGTGGCACGTAAGTCATGCTGTACGTGACATGCGTGTCATGATTTTCATGTTAACTCGTGTTTTAGGGGCGAAGCTCCTTAAGGCGACACCCGTTCGTCCCTCGTAGTCGTAGTCGTAGTGCGTAACCAGTCTTACGCTTTGACCTCCAAGGTGGTGCCGGTGGGAGATTTTTCCTGTGCGTTGTTCAACAATAAAAAGTTCGCAGCGTGCGCGTTAACTAAAAGCCGAATTCTTCTGTCTCTCATTCCCCATTAGCAGCCATTGGCATGTTCCAGTAGGAAACGTTAGTAGAAGTAGAAGTGTAAGTGTTAGCTAAAAGCCGACTTCTTCTGTCTCTCATTCCCATTAGCAGCCATTGTTTACCTCCAAGGTAGTGCCTGGTGAGATTTCTCCTGTGCGTGATTAAACAATAAAATTTTGTTCAAAACGCCGTTGATTGATGAAATAAACCAACGAAAGACGCCAGATGTTTTGTAAAAGCAAAACGAAAGAAAGCCAGATGTTTCTAAAGCAATACGAAAAGACGCCAGCTGCTTAACGAAAGACGCCAGATGTTTTCTAAAGCAATGGTTTTCTAAACAATGAAAATTCACAGCGTACATGTAAAATAAAAGTGAGCTGCAAGTCGTCATAACTCATCGAACCTTTAGTATAAACGCGTGCGATCTCACGTCGGTGATGATGTACTGGGCAGAATTCACGGAAGATTCACGGTTTACCGATGAACCTCCGCAGCTTCGCCCACTCATCATCATTCACTCCGTGGATATGCTGCGATTTTTTTTATGTTTGCCACACAGTCACGTCGCGCAATACCAATTTCGGGGTAGATCAAGCTAGCGAAACGGCCGCCAGCGCTCCATGAGCGTGGCACGTAAGTTATGCTGTACATGACATGCGTGTCATGATTGTCATGTTAACTCGTGTTATTTGTGTTCGTTACACAGTCACGTCACCCAATACCAATTTCGGGGTAGGTCAAGCTAGCGAAACCGCCGCCAGCGCCCCATGAGCGTGGTACGTAAGTCATGCTGTACATGACATGCATGTCATGATTGTCATGTTAACTCGTGTTTTATGTTCGTCACACAGTCACGTCACAAGATACCAATTTTGGTGTATATAAATCTAGCGAAACCGCCGCCAGCGCCCCATGAGCGTGGCACGTAAGTCATGCTGTACATGACATGCGTGTCATGATTGTCATGTTAACTCGTGTTATTTGTGTTCGTTACACAGTCACGCCACGCAATACCAATTTCGGGGTAGGTCAAGCTAGCGAAACCGCCGCGAGCGCCCCATGAGCGTGGCACCTAAGTCATGCTGTACATGACATGCGTGTCATGATTGTGATGTTAACTCGTGTTTTTATGTTCGTCACACAGTCACGTCACGCAATACCAATTTCGTGGTAGATCAAGCCAGCGAAACGGCCGCCAGCGCTCCATGAGCGTGGCACGGAAGTCATGCTGTACATGACATGCGTGCCATGATTTTCATGTTAACTCGAGTTTTTATGTTCGTCATACAGTCACGTCGCGCAATACCAATTTCGGGGTAGATCAAGCTAGCGAAACTGCCGCCAGCGCTCCATGAGCGTGGCACGTAAGTCATGCTGTACATGACATGCGTGTCATGATTTTCATGTTAACTCATGTTATTTATGTTCACTACACAGTCACGTCACAAGATATCAATTTTGGTGTATATCAAGCTAGCGAAACTGCCGCCAGCGCACCATGAGCGTGGCACGTAAGTCATGCTGTACATTACATGCGTGTCATGACAGTCAGTCAGTCAGTCAATGAACTTTATTTATAAATTGTCCTGAGTCATGATTTTCATGTTATGACTTGTCATTTATGTTCGTCATACAGTCATGTTACGCCATACCAGTTTTGGTGCACATTCGATGAACCAAGCGACCAGGAGAGCACAAAGTCGTAGGCGGCTAGATAGATAGATAGATAGATAGATAGATAGATAGATAGATAGATAGATAGATAGATAGATAGATAGATAGATAGATAGATAGATAGATAGATAGATAGATAGATAGATAGATAGATAGATAGATAGATAGATAGATAGATAGATAGATAGATAGATAGATAGATAGATACGCTCAAAGTCGCAGAAGTTCGCTAAGAAATGCTTCGCATTTAAAAAAAAAATTCACATAAACACACGCGGATTCGAACTCGCGAACACTCGACCAGCAAGCGCGTACGCTACCCGCTACAGCACATCACGCCACGGCCACGTTGGTAAAAGAACGGGTTTATATGCACCAATGCGTCGCTACACGCTCTGGTGTATACTCTGGCGTATTATAATTTATAATGTGCAGTGGAGGTCGTTATTATGCATGTAGCGTTCACTGATACGTAAGGAGACATTTTTTTTAAATGACATTCGTGAAAATATATACGGGGTCACTCAAGTTATTGCTGGGAGCATGCTTGAAGCGAATTCGCGTGCTTGGTATAAAAGGTAAAACTGTTCCGCATAATATTTGGCACTGGCACCTCGATGACATTTAAAGAATCTTGGCGTGCATAATACCCGAGTTCCATTCATGTTGGCCGTCAGCCTGTTGCCTTTCGTGGATTGAACGAGTTTTCAACGTCGAGATTCGCTTGCCGTGGAAGGTATGCTCGGAATCCATCCGCGGCAACCGCAAAGCGACGTAGCGATTACCGACGGCGAATCGCCGTGTCCTCGGTAACGTCGCTGGCCGCTTCACCGCCGACGGTTACCGGGCCGGTAGACGATATCGTCACTAAGCCTATTCAGTTTATTTCGAAGCCGTAGTCGACCGTGCTTCAGAACAAACCGCTCACGCTCATATGCCAGGATGTTTTACCTGTTGCCGTCGTTGGCTCGACCCTCTCCCCGTAATAATTACACACTGAGATGAACATGCGCTGATAATCGTGGTATTGTCAGCAATATATACAATATGCGAACACGCCCGAGCTGGTGCGGTACGCCGTGCACGCAGTGCAGATAAACTTTACTTGTACAGGAACTCATCTTGGCTCTAAGCGTTAGATAGTGCACGTCGCTTCCACTCAAATGAATGACACTATTCCAGTAGACATTATTTTAGCTTCAATAAAAAATGTGGCCGACGTTTGCGTCGACCATGGAAGCGAGGAGCTGGCGCTGATTGCATGCAGCTACGCAGTCGCTCGGCGGACTGCGCCCCGGAGGAAATGCCGTTTATGATGGACGCCACTCGCGCGACATATGTGACTCGTGAATTGGGCTGTGCACGCTGGAGACGCGACTTGCCGTTCTCAGGCACGCAGTGCCCAGGCAGGAATTTGATGCTGACATGAACTGGGTCTTATATCCCACTTATCGTAGAAATATTTGTGGCGTTCTGTTACGACTCCATCAGTGGCCATTTTTTTGAGAACGTCTGGATTCACGCTGATATAGCGGCCCCACCGCGCTATTTAAACCACCTCATACTCGCCTCAAAGCCGAGATAGCGCTAAAATCACACTGGATGATGCTATATCTTTCACATAAGTTTACTGAAACATTTTCTGGAAGCGCGAGGCCATGCAATGTACGAAGTATAGTATTGGTGCAAAAGGCACTTTCATGGGCATGCAGTGCCTAACTGTGTACAAGCTTCACCTTTTGATAAATTTTTGACAAATCTCGCCGTGATTAATACGGCTGAACACGCAAACATTTACGAGCTACAACCACGCAGCTGCATTTGCATGGCACGAGAATGGGAAATGTTTGTTGTGCTAAAGTGCATGGCAGGCCCGTAGCCAGGGGGGGGATGGCCCTAGCTTCCCCCCCCCCGCCCCCGTCCTGATGGGACAGCATTTGGAGTTTTTTACGTATACACGCACTTAATTTTTTTATGTACGGATTACTGAGAGGCGTTGCGTACAGCAGAAATCCAGAACTTAGTATAGTGGTGCATGAATGGAAAATTGATTTGAGACCATCGAGTAATAGGTTCTAGTGTTGCAGAGCTATGCGCAGATTTTTTTATTGCGCACATACACAGCGGTTGCGCCTCAGTGTGGCAGTCGTCACTAGGAACTTAAACTGCTAAATTATGACATATTACCGGTAGAAAGTTAACGTAGAGTCGCCATTTGTCGAACATGAGGGTGTTTAACGATTTCTGAACTTTTAAGCCAATGCAGCGATGTTATTACGAGGTACACCCACAGGCGTGCGCACTTCGCGCTGGCACATATGTACGTTCCAGAGGACGGTAATTTAATTATGCAAATATTGTTTTCCAGACTTAAGCATTGCCTACCGCGGATTTAGGAGAAAAGGGTGAACGGTTTTGCGAAACCTAGAACACCTCGTGAAAGCTCTACTGCCCGCACTTGATTTCGACAGCATGCCGTTACTAATAGAAGAACATTAAATTAGATATGTACATTTCACGGCAAGCGATTCGCGCATTTGTCCAAGGAAGCATTTTGTTTTTCATCATTACCAGCCTATTTTATGTCCACTTGAGGACGAAGGTCTCTTCACTAATCCCCCATTGATCCTATCCAGCGCCTTCATCACTATTTTTTGTGTGTTTGTGGCATGCACAAGAACGAAGAAAGCAGTCAGGTTGTAGTATCCCTAATGCGGATTCCCTTGACGTCAAGTGGCAGGCCATGTAGTGGTTGATTGTTGGCTAACGGAGTTTTAGAATTGTGTACGCAGACGTTGCGTTGGTTGGGAACGTACGCTATACTGTATTCGGAAAGTAACGTGCATATTACCAGTGTTTAGTCTTTGGCAGATGCGCAGTGGCAACAAACACAGGAAATTGTGCACACGAAGCTCAGGGTACCGTATGCTTATACTGCCTAATTTTAACTACTTGGGATTTTTTTAACGTGAACCGATTACATCACATAGGAGCGTTTTTGCGCTCAGTTCCCCCTTGATGGGTACCTAGATTAACCATTAACAGTGAGCTTGGAAACTATAAGCATGCAGTGTGTTTAGACATGCGCATAAAAATTCGCATCGTTTTCTTTTTTTAGTGGCGGTGGTTAAAGCACGGACGCACCTCGTTCCCCATAAATGTACCGTTCAGCGGAATCATTTCGGTTGAGAATGACTTGACGGACCACATACCAGCTTCATAGTTCAACAGTACCTGCTGTGTCTAGCGTGTATAAGCATGCGAGAAACAGGCACTGCTCACGTGTAAAAATAAGTATATATTGTAAAAAAATACAAACAGCACTAAAAGCAATGCTGAGCGCTGAAGGAAACGATAAACGTGCCATCCGATGTTTTTTCGAGCAAATATATTCTGATGCTTAACGAATACATTTGATTTTTTCAATGTGTCTTCAGCAGCTTCCCGCCGGCAATACACCTGGGAAACAACTGGGTTCATTATACTTTGCACAAGATGAAGTATTGAGCATATCCAGTTGGGTATGCGGCGGCCTTAATATAGTGCACCGTCAAACACCGAATAAGGGCTTTCTCTAGAAGTGTGCCAACCGAAAGTTTCACATTCGCTTGCACTTGATCGCATTAAAACGCCTTGTTGTCGTACTCCCTCCAAATTCTGTGGTCAGGCGTTGGACGGGCTGCTGGCATGTCATCCTGACGGAAAAAAAGAAATGGAGAGGACACATGCGATGTTATGCTCTTAGATCACCTGGTGTTTTCGCCCATCACACAAAGACTTCTACCTGGTAAACGGACGTTTTCAATCTGTTATACACCTTGTCGAATTTTGTGCAGACCGCGTCACAGAAGTTACAAATATGAAAGTGTTTTCAGAAGTTGCTAATGAAGCTTTATAATCGTGTTTAACCATAAACTTACTACAGTTATGAGAGGAAGCTTAGCATTATTTCCTCAGAAATACTCATCGATCTCCACGAAATACATGTGGGCATTGCACATCTGACCGAGTATGGCTTTGACCTTGTTGAACTTCTCCATGAAACTTCCAGTTTTTCTTAAAAGAAGCTCTGTTTCGAATATCGGCTGCAAGTGAAAACCACAGCACAGTCGCAATTTGATGAGAATCACGTACAAGGAAAGCAGTTTTACAGTAGACTCGCAATTCATTCGTTAAGTAAATAAAGTGGCAGGCAAACTTGGCTTGAAATTTGGTTGCACAATATTGGAATAGCACAATATTGCAAACGAATTTTCTTCAATGCCAGGTGAATGCAAGTCACGGCGAATATTTGAATGGTAGCAGCCAATGCATGATAAAAAATAATTCACTGCTGAGCGTCAATGCTCGGCTGTGGCGTCGATATTTAGATGGGAGTGAAAAGCAAAAGAAAAAATGAATAAAAACACAAAAAGAAAGATCGTATGCTCAGTTACGGCATTGTTAACAACACCATGGCCGGTGTTGCTGCTGCTGCTGCTGCTGCTGCTGCTGGAAACCCTGCAATGTGTGAGCTCCTGGCCAGTTGCTCGATAAAACTGCGCCTGGCTCTTGTGTCAGAAGGTTTTATCACCTGCAAACGTATTCAAATTCTGTGTATACTATCACGAGGATGAACAACAATTATATCGCTTATTACGACTGCTGTATGCACTTCACTTCTCTGTAATAACATTAACAATGAGCAATCCAACATAAATAATAAGGTGCCAACGAAAGCAACAGTACTTTTATACAACCAAGGTTATATATCGCTGTTTCATCACATGAAATGGTGGATGATAGAACATAAATTCCATCAACTAGCTAACGTCTAAATTACATATGACTCATTACTTTACCTTC
Source organism: Rhipicephalus sanguineus (assembly GCF_013339695.2). Classification (NCBI taxonomy): domain Eukaryota; kingdom Metazoa; phylum Arthropoda; class Arachnida; order Ixodida; family Ixodidae; genus Rhipicephalus; species Rhipicephalus sanguineus. The sequence goes on along the minus strand of NC_051179.1, from coordinate 145,077,364 downwards.
ATCGAGATCTGCAGTTTGCAAAGGCACTTGCACTGGTATAGCGCATTACGGGGAAGAAGAAACGGCCGAGCAGACCGACACAAGAGGACTAGCGCTCTGTCCTCTTGTGTCGGTCTGCTCGACCGTTTCTTCTTCCCCGTAATGCGCTATACCAGTTCAAGTACGACGAACCAACTCGCCCAATCTTCAACACTTGTTGCACAGGCACCACACCTGGTGCATGATGCACTGATGTACCTGCCCACACTTGTCTTGACACTGCATAAGACCAATGGGCAAATGTGACCAGAAACCACAGAAATCAGTGAAAGGGCACAGTAAATACGCATATGTATTCACGAGCATGAATCAGGCTGGCTTTAAAACTTGTTAGAAATTAGGCAGCAAAACATGTTTTAAAGACTGTCTCTATTCAGAAAATCAAATTGCTGATTTTGCCTCAAAAAAAAAAAAAAACAGGATATGCCGCTAGTCGTATCTATGAGCGCCTGATCCAATGAAACGGCACTAACGTGTTCGGTACTCGTAAACGCAGTTTTATTACTTTTTGATTGTGAAAAAAATTTTCCACTACCCAATGGTAAAAAAAGAAATGTAAATGCGAAGTATAACGACCTACTATGGATGCAGATCCTAACATCATTCAACTGCTAGCAAAAATATGCTTCCTTTGATTACCGCATTGTATCATTGACCATAAATGCAGAGAACAGTTGCTGGCCTGAAGAAGCCACGCGAGAGCTAAAATTACACAGCTTGTCAAGCAACACGAAGTGATTATGTCAGTGATACCAGTCAAGAGCGACGAAAGCGTCTGAACTGTATGAGAGTTCACAATAAATGCGGCCAGCATGACAACACGTGCGCGACTCGAGAGACGGATCACGATTCGAGGTAAGTACTCGTATACTCGTATAGTTACTCGTACGCATACTCGTATAATTATTTCAAAGGCCGTCAAAAGAATATTCTGGCAGTTCAATACCGTCATTCATATTTTCAGCGCAAGCATGCAACAATGTGAACGCTAACAGCACGAACATATATGTGAAGAAAGAAGAACACTCACCCAGGCGGTTATGATGCGCCTTGCTGTGTCCGCAGTGAGCGCACCAGCTAGACAGAAATGGCGCGAAAGCGTCGTGTAATCCTGCGTCAACAACTTGCGTGTAGCCATTGCACGTGCAAGGGGATGTCGCTATGTCCTCGCAACGCCCCCTTAATATTGAGGTAGGAGAACCTTTCCATGGCGGCCGAGTACCGGCTCACGCGGCACGCTCAACAAACCACACCAACCTATCAAATTTAACATACGCCGCTGTCGTGGAATGCGCTAGAACTAACCCATTTCGCGCCAAAAACGCAACCCCCTTCCCGTCGCACAATATCTTCGAACTCTCGTTTTTACGTCCTTCCTTTCTTTTCTCTGCGCAAGACCAGCAGAAGCGGAGTGCAACGGAGAGCGTAGCGCCCTCTGTTCCCTTTCACGCACGCAAGGGAGAGTGCGTAGTTAGCTCCATGCGTATACCTCCTCGCAGCAGTGCTCGCCTTTGCGGCTGATGCTGTCGGCGCATGCGTATACACCGACCCTTGCGCCGACAAGTTATAACACGCGGGAGCATACGCTGAGCTGTAGTTCTAGTACACTCTAGCTGTAGTATAGTGCCTAGAATATACTTACTAGTGTGCCGACCGGCGCCCGTTTCCAATGGGAGACGCTGGCACCGCCGGTGATGCCTGCCGCCGGAGGCCACCAGACGGCGACACTCTTAGGGACCATGCTAACCGATCGGCGCACCAACCGCGCGTCGCTCGCGCGTCCGATGCACTTCGGATGTGCGTTCGTAAACGAAGTCGGTTGCGGTAGAGTTGCGGGGCATTCGGGCTTTCGAGCAAGTAGCATACGGTGCCTCCGCTCCGCATGTCTTTGCGGTGCTTCTTTTCTGTGCGCGTGCTTCGCACTGGTGTCTCTTCATGAAACCGTGATGTCGCAGAAAAGGAGGCGTAAAGCCACAACCTGTTTTGTCCCATATTGTTCCAGTGGATACCGCTCGAACAATGAGCGCGTCTCCTTATTCAGCGCACCTGCCGACCCAGAACGTTTAGCTGAGTGGGAGAAAAATATAAAGAGAAAGGATCGAAAACTAACTCCGGCATCTGTCGTTTGTGAAAAACACTTTAATAATTGCTACATTGAGCGCTCGTTCAAGATTACAGTCGACGGTGTCATCAATGAAATCCCCCGCGAAAAACCATGCCTTACATCTGATGCCATTCCAACTATTTTTGACGATCATCCTCCACATGAAACGCCCCAGAGAGCATCAAAAAGGAAAGTGCGAGCCCGAACTAGTCAAGAAGAACCTGCGGATAAACGGCGAAAGTATGACCAGGAACCTGACGAAACGTGCGCTGAGGACACCCCTCTTCACGATGGCCCACCATGCGACGACTACGACGACTCTTCACATACAGAAGAAAGTAGAAACTGTGAGGAAAGGAGCGACAGCTGCAGCTACCAGAATGTGCTCCAGACATCTAGCTACAACAAAGACTGCCACCCGTTTGAGGACATTCTTCTGCCTGTGACATGGATGAAGGTACCCTCTGCACAAAGTGAAAGCCTAGCGTATGCTCTGTGCAAAGCAGAAGAAAATAATTTTTTCAGCATTTTTACTGAAAAAATTGTAGTCTTTGCGAACGCTTCGGCTGGAGAAGGGTCTGTCGTAGCAACTATTTACTTAAGAGGCAGAGAGATATATCAGAGAACTGTCGCAAACCGATATGAGGCAGAAGCTCTACTCAAGGAGGTGGATGCAACTTTCTTGTGTGCCGGTTGTGGCATGAAGCCTACATCAAAGAAGTACACTGCGTATAGAAACATGTATTTCGCTGAGAAATGCAAGATCACGTCGGCGTCAAATGGAGAATCGTGTGCGCAGTGCAAGTACCAGCGCAGGCTTACGCAAAACAGTGTACGCAGGTCGATGAAAAAAAGGCTTCATGCAACGAGAAAAAAAAAAACCGAACATTTCGCGCACTTTGGCCAGAACCAGAAAACGTCTGTACAATGCACAGGTGCAAATTGATCAAATGAAACAGCAAAACCAAGCAAAAAGCGAAGAGGAATTTTGGTCAAGAATAAAGTGTCTTCCCAAAAAGCAACAGCTTGCTGTGAGGAACTGCTTTGCGGCTGCAAGAAGAAAATCAACGAAAGGAATGACATACGAAGATGAATGGATTGTTGAGTGCCTGTTAATGAGGATGCGAAGCCCCCCGGCTTTATGAGCATCTTCGACGAGAAGGCATAATGGTTCTACCAGGACGCACTTGCCTACAAAGATACTTACGCCGATTTAAAGGCGGCTTTGGCATGAACCCCAAAATCTTTGCGGCACTAAGTGAAAAAACAAAAGACATGGATGCATTCAGCTGCCATGGAGGGCTCGTCCTTGACGAGATCAAGTTATCGGAACACCTCAACGTGAAGTCGTCTGGTGAGTCTCTATCCTAAATTAAAAAGCAACTATCAAGTTAGGCGGTGCTTGTGTAGCGCTAAAGGGCAGTTGGGTCTCTTTTTTGTGTTCATTAGGCGACATTGAAGGCTTCGTTGACCTCGGCGACCACACCACAGACCAAAAAGGCGTGCTGGCTGACCACGGAATGGTCGTTATGTTTCAGCCGTTCACAGGTAAGTTAGCTTCTTATAAGGAGAAAATATACCGTCAAATCTCAAATTAAAATGGAACATATTAGCGACTCTCACCCCCCCCCCCCCCGCCTTTTTCTTTTTTTTACTAGGCAGCTGGACTCAGATATTGGGTGTATTTGCATCCAGGGGAAACGTCAAGGCGGCTACATTAGCCAAAATCATTGTGGAAAGCATAGTGCTTTCTGAGCAAGCCGGTCTGTACGTTGACTCCGTAACTTGTGACGCTGCAAGTTGGAACAGAAGCATGTGGCGACTGTTTGGAATTCAAGGTACTGACGTTTGCTTCAACTCAAGTTTCGCTTGAAATGAGCAACCATGACGTGACAGCTTGAGCAATATAATTGTACGCATGTGGTTTTACGTACAAAAACTACGGATTAACTTCGGCTGCAGAGAATCCTTTAACGTCAGCGCTTAAATTTATGTGCACGCTGCCCGTACGTATAGATTCGAATGATGGTCGGCCGGAAGTATAGCTGTATAACCTTTGCAGATTGCGCTAACAGTATATATTTTTTTAAATCGTATTTTTTTACCTTGGCCATGGTAGCCACCGAAATCATTCGGAAGCATACATATATTTTTGTTTGAAACATCGAAATTCTCAGCATTTCATGCGCGAATGAGTAAGCATGTTATAAGAAGTTTTCGTGTGTGTTCAGTTATAGTCAGTTCCGCGGTATTTCATGACAAATTACAATACTTAACTCACTCGTAACATCTCTTGTTTAGGGTCTGCAGGCCATGTGAAAAACAGCGCAACGCACCCTGTGGACGACAAGCGAAAACTCTACTTTGTCTCAGACTTTCCGCATCTAGTCAAAAATCTAAGGAATACTTTCGTCTCTAAAGGATACCTCACGCCATCAGGTTATGTTCACTCTGGGATAGTTCAAGCTGCTTTTGATGCAGACCGCGAGAATATAACGCTCAAAGTGATGCCACGAATTACTGATGCCCACATCAAGCCAAATCAGTTTGAAAAAATGAAGGTTGACATAGCGTTTCAGTTGTTCAGTGATGAGGTTATAAAAGGGATATTTCTACACCGACAGCACGTAGAGTCCACGTACAAAACAGTGCAACCAACAGAGGACTTCATAAAATTAATCAATCGTCTGATCCGAGTTATGATATCTAGAATAGGCTGCAAAGCACTAATGCCAAATAGCCCTGACGCGCATTTCCTTGAGAGCTTTCTCGAATACATTGACAGGTGGGAAGAAAGTGCTAAACCGTCTGGAGGTGGTTTGTTGACAGACAGCACGGCTACCGGCTTAAGGGTAACCATTCAAAGCACTATTGATCTCCTCTCTTACCTTCACTCGGAGTGCGGTTTCAAGTACCTTCTAACTTCTAGATTAAGTCAGGATAAATTGGAAAATATTTTCGGAATCATCAGACAATCTTCAGGCTGTAACGACCACCCGACAGTTTCGCAATTTCTAATTACAGTCAATTTGATGGCGTTCTTTAATCTCGCCAAGTCCCCGAAAGGAGGAAATTGCAGTCAGGACGTTGTGAAGGCGCTTTTGAGCCCGACAGACGCCTCCGACGCGTCAAGCACTTCCCTGTTGGATGCACTTGACGGCCTGTTTGAGCAGGGAAAGGTGGACGATGTAGACGAAGCTATCCAGGCAGTCTCTGAGGGCGACCATGAGGGCTACAATGAAAAGAGAAGCAACAGCGCGCTACTTTACTATGTTTCAGGCTATGTCGCCCGCAAAATAATAGCAAAGACTGCGTGTCCTGATTGCGCGAGTCATCTTTGTGTTAATCGGGAGAAGGCTTGCTCGAACGCGAATGTTTACTTCACTGCTAAATTTGATAACGGCGGACTTCTGTACCCTAGCCCTGCTTTGTCAGAGGCGGTTGAGCTCATGGAAGGAACATTCACATCGTATTTCAGCAAAAATCAATTGCACGCGCGTAGCCTACCTGACGTTGTGAGTGTCCTACATTCAGTGACCTTTCCGAAACTTGGGTGCCTTTTACACGAAAAGGGAACTGTCGTGGCCTTAGTGAAATTTTATGTACTGTTGCGATTCAGGTTTCTGGCCAAAGGACTCAACAAAGAGAGAGATGGGCACAGAGAGCGAGCAAAACTGCTGAAACAACGCCGCTGCAGGTAGCTTAATTGAGTGTGTTTAGGGCAGAAAAACACGTTTATTTGTGCATAATCGATGTGCATTCTGTGTTGTTTGTGCACTTGTTGCTATTCCAATGGTTTGAGTACGTACATTCATGATTTGCTTCACGTACATTCCTTGAATTACTGTGGTAAAATGTTCACTGCGACTGCAAAACAATTATTGTGCAAGTACATCAACAATTATGATCTTTTTTAGCGCACAAGTGTGTCGTCAACTCAAAAATAAATTATATAAAGCAGAGTCTCGGTGTTACATTACTTCAGCACTACGTACTCAGAGCATCGACCTGAGTGCGCATTACCTTGTTACATTAGCATTAAGATGCTCGTGTAAATGTGGCAATATGCATGCCCTGCTTCACAATGTCCGCATGTATATAACATCGGCCGTTATAGGTAGCCATGGTGTTTTGTGCCCGCATTTGGAGCGCGAATGTGCAGCACGTTTAACTGTGGGCGCAACTCCAAAAGCATGACAGGGGCTGATCGTCATGGGGGCACTTTTCAAACCATTTTCCGAGAAATGCGAGAGCATACACTTAGCAGAACTCAGTTCTAGGATGGCCATCAGTTGTACATATTGTGCTTACATTACACTTGAAGCCTTTTGTCATGCAGGTAGAAATTCATCGCGTGCACAATATATACACACTAAAACGCTACGAAAGTGGGAAATAATGAAAGTCGTTAGAACATGTAGACGTTGATGGAGCCGGCGTTTCGACAAGTGGACTAGTCTAGCTGCTCAGGAATGCGGCAGGTGCCCTGAAGAAGTTCAGGGCACCTACCGCATTCCCCCATGCATTGACTGCCCCATGCATTGACTTAATGGGTGGGGGGGGGGGGCGCCGTGATGAACCTTCGGCCCCCTGAAGGGGAACCCTGCGGATGGATGAAGATAAAAAAGAAAACCGAGAAAATGAGAATAACAGGCGGGGCCAGAGGGTGGCGGGGTCGTTCCCCATTTCTTTCTCAATGGTCTCATCTCTTTGTCAGTCACTGTGTAACATTAGTACATAGTCAGTTGTAATGAATGTTAATCACCCTATAGATTAATCTTACGTGAAATTTTTATTGCATTTTAAATAACTAGTATATCGAAAATGACCAAATATAGCTACAGCGCCTGTAATGTACTTATAAGTAAATATTGCAAGCCCTGTAAATAGGACAGGCGCATGCCTGTCCTATTCGCCAATTGGAATAAAATCAGAGGGTTACGCGACGTTTGATGCGTGCCGTGAGAAATACAATTTGCCGTAAGAGTGCATAGGCCCAGTCACGGACCTGCGCAACAAATTAAATAATAATAATATCTGGGGTTTAACGTCCCAGAACCATGATATGATTATGAGAGACGCCGTAGTGGAGGGCTCCGGAAATTTCGACCACCTGGGGTTCTTTAACGTGCACCCAAATCTAAGTACACGGGCCTTGATATTTGTACATTGCTTCGCAACAAGAAAGTACAACTTCAATGTAGTCCGTAATGAAAATTGGCACTCCACCTTGTGTCACCCATGAAAATTTGCCGTTTAATTACCGTTAGTCGCATTAAGTGTCGTTAGGTGATCAAACAGATCATTAGTAAATTGATGGTATTAGGTACAAATTGTATGAATTCAGCATTTATGGACATGTGTCGCATATGATAGTTTTCTTTGAAAAAAAGTTACACTTCTTCCTCGAAAACGACGCATTTATTTATTGGTATTTTTCGAAGAAACACCAGATATTGTGTGCCTTATTATTGGTTAATGGTAACTGCGCGTAAGAACGTTTGTAAGTGCACGGCCGCTAAATAAAAAAAGAGGTGCGGCCTGCCGAACGCTCTTTTGCGCCGGTGACAGCGCTAGTTCTTGCTCCCGCCGCCGCATCGCTGCACAACGGTAAATTAAACCCGCTCGCACAGGCGGCCAGCCGGCTGCGTGCATTTGTTTTAACGGTCATTACACTCGCGTCACGTTGATCTGTGATTGCATTTCGGCTATTTACGTGCAAGACACGCCAGATGAGGTGTCAGTATGGTTTCATTTGCGGTTATTGCTACTATACGTGAGAAGGGCATGCTCCCATGAACACACACCTATAAGCGTGCTGTACAGCGCCGCTGCCAAAAGATAGGTGGATAAATGTAAAACCTTATTGAACAGTGGTTCTTTTTTTTTCTTCTACTGGGAACAAAAGTGGTCCACTGCTCTTAGATGATGTCCTCAGTCGTTTGAAGGCTCTAGTCTTTGTTATCTGCGTGGACGACTTCCTCATCGCGGGGGCTTTTTTAGAGATGCGTGATTACTTTCTGCTCTTCAAAATAAACTAGCGTGACATGGAGTATTCCCCATGTATATACTTGCTAAATCTGCTGTATATCTGCTTCGCATTGCACTAATAAGTGCCATTTTAAAATGATACCCAATTCAAACATGAGTTGTTACCACTGAACTACATTACTGAAACACAGTAAATGCAAACGTCTTGCCAACATATTGCACCAAAATGGCAAGTTGGGCGAGTTGGCGCGTACTCACGTCCTGAAGAAACAGCGCAGATGAAAAGCGAAAACAAGAAATGGCGGAAAGACACACAGCGCTGCACATCGAACTGGAGGTCCATTAACTTCCACGGCAGGGCTGTGTAGGCGGCCGTCCAGTCCAGAGAATCCTTCGACGTCATTCCACTCACCATGCTTTATTTCAGCAACTTCTGCACGCAAGGGATTGACTTCTTTTCTTGAGCTTCGGCACTCGTCTAATTAATATTGTTTGCTGTTCGATATGGAAGGAGTAGGGAAAACACGAACAAGTGGTCTACCTTTCAATGAGGACGCGGCTAGCTTGTAAACTGCAAAAGATGAAAATATGGTCGGCACGGCTATCGGTCGCAGCACCTTGCGCTCTACCTTGAAGTCGCACTGCTTGAAGTGAACGAATGAAGAGGAATAAACATTTTATTCAAATGGCAAACTAAGGTTCCCGTGGTTGGAGCCCCTATTCCAGGGCCCCACTGGCCCGAGCGGCTCGCTTGGCCTGGTCCAAGGTTGCCTGCTGGCTTCCCAAGTCCTGCCGGGTGAGTCGCACCTCCCACGACCTATCGAATTCGTTGCGTGTGATGAGTGGCGAGTTGCCCTCTGCTGGTCTTTGTCGGCAATTCCAAGTGATGTGAATGAGTGTTGGTGTGTCGCCACACCAAGGGCAGCGGTCAGCGTATTGGGACGGCCGCATTTTACTGAGTGTGTGTATGTTCGGATATGTGTTTGTCTGTAGGCGTCTCCAGTCCCTGGATTGCCAGCTTGTGAGTTTAGGGTGGGGTGGCGCCATTGTCTGCCGCGCCCGTCTTTGGCTCTCGAGGATATCTCGTGGCAGCGTAGGTATGAAGTAATCCGCCCGGGTCGGCATGTCCGCGGCTCGGAAAGTTAATGCAGTGAACGAAGTGAATTTGCGACTTCTTCGCAGTTACCGATCTCGACCACGGCGACAGGTCTTGGGCATGGCAGTTATGGTGAAATGTCCAATCACACTAAGCACTCACTGATAGAGCCAACGCAACTAAAAACCCGCACCTTTTGTACCTTGTAACAAGCGTACGGCTGCTCATTTACAGCAAGAGCGTCTGCTTGCGCTCGCCCGAGCCAACGCCCCGAGCGTTCGCTTATTAGCGGCCGCTGTTTACTAGCAGGGACCTTACTGTTTACCGATGTGCAGCGCCCCCGCGGTAGCGTCTCAAAACTCTGCATGTCACGCGTTCCCCTATTGAAACCGCACCCATTCGGCAGGCCGCACCTCTTTTTTATTTAGCGGCCGTGGTAAGTGCAACGAAATGATTTATTTCGATAACGCTTTGCCCCTTAACGAACGTTCCGCAGCGCGAAACGGGCTGGAACAGCCCATCGGCGTCTCTCGCAAGCGCGCGCGTTGAGACGCCACTCGGCATAGCATGGTCCCTACGGCTATCGCCGTCTGGTGGCCGCCGGCGGAAGGCATCATTCGCCGTGCCACCGCGACGCCCGCGGTCGGCACACTAGTAAGTATATTCTAGGCACTATAGCTGTAGCAAGGATTCTCATTTACGCGGCCCACACCGACGCGCCACTAATACTGCAGGCCGTCTATAAGGTGGCGGTGAAGGGTGCACGTTTTTTATATACACTTGTCACAGCTAATTCCTTTTCGAAGGCCTACTATAGCCGGGAGGTTTCCTGAGTTTTGAAGCGTCCAGCCTACAGGGTGTGCGTTAGCCAGGACTTAAGAGTGTAGGTGACGGCCGTCGTCCGCCTTCTTAGGCCTACCTCTCAAAGTCGTGACTGACGGCGGCCTGTTGCGATGCGCTTGTCGCTTGTATGTAGACGTAGTTTTAAGTGCGTAGCAATTTAGGTTGTCCATCCATAGAAATTAAGGAGTCACTACAGGCCTAAAACAACGCTAGCAATGCTCAAACCCGGTCTAAGATTATAGGTTTCGGCTTTCGCAGGGAAGATAACAGCTCCTGCAGATCCCCTAGCATTTGTAGAGCCATCCGTGTAAAGTTTAACGTGGTCTGCGTATTCCTCGTGTAGCATCAGCAGAGACAGTTGCTTTAAAGCTGGCGACGAGAGCTCCGCCTTCTTCCGAATCCCCCGCACTGTCAAACGATGTTGAGGCTGTTCCAGGCACCAAGGGGGTGTCATGATTCTTTCAGGAGGTGTGTAGCCTGCTGGAAGGCACTCTTGGAAAGTCGAAATCCTCTTGGAAAAGGAGGCACCGGGCCGGTCTTCTGGAAGTGAGGCTAGGTTGAGGGCAGGGGCGCGAGCAAGGTGTCTGATGTGTGCCCTAAGCACCTCCAAGGTTATGTGAATGCTAGCAGGGTGATCCTTTGCGATGGCAATGGTCTCCGCTGTTGATGCGCAGCGTGGCAGTCCGAGACAAGCTCTGAGTGCCTGACCCTGAGCATTTTCGATTGTACGTATATTGCTTTTACAGGTGTTCGTCAGCACCGGTAGACTGTACCGCATATACTCGAGAAATAGAGTCTGATATAATTGCAACATAGCGTGAACCGATGTACCCCACGTTTTCCCTCCAAAGAACTTGAAAAGATGTGAGATGGCTGTCAGGCGCTTCTTAAGACTAGCCATATTGGGACTCCACCAAAGGTCTCTATCGATGATGACGCCCAAGAATCTGTGAGTCCTGGCGTAACAAACATTTGCCCATTGATTGATACGGCATATGCTGTCATTGGCTTCCGCGAAAATGCGACCAACGCAGACTTCTCAGGTGAAATCACGAGGCCTTGTTCACTAAGGTACGCCGATATTGAAATCGCGGCTTTTTGGAGCCTTGCACGCACCTGAGGCCGTGTTACACCTAGAGCGTCTCATAGGACTACGTCAACTGCTGTGGAGCTTGCGGCACTCCGCAGTGCACTTCGAAGGATTCAACTAGAGTCGCCACTGAAATGGGGCATATTTACAGACTCGAAGTCAGCACTGCAGTGTCTGTCGTCAGCTTTACGTCGTGGTGCACAGGACCAACTAGTATTGGAAATAAGACAATCCTATCAGCAATTAAGAGACAAAGGGCATGACATAACTTTTCAGTGGCTTCCAGGCCACTGTGGCATCGACGGCAACGAACATGCTGATAACTCTGCAAAGAATCCTCATAAAGGTGGCGTGCAGGAAGACATTCCATTATCACGAACCGATGCAGCATCAAAGATTCGCTCTCTGGCATGTGATCTAACGCATTCAATGTGGAATACGTCCGGTTTTCGGCATATCCGCCTTCACCGTCTGGATCCATCACTTCAACTTCAAATTCCGTCCGGACTATCCCGATCCGAAACAACAGTCCTCTACCGCCTGTGACTTGGAGTGTCTTTGACGAACAGCTTTGCTTACCGAATCGGAATGGCAGACAGTGCTGCATGTGCTCACTGTGGCAACGAGGAAACCATTGCGCACGTCCTGTGTCATTGTCCTCACTACAGCTCCCAAAGACAATAGCTCTCAACTACGCTAGCACGCCTCGACGACCAGCCGCTTCCTGAGCAATCAATTTTAGAGGGCCGGAACGTTATAGCTTCCAACCAGAAAGCGACGAAGGCGCTGCTAAAGTTTCTCCGCTCAACCGACCTCGCTAAACGACTATGATGCTCCCGTGCTTGAGTGTGTGTGCGTTTTTTTTACTCCTTTTTCCTTCCTTACCTTTCTATCCCCCTTACCCCTTCCCCAGTGCAGGGTAGCAAACCGAAAAACTTCTGGTTAACCTCCCTGCCTTTCATTTAACCTTTCTCTCTCTCTCTCTCAAACCCGGGTTCAAATAAACGAAGAGGATTAAAATAATATAAGTAACAGCAATAACAAAGAAATAATCGTAATAATTAACTTAAAATCGCTAAGAACGATTCGTCTTAACATGCGTTTGACACCCGCGCCGCGCAAGACGGCGCCACCACCTCGTCTGCAGGCGCGCGATTGCTCCTCCCACCGGCACTTCTCCGACGTCGGTGTTACGAACTCCTGCGAGAGCCTCATTGACAGACAGAGACTCTGGGTGCCCGTGCTGCGCACTTCCTCAGGTTTTTCAGTAGGGGAGCTGCGTAGCGCAGGATTTATAGCTACACAAATCGCGATCAGATGAACTACATTAGCGCTGGATTTTAACTACATTAACGCTGATTTTTACTGATTATTTTCTTATAGAACGAAACGTGGTTGGGCCAAGTTGTTTGTTTTGTGCTTCATAACGAGGATACGAAGGCTTCAGAGCGGGCATGCATAGGTTCCCTATGTGGGGCGAGCCTGCGGCTGATTGCTCGTTCGCCCTGTGCTGAATCGTCGTACGCCGCATGCCACATCATCCGACGCCGCACGTCGGATTGGACGCAAAATCGGACCTTCTGTTACGCTCATAAGCCGAGTTTACGCTGGGGAATCTGCCGTCTACAGCGCACGGAATTCTCCTGCCGCTTGAATTCCGCGTTGTTCAGACTACTTACCAACCACACCGCCGAATGAATGAATAAAAAACTTTATGAGCTTTTCGGCGCCTACGCCGGAAGGAAGTGGTCCCCTCTTCACTGGAATCCATATGCGTCTCTCGCCGCCTGGCCCCTGGTAAAGAGCCGCAGCTGGTCTTCAAGGGCGGAGCTGGATAGCAAGATCTTCCATACTATAGGGTGCCTGGATGTCAGCGTTCTTTTGTGCGAAGGAACGCTGACATCGAGGCGGCTTCCGTTGTCTTCGCGTTTCGTTATCACGAAGCCCATAAACAGGAGCAGAGTCGTCGAACTGCTGGGCCTGCACGAAAGCAACCTTCTGGCGATGTCTGACGAGTAAAAACATGCATACGCCGAAGAAGAAACGACGCAAGCAGTGGTGGTTGGTTCGTCCTGATTAGCAAAACCTTAGAAGCTTCGTCGCGCCGAGATAATGCTACCCGTTCTGCGGGATCGCGACATGGTGCACTGCAAAGATTAATAATGCTACTCGTGAAAACAGTCATTCTGTTTTACTTGGCACTTGCCGAGAACTACAGGATGATTGCCTTCTCTGTCGCTACGAGCTTCAACGACTGCAGTATAGGCACCGTGCAGTCGAGTTCTCACGTGTGACTGCAGCGCCAGAACGCACAGCCTAGCGGATAAAGAAGGCAACGTTGAGACGGCCCAGGGACAAAATCAAACGCGATGCGCGTCTCTCCACCTCTGCACGAGTGTGCAGACTGTGGCCGGGCCAGAAGGGGGGACGCTTGCGCGCGTCTGTTTTCTGCCTGCCCCTAGCGGCCAATGTTAGCCAACTTGAGACGGCCCACAGCGAGCAACGCAGCTCCCTCTGGTCAGTGGACGGTGCCTATGACAAGCGCGCTGCCATTTTTCCAATGTTCGACTTGCGCTCCGTTTGCTTGGCGGCGAGGGTATCCGGCGGCAGCTGCCGCAAAAATCGGTCCGGGACCGAAGGCCTTTCCTGGCGGATCGCGCGGCCGCCGAAGCGGATTCCGCGCGCTTTCGCCGCGAAATGTCTCAGCGCGAACGCGCTCCTGATGGAAGCCACTGCTCAGCAGGTGGCGTGAACCCCTTGTACAGAATTACTCCACCAAGGAGTAATTCTGCGCGTGTCAATCTTCAAGCCCATCAAAAAAAAAAAGAAACAGGAGCATGCTGGGAATTCTACCAAGAGCTCCAGGCGGCTTCGGTGGGAGTATAGTGTACTGGAATATACTATAGGTGGGAGTTTGCTGGTGGACGCCAGGTGCAAGCGCTCGTGGTTTTTTTTTATTTTTGCTCCATGATCCCAGCAGAAAGAAAAGAAACAGTACCTGGAATTATATTATTAAGACGATGAGGAAGCGGCTTCGGTGGAGGTTGGCTTGTGGACGCTGTAGGCGCGCTTCCTCCTAAGTTTCTTTCTTTTATATTTCCTCCATGGGCTCCACCCAGAATGGGGGAGCGCGCATCGAGGCATCCTATGTCGAGCCTGGTGGCACACCTGTCACCGCCCCGTTATAAAGGGGACGCTCATAGCATCCATCCATCCATCCTATGTTGTGTTTACAGAACATAAAGACGCGCACACGCATCGCGCCTTTTATTCAGGACATGGCCGCTCTGATCTGTGCGTTCTTCTACAAAAAAAAAAAAATCACAGCATATCCACGGAGTGAATGATGATGAGTGGGCGAAGCTGCGGAGGTTCATCGGTAAACCGTGAATCTTCCGTGAATTCTGCCCAGTACATCATCACCGACGTGAGATCGGGCGCGTTTATACTAAAGGTTCGATGAGTTATGACGACTTGCAGCTGACTTTAATTTTACATGTACGCTGTGAATTTTCATTGTTTAGAAAACCATTGCTTTAGAAAACATCTGGCGTCTTTCGTTAAGCAGCTGGCGTCTTTTTTTTCGTTTTGCTTTAGAAACATCTGGCGTTCTTTCGTTTTGCTTTTACAAAGCATCTGGCGTCTTTCGTTGCTTTATTTCATCAATCAACGGCGTTTTGAACAAAATTTTTATTGTTTAATCACGCACAGGAGAAATCTCACCAGGCACTACCTTGGAGGTAAAGAATGGCTGCTAATGGGAATGAGAGACAGAAGAATTCGGCTTTTAGCTAACGCTGCGAATTTTTTATTGTTCAACGCACAGGAAAAATCTCCCACCGGCACCACCTTGGAGGTCAAAGCGTAAGACTGGTTACGCACTACGACTACGACTACGAGGGACGAACGGGTGCCGCCTTAAGGAGCTTCGCCCCTAAAAAACCGAAAGGAGACGCGTTAAGCACGCGTTGAGACGCGTGCTTAACACTCGCGTCCACACCGGCCGTGCGGCCATGGTCCTGCAAGTCATGCACGGTTGAGAGACCACGGCCGGACTGGAAAGCGCGCTCGCGCGCCTTTGCAGTCCAGCCGTGGAGAGACGCAGGTCGCGTTCGCTTCTTGTCGGAGCTCTGGGCCAGTTTTGCAGCTGCTTCCTCTCGCATCTCGATCAGGGTGCCTCGATGCCAGCTCCGCTTCCCGTCGTGACACGCTGGAATCGAGGCACCCTAATCTCGAATCCTCAATTGTAAAAAGCAAGCGCACTTTCGCGTATTCTGACGCATGCTGCCGCCCAGCAACTACGGTGGTTTTCCGACGTGTGCTGTGGCTTTACCAAACGGTTTTCCCACGTGTGGTAGCTTCCGGCACTCCAGAAGTCAAGTGGTGAGGTTCCTCAAGATAATACCGAATCACTTCGGGCTGACATCTTCGGTGGACACCATGACTCTAACCCAAGGCGAAAGCAAAGAACAGAGATGGAGGGGTGGGAAACTTTATTTAAATGAAGACCAGCAGAGTGCGTCTAAGCGCGCAGCGGGCCGCTCTCACGTCGGGACCGAAAAAAACAGATGCGACGGTTTTATTTAAGGTCCCTACAAAATGCTCGTTGGCGATGGCGCAACCGCTGACTTGTAAGGTATGGCGACATGTTACAACCTTGTTCATGTTTCAAGACACCGCCGTTAACGATCTTGCAGGCAGTTGTGCCGCCGTTTAATCGGGGAGAGAGTAATGGGAAATGGATACGGCGTCCAACCTTGGTTGATGTCGCGGCGATAAGGCGAGGCGAGCGTCTATGATGTCACCAATGTGTCGTTTCGTCGTGACGAGAAACGTCTCTGCGTTTGCCCTCTGTTTTTCTTGCTGAGTGCCGTCTTTCTTGAGATGGTCGTACACCGAGAGAGGCATCAGGCCAAGCTTGGCGCATGGGCCCGCGACGGCAAGGCGAGCCAAGCCACCAGAGCAAAGCAGTCCTACGCTTGAGAGCTCGCGCGTTCGTCGTCGTCTTCTGCCTCCTTTCGGTTGCACTGCTCCATATTGATTATGTTCACAATAAAAACGGTGGCACACACCCATTTCAAGGAAGGTCGAGACGGAGGAAACCACCTTATTAACTTTTGAGTCAACTGCCACTCCTATATGAAGGCATCGGCCAATATTGCATGCGTTAACGCGACTCCTCGCGCTATATGACGCCTGCAATAGAGCATTGTCCGTGACACCCCAGTTTCAAGTATTGGGGTGGCTCTGTGTTAGAACATATGACGGCCACGAAGAATGCCCCGTTTTGATTCCCATTCGAAGCACTGATTGTTATTTGCATCCGTCTTCTTTGCATCCGTCGCGATTATTAGCTCACGGGCAACGCCGATTTTTTGCTAAAAACCGATGCCGACGCCGAAATTGCTGCGACACGGGCTCTTGAACGCTGTCGCGTTAATATCATTGCCGCGACATAGGCAGCACACTTGCGTCTGCGACTATGTCTGCCGCATAACATGAGACTTCTCGAGGCCTGTTTGGCACAGGCAACACTTGGCAAGCTGTACGTGTACTTTAGCTATCGCAGGTCCGTTCAGGCATAAATGTGCGCACTAAGCACAAAATCTATGAATACCAGTGGCAGCGCCGTGATGCCAGGAAGAACATTTTCTCAGTCTCATTATGTGACGGGCTTCCATGCGTATCTTTGACGAATAATGCAGACAACGCTGGCACGGAGCACTGTTCGTAACACTTTTTTTCTGTGCTTTACTAAATCAAGCCGCGTGAGTGAACCAACGCGGCGACGCACGTCTTAACTGACTCCGTTTGAGCATTTTCAGTCGTGCACAATCCATTGCCTGGCATCGAGAACCACAGCGCCATACAAGGTAACGCTCACCAGATTCGCGTACTTGCATGGCGCTTCTGTGAGAGCTCCCGCTGGCAACAAGGTCTTTTTGTGGCTGTTCCGACGCATAATGGTCTGCATACCGGTACGTACAGGAGCAGCACAGAATGCACTGGCACGGTAAGGACCGCGACAGCGCAGCACGTCCACATTAACGCATCGTTGCCGATACCTCCGCTCATTCTGGAAGGTCATGTCGTAGCGATCACGCCGCCTTGCTCCGGCGTTCGATCGGCAAGCGGTCATCGCAGTGGATCATGATGGCTACGGCGCGAGCAACTGCGCGTGCCACGGCTCTTCTTCTTCTTCACCTCAGTGGCGGTGGCTCATACCCACTGCGAGGGATTGGCCAAGAAATGCGCACGAGCCACGAGCTGGAGCTCCTTTTCTTCTTTTCTTCGAATAATGAGTCATTCGGCAGCGTTCTCTTGTCAGCTGCGGTTCGCCTTTTCTGGAGACAGGTGCTTCGTCAGGCGTGCTTCCACTCACCTCGGTGCCCGCCGACCTCTCAGCGCCTGGTCTCGGTCGTGAGCTCCTACCGCGTTCCAGACGCTCCACTGGCGAGGCCGACGTCATCGCCTGGCAAGGTAAACCGCTCTTTTGAAATGCGCGCATCGCGAGAGCCACGTCGGGATAAGGGAGAGTACGCTTTCACGTCTTTCAATGCATAAGATGCATGCTTACATGAGCCTTTACGCTTTAAAAGGTTTCAGCGTTCTGCGCAAATATTTTGCAGTATTTGGGATATAAGGATCAGCCTCGCACAATTTCAAAGGGCGCAGAACTGGCCATGGTTTTACAAGTGATTGGTGGTTCGCAGGACAACCGCTACTCCAATCGATAAGTTTTTAGAGCCATAGTTCTTCTCGTCCCGGTACAAACCATGAAAACGACTGTGCGTGCGTTTGACCTTGAATCTCAGCCATACTGAATTTACTCCTCTTCCTGCTCGCACGTGCGTCGTCATAGCAACGCTCACGCGCACTTTCGGTTTGCTTTCCTATCCTGCACACCCGTCTCCGTCGGTCGGCGAGAGCCACGAGCAGGAGGGCGCGCGGGCCTCGAGACCTCCGCTGCTGTCATGTGATTCCCGTGCTGGCAATACGAAATTTGGGCATCGTGGCGCTGCTTGCCGCGCGGGGGCGCCGACGGGCAGGATAGCCCCGTAGCATGCTTTCCACGGTAGTTGCTGCTCTTGTTCGACAAGGTTACTTTAACTGCGTTGAACCATGGATTTTTTACGAGGCAGTTCCCAAGACAAAGGTGTGATCATAGGTCGGCAAAAAAAAAAAGCGGAGCTCACTGACTCACTAAAGAAATATATTTTGCGCTTAGGGCTCACTCGGACTAAGATTCACCAAGCGTTTCCTCAACCGGACTCAGACTCAACAATATATTAGTCGCCCGGGCTCACTCGGACTATGTTTGTGGCGTCGTACGTACGGCAGCCTATGCTTGTGACGTGTCCTACTTCGATGTACCTCCCAGAGCGCGCGGGAAGAAACAGAAGGTGATCCTGTGCTTAAATCGTCGCTGTCAAGTACCCGAAAGCTGGCGCAGTTCGGTGCATTGTCGAATTACGTCGCCTGTTCCTCTTCTTTCGTTCCGACACCATGCGTGGTGTCTTCATTACGGCGGGGTAGAGTGTGACGTCATCGTACACATTGCACGTAGCAGCTACCCGTTTCAGTTTTAAGGCATCGTTTATTGGTGATATGAAATTATTGGCGAGTTTGCAAGCAAATCCAGACACTCCGCCTCTTACAGGACTGTCAGTACCATTTGAAAGCAGTGATACCATGATATGGTTATAAGGAGGCCGGAGTTCTCCTTTGATTAATGCTAGGTTCTTTTTCAAACGACAAAATGACAACTAGGAAACGTGTCAAGCAACTTCACGACATCGTCAAAGAAAGCTCTTTAGTCTAAGACGCCCACGGATCACTCAATGCGCCATAGCGTTCCTGTGTAACTAGCCATGCATTTACGTTTCTATGTGAGGAGTTATGACACTCATCGCTTTATTGTTTCCCTCTATGAATGGTTCACACCCGCATGTTCACAGCCAGGACCTACTAAATGATCAATGTTATTGGCATCGCCTCTGAAATGGGGAGGCGAGAAAATGGAAGCCTAGACTGCCTGATCTAGCGATTTACTGAATCAATCGCGGTCGAACACTTTGCCAATGCCTGCTTTATTTATTTATTTTTTACAGCGGCACTGTTAAGCTTTTCGTTATGCCCTTTCGCGTCGACGGAAAATAAACCGGCACGTGCTCTATTCGTCCTCTTCTTCCTCCTTGTCCTCTTCTTTGTCTTCTGCTTCGCTCCCAGAACAGGTGCGCCTATTTGTCCGGCGTGGGATGCAATAACTTTGAAGGGTGAGAGAACGAGTACAGAGAGAAAGACAAAAAATATATATATAAAGAAAGAGACAGAGAGAAATTCTTGGCGAAAAAAGATCTCTTGACGAGGCGCGATTTGAACACGCGTACCCACGATCCATAGGCGAGCATCGTTAACCGTTCGGCTATCCGAGGCACGCTAGGAGAAGATAACAGAACCTTGTATAAGAAAGGGAAATTGAGAACCTCCCGAATTTCCCTTTCTTAACCCTTGCGCCACCTCGCGGGATTCCGCGAAACTGATTTGCAGCAGGCTTGTATAGTATAGTATAGCTAGGAGGTGGGAAAGGGAAGGGAGGGTGAGGAAGAGAGATGTGAGAGTGAGGGGGAGGTGAGAGTAAAGCATAGCATAGAAAGAAAGAAAGGAAGAGAGAAAGAAAGCGAAAGAAAAACAGAGATAATAAAAAAAGTGAATGAAATATACTATAAAGAGAAAGAGATAGAGCGAGAAATATATTGAGAGAGAAATAAATAAATACAAATAGAGACAAAAAGACGTAGAAAAAAATAGAGAGATGAAAGAAAAAGAAAGATGAAGAAAGAAACAGACAAACAGAAAAAAAAGGCCGCCCCTCCCCGCTCCGCACTTCCTTCAGGCTTGGCACCACTAGTACGAAGCTGCCTTAATTTTTTTCGTCATTGAAGCCTGTTTTATTGCGATAGCAATTATATGGACACTCTCGACGGGTTTTTGTCGTCGCCGTCGTCGTCATGTTCACCATAAAGTCCAAATTGATAACATCCCCCCGCGCATTGTATGTTCTACCCGCGGGTAAAAGCGCGGGAGCGGGGGCGACGAACGCGGCTGAAGCAGAGATGAAACGAGCCGACCCATCTCCGTCGCAAGGAGGGCGCATGCGGTAACTTCAGCCCGCGTGCGAGGCCTTCCATCGATTGCTGCTCAAGCAGAGAGGAAGCGCCCCACCCGTCTTGAAGGAGCATGAAGGAACGTCGGGGGAGGTAGGTGGGGAGGGGGCTTTGTCTTTCGAGCAGCAAGTGTGAACTTTGATTATAAGGGCACGGTTGCGATCGCTGGCTGGCGCGCTATCTCGGCAGGCACCAGCGGACGACTTTTGTACCCTTCTACGTGCTGTGCTCTAAAGTGAAGGGACTACGAAAACCACATCTCTCCCTGGAGCAGCCGTATTCTCTTACACCAGGGTTTTGTAGAGTTACGCGTGACCGGATCCAAAAGAGTGTAGGGTTTTGGGTGGTGGCTGGCCCGGAACCCCTTAGAGACGAGGCAGAGGCACAAAAGGACACGTTTTTACTCGTCCAAGCCTCGGCCACGACTTCCTGTCAGCGGCCACTGAGCGCGAGCTTCGAGCGCGCCATTGTTAATCGTTCTCTTCTATGGCCGGCGCGCTCGCAGCCGCCGCACCCATACTGCCCCCTCCCCTCTGGTGAAACTGGGGAGGAAGGCGCGGTAGCCGTTATCCTTGTCACGGCGGACCGCACGTGATGCACACGACCACACGAGGGCACGGTTCGCCCACCACGTCACCAAGGTCCTGGCGTTGTCCGTGACAACTGAAGGCTGATAATCCACTTTCGCGTCAGCAGTCATCGTGAAAGCCGCTTCCTGACGCTATCTGTGGTTGCCTGCTCTTTCCTGTTGTTGACCTCTGGTTCCTCCTTGTGATCAGTGTTGACCTCCTCGGAATCTGCTTGCAGAGCCTTGCCTTGCAGAGCCACCAGAGTAGTCTAGTAACACTAGTCTAGTAGTCAGACAACTCTGCGGCTTGTACCACCCGTTTGATGAGCTGCTGACGACGAGCTGCTCACGACGAGCTAAGAAAGGTAAAATAGACAACCACCCATTTGTAGCACGATGCCACAAGGTGCAGACCACAGACAACTCTGGCGGCCTGTACCACCCGTTTTACGAGCTGCTGACGACGAGCTGCAGACGACCATGCAGCTGCAGACTGGACACCCACTGCCGCTCTCTGCAGGAGCAAGCGCAACAATGTGGCCAAACAAGAGCCCGAAATTCCGCCATATCCCCCCCCCTCGCCGGCGGATCGTTTGTCCTGTCGGGGAAAAGGTCCCCGTCTCCTCCGAAGAGTCACGGGGGGGGTCGCGCCCACTCACTAATCTATGACGACGTGGTCACGTGATCCGCAATCCCCCCGTGTCCCCCGCCGATTTCTCCCTCGTGTGAATACCCCTTAACCTCCTCCTTCTCGTCGTTCTTATCCTTGCTGTCAGCTCACTCATCCTCGAAAGTGGCTGCAGTCGAGGCCACCTCAACAGAGGCTGCCTCTCCCTTTTCCTTCTCGCTTGGTCCACTCTCAGCAATTGGAAGCAGTAGCCTTCTTGGCACCACTCGCCACCTTCAAGCTGCTCACACACAGCCCACCTTCAGACTTGTTTTCTCGCTAGGGACGTGTCCTGGACGATCCAGCCTTGACCTTCTGGGTCTCTTGCTCGGTGCAATGGTCCATTTAACTGTCCGGATTGTTTGCCAACTGCGTCGACGGCGCTTTTCGCTTGCCCCATACGAATCACCTCAACTTCCGATACGATCTCGTTCAGCACTTTGTCAAGGTCGTCGTCATCCCGCTTTTCTTTTTCTTTCTCTGCTCTTTCACCAGCCTCCTCTTCTCCTTCGGTTCATCCTCGTCACCTCCGGCCACACCATCTGCCACTGCCTCGCGCTCCGCAACGCCGTCTCGCCTCGCGTCATCCGACCTCGGCAGAAGTGGCGGAGATGGTGGAGACGCGTCGTTCTGTGGTGGGCCGTCGCGAGGAGGCCTGGTAGGGGACGTCTGAGAAGAAGGCTGCCCCGGTCGGTGATGAGGGATCACACGAAGAGGTGGAGGAGCTCCTCTTCTTGCGTGGGGGCAGCGGCGGTGGCGGTAGCAGATGTGGAAAATTGAAAAGCGGGGGTGGCGGAGGGGGGGTGACGGTGGCGCAGACGGGGTTGTCGCAGGAGACACGGCACCAATTAGAACAGGTGCAAACACACCTGAATCACTGTGTTGGACGTAGGAGGGCGTCAGTGGTGTGGAAAGGCTGGTTAGAGGCGTGGCGTCCTCTCCTTCCGAGGTTGGGGGTGCACCGCCCCAGTTATGCAACACCTGGTTACTTCCTGCCGATCACGTCAGCCGTGGCCCGATGCCTGGCAAGTTGAATGGAAGGGCAGGCCACTTAATTGCGCGGAAATTTGGGTGGCTGCTTGCAACCTCCAGGCTCTATCTGCAATGACTTGCTGTACAGGTAGTCTGTGAACTCCTCCTTCGTCATATCATCCTGTTCAGGTTTTCCAGGAAATGCCGTATGTACGGCTGGACGGTGAGGCAGTACGGCTGGTTCTGGTACTGCTGGATTTCGCGGGTGATCTCGGCCACCTTGCGGCGCTTGCTGAAGTTGACGAGGCCCTCGTGGCTGGGAAGGAAGTCCAGGTAGTCTTCCTCAATGTGCAGAATGTTCGTCAGGTACATGCCGAGGAAGGGCACGCAGGGTGGGTTGGTGGAGCGCAGCTTCTCCTGGTACTTGCGTCAGTGGTCCGAATACAGGTCGAAAGCCTCGTTCAGCGCATTTTTCAGGCTGCACTTGACACTGTTGAAAGTGTGCTTAAGCCGATGGACGCAGGCACTGGACATGGCACGAGACACGACGAAGACGACCGTGAAGTTGTTGAGCTCCTGCAGCACCAGCATCACCTCCAGCATGCGAAACACCACGACCAGCCGCTCCTCGTAGTTCTGTCTGCACCACGCCCCGCTCCAGCCAGGAGAAATTAGATGAGTGATGAATCATCTTGAGGAGATTTTACGACGTCTTGTGCTTGTCCTTCTTGGTCCAGGCAGCGTTCACCAGTTCGGACAGTTTCACAGCTCGGTATAGGTCAAGGTCAAACTCCAGCAGAATCAGCTGCCGTACTATTTCAACTGGGTGGAACGTCAGAATTTCAAATTTGTCCGGATTGCTGCACAGGTACCACTCGATGTCAGATAAGCTGTAGCTAAAGGTAATCTCCCGCGGTTCGTCCAAATGCTCGCTCCTTCGTCCGGCTGGCAGAAGGTGTGGAACGTGGTGAGAAAATTGCACATGAACATGGGGTCGGCGTACATGTGGTACGTCAGCCGCTCCACCAGCTTCATGAAGGTGGCGCCCTGGACGAGCGGCACACCCACGTTCTTCTCCTACAGGATCACCTGGGACTTGGAGTCCTCCAGTGAGAACCTGTACTTCTCGGGTAGCCGCAATGGATGTTTCTTCTCCTCGTCGGACAGGATGCTGTCCAGGGTTCGCTCCAGCCTCCTGCGCATGTTCAGCATGACAAGACTCGCCATCCAGTTGCTTTTCGCGGCGTTCTTGGCAAAGAGTACGATGTTCCGCCGCACAACACCGCGGGGAAGCGAGCGCCGATGTGACGATTTCTGCAGGGTAGCAAGGATTCCGTTCGTGCCCTACCTGAGCTGATACATACATCGATCGTTCTTGTAGTCCAAACAATCGTCGAACACATTTACGGCTGAGTTGCCGGCATTCCAGTGAGTAGCCCTCGGGCAGGCACGCGATCACTCATCTGACCCCAGGCCATCAACCGCCAATTTGTGGAACTGCGTGGGCGCTCACATCGGCTCCATCGGCGGCGGGTCATGTTCGGAAGAAGGTACGAACCCATGGCCTCTCATACTCAACAACGACTACTATGCATGGTCACTGGCGTGGTCATCCTCCCAAAACTGGCGCCCAACAAGGAGGACCCTACCCTTGCGGCCATGGCCATCGAGGCGACCCGGTAGTGCACGACCGGTGTTGACGGACGGTAACTTTTCGAGATGGCCTCGTCATCTTTGGAAGAGATCGCGGCCCTTCTCGCGCCCTTAGTGACTGCCGGCCGCGCGGTGGCCACGCGAGCATGCAGCCCGTGGCCGTGACGCCGCCGCTGGACGATCCAACATTTACTGGCCAGGACGCGATAGAATCGGTCGTCGATTTCATCGATGACCTTTCCACTTTCAGGACCGTTTGTGGCTTCTCGGTGGTTGACGTGCTCAAGCGGATCCTGCTTGTTGCCCTACGAGGGGCCATGCGAGTTGTCCTGCGAGGAAGAGGGGGAGTAGAGCGTGGACGGAGTCGAGTACTACGAGGAGGCCTACTCCTCCCCAAGACGACGAGTGGGACGAGGAGATGGAGTGCGTGAACGCTGATGACGCAGTTGTCCATAACGACGTGGGCAATGCCGAAGGTGCCGAGGACGGGAGACATCAAAGGCAGGAGTACCGTGCCGAAGAGAAAAGCGTGAACGAGTCCAACCGTGGGGACGGCACACGCAAGCAGCGCGGCGATGCTAGCCACGGAGGACGTGGTGCGGAGCAGACGGCACAGGGTCAGGCGGCGGCTACCACGGGCAGCAGAAACCGGCTACCCGCCACGAAGGACGAAGGCGAAGACGAGGAAGTGGTCACGCCGAAGCGGAGATGCTCCAAGCCTGCTACAAGGCACCCGCCACGGAGGAACACGCCAAGCGCAGCGCCCGAACCACATGAGTGGTCGACAGACTGTGCCGGCGCATGGTTGTGTGCGCCGCGTGCGGTCCGCCGTGGCCAAGGGTGATGGCTACCGCGTCGTCCATCCCAGTTTAACCAGAGGAGAGGTTCGCAGTATGAGAGCGGCGGCTGCGAGCGTGACGATAGAAGAAAACGATGGACACGGGCACGCTCGCAGCTCGCACTCAGCGGCCGCTGACGGGCAGGCGTGGTCGAGACTTGGGCGAGTAAACACGTGCCCCTGGGTGCCTCGGTCTCGTTCCTGAGGGTTCTGGGCTAGCCGCCTCCCAGAACCCTACAAGAGGAAACTGCCAGCCTTACTTCGTATAACAGTACAATGTTTTGCTACTGCATTCTTTGCTTCAGCCTTGCGGTGAAATTGATTTTTATTGCGATAGCAATTATATGGATACTCTCGGCTGATTTTAGCCGTCACCATCAGGCCCCGGATATGTATATGTATGTGTAATAAATGAAGGCGGCAAATAAAGATATTTCAGAAGAAAAAAATTCCAAAGCGCTCGACTTGGCTTTCGAACCTGCGACCCCTCGCTGCCTTAGACAATTACGTCATGCCTCATTCGTTCTCCAGAATATTAACGGCAGAATACAAACGCACGCGGCGTTGGGTGAAACGCACGGGACGCCACACGTGGCGAAATTAAAATTATGCGAGACGCGGGCCACGTTGCATCGTCGCCCGCGCTGCGTTTGCGTCGTATTGCTGGGGACCACGGTGTAAGAAAAATAATTTAGGTGTGGACACTCCGCCCGACGGCGCGTCCACATAATGTTCGCCTCTTTCCTCCTCTCGGCCCCCATGTCGCAGCGCCTCCCACGTAACCGCGGCCGGCGCATGTACTATAGAAGACGAGCTGCGTGCGAGCGTCCGTAACGGCGTTGCGCACGTGAGAAGTCAGCGAGCAGAAAGACTGCTCACGCGCTCTAAGCAAGACGCCGCGCTTTTACGTACGCAACGCTGTTAGAAACGCGGTATGCGTTCCTTGCTCTAGTTGCTAGCGTGCAGGTTAAAAAAATGCAATGAGGTGAAAAAAAATGAAGAAAAACGCGCGTTCGCCTCGTCGCAATAGGTTTCTTAAGCCCCCATGTCGCAGCGCCCCCCACGAAACTGCGGCCGGCGCATGTATTAAAGGCGAACATTATCTGGACGCGCTCTCCTTCGCGGCGGGCGGAGAGTGTCCACACCTAAATTATTTTTCTTACACCGTGCAGGGGACCCACGCTAGTTTTCCATTTTGGGGTTGTAGCGCCACGCCACTCCTGGCTAGTCCGCCAGGAAAAAAGAAGAGCGTCCGTGGCTCGTGGTGGCGCGAGCTACTGGGAACGCTTTGGCAATTGTAGACTTATGCCACAGGAGGGAAGAAACGACACGGCTGAACCAGAATCACAGTATATATATTATACCGAGAGCAGAATCATGAGGCTAAAATTACAGCGCAAACGAAGAAGACAAAGTGCCTTTGAGCTGTAATTTTAGCCTCAGGAATATGTACCAACTAGAGGCAAATGAAGATTTATCTTAGTGACCAGAATCGACGCCCGCAGGGAACGCGAGCCGTGGCACCTCACGTGCCACTGCCAAGCGCCGTCTTTATTTTCTTCTCTTGAGGTCGTGCGATCTGCGGTTTTGTTTGCCGCCAAAAGGAAGGCGCTGCAGGGTCTTGGGACAACGCGAGCGCAAACGTCCGAGAGTGGATTGCGTTCTGCGCATGCGTCCTGGCGGCTTGCAAATTTCTTGGGTCCCCAACTCGAAAACTGTCTAGTGTTTCGCCAGAGTTAGGATGTGCGCCTTCGACTTGTACTTTGACATACAGGGAGTGGTCGACCGTGCTCGCGCGTTTATCTCTTCAGGGGTAGTTTTGTATGTCTTGTGCTTTCACCGCAAAGTTTGCGCTGAAGCTATAGACCACACGAAGGTCACATTTCTCGCTGCAGTGGCCGCGTTATCGAAAGGAGTGATCTGATAGCTAGAAGAGCCAAAGTGGGGCTTAGCTGAAGCAACAACAATGACAATTCGCGTTCGTCCTATGTATACGCGTGCGTTCTTTTCGTGCCTCTTTGTGTTTGAGCAGCGCGCTGTAAGTGTCGAGCTGTGACAATTGTTAGTTCGCACTCGCCTTGTGTGCAGGGTGTGGGTACGAAATGTTTTTCGTTTGGGTTTTAGTTTCGTTTCACCGCAAAAAGTTCCGTTTCGTTTCTGTTCCGGAACGAAAAAAAAACGTTCCGTAACGGTTCGTAACGGTTTTTTTTTCTTTGTATAAAAAAAGAAAGTATGAAAAAGGTGAGGCAACTATTTAAAAAAACATTGGATTTGTGGTGTAGTTGCTTGCCCTCCTCTTAAGAAAGTGGGACAAGGGTAAAACACGTTCTTCAGAGGAGCGGAAGTAACTGTACCACGTATTCCTACCAACTAGCACAAACCACTATTCATTTCAAAGTCATAGTATTTATTTTCTCAAAGACAAATACAATTTTTTTTAGTTGGCTTAATTCTTTGTGTCAAGGGAGTGAACACGATCTCAGAAGCAGCACGTCATTGAGTGTACTCTCTGATGTGCGAGACCGCTGTTCTGATAAAAAGATGGCCAGGCCTGCGTGAAACACGCAGCAAGTCACAGCAAAAGCTAGAAGAGCGGACTTTGTAGAGCCCGTTGTTATCTCTTGGGGCAACTAATACAAGTAAACATGAGACGTACCCGCTACGTTATAAATCGTCGCAATTTTTTGAAGTAGACTATGCCATTTTTCTTCATTCTTCGGAGAATCGCGGTACCCGCTACACATCTGTAAGGCATTATCTGCACTTTGTGCTGTGGCTGATAATGAGGAATTATGGCTGAGCACTTTGCAGTGGGTGGGAAGGAGTGTTGCGGAATGGGCGCCTCCATTCGATTCCAATTCCATTCCGGGGAATTAGAACTTGCCGTAATTCCATTCCTTTCAATTCTTCGGAATGAAAAAAAAACTTAGCCCATTGGCACTCAGGGAATGGCCTGGCTGTCCGATTCCATTCCTGTTTTCCTGAATGTAGGAAAGGCATCTTGATAATTTTATCGAGTTAAGAAGAATGAACGCCCCCTAAAGCTGATGTCATCAAATGCATTAAGAACTGCAAAAGTACGCAAAACACGTTGCCAAGGTCGAGGAATAGTAGCTTGGTGACATATCTCGTGTCGTACAACCACCCTACTAATTCCCATAGGGGCAGTTCTCCCGCTACCGAGAGTATTTGCGTGGTCAACATGTTTGAACGAATGGTGGTGTTTCAATGTTGTTTAAGCTTAAATCTGTTAATGCTAAAATGACGACATAGCGTATTTTTATGCTGACAAAAGCGCCTTTGCATCGAATACGGAACACTGGGCCGCACTGCCCGTCAGCACTCGCGCTTGTCAAGCGCGCCTCGCAAGCATGGAGGGGGTGAGGAGAACTTTCTGTGTTCGCCTGTGCTCATGTATGCAATGGCTTTCTTGTCGCAAAGGTTATTTACGTGTCTCAGGTACTAAACTGCTCGTGAGATAACGATCAGTCTGTGCATAGAGTATTCGCCATTTTCGGGTGGGGGTATCAATGGGAACCAACGCGCAGAGGTAATTTGTTTCTCCCTTCAGTATCTGCTAGGATAATGCATTTGTTTGTACACTAACTTATGCCTCCGTTTGTAGTAGGCGCGTTGCTTATAAATGTACCGTGCT
The DNA here is from genome assembly GCF_013339695.2 of Rhipicephalus sanguineus. Lineage (NCBI taxonomy): Eukaryota > Metazoa > Arthropoda > Arachnida > Ixodida > Ixodidae > Rhipicephalus > Rhipicephalus sanguineus. The sequence goes on along the minus strand of NC_051179.1, from coordinate 145,048,681 downwards.
TGTAATCAGCTAAGCCATTTTAAAAATACTGCTTTAGTGTTAACTTGCGAGGCTCTGACTTACTAACGTTTGAAGCTTGAAAAACAGCACGTATACGAAAACGTCCTCTATTTTCGGAAAAAGACGTAATTCCATTCCCATTCTATTCCTCCGAGCGTTGTCCCCATTCCATTCCGGGGTCGTGAAAATGTGGAATGATTCCGGAGTCATTCCAATTCAGGAGTGGTAACTCCGCAACACTGGTGGGAAGCATTAAACCACACACTCTTTGCGCTATTAGCATTGTGTGATGACTGGTTGTTATTTTACTCTTCTGCCACGCTATATTACATATGTTAACGCGATTCCTTGCCCGACATGACGCCTGTGTAGAGTATTTTTGCGATGGAGTTATAAGCACGAGCGTGACACTGTGGTGGAAGAGCCGACTGCCACGCAGAGGGCCCGGATCCTAGAAATTTGTTTCTCATTTATATTTTTCCTTATACCACGCGATAGCGGTCACGTACACCGGCGGCCGCGGACAACTATGGAGCCAAAATCGGCTGTTGTGATCTCATAACAGCTTTCACTGTAACAAACTTCAGCGCCGACAATGCCCTTTCCACTTTGGCCTGCTTGACAGGCGCGCAAAAGTCCACTTACGTTAATATAAACATCTCTGCTTGCCACTGTTCTCGTTTTTCGCACAATTTCAACATATCTTTGCTTTGGATTTCCTGTCTGAGGTACGCGCTAATACTATACCCTGAGATATGCTCATATTGCATGAGCTCAGTTGTTCCGGATTGCGAAATTTTCTCGTGAACCGAAAAACGATTGAAAAAATTTCGGTTTCACTCCGGAACGAAATAATAAATAACGTATCGGTTACGTTTTTGTCCCGGTCAAAAATATCGTTTTTTTTTCGTTTTTCGTTTTTTGTTTTCGTTCCGTTCCGACACTCTGCTTGTGTGTTTTCTTTTCCTGCGTCCTTTGTGCTTGACCAGCTCGCAGCAAGTTTCTAGCTGCATGCTGCTCTTCCTGTGACATTCCAATTTCTTGCTATCGCATTCATTGCTTCGCCTTTGAAGCGAAACTGTGACTTTTTTTTTACACGAAAGTGTTTTATGCCGGGGTCCACCAAGTTTTTCATGACCTATTTCCGTCACGGAAATACGTCAGCAAAATGAACGCCATCAAATGGCAAAGAAAAACACTATAGGAAAAAGTTTCATTGACAGGAGTCGAACACATGACCTCTCGGTCCGCGACGATGGCTGGCGGACGTTTAACCAACTGAGCTACCGCCAAACACATAACAGAGGCTACTTGAACGCAGCTTTCATCTTTCACACTTTCCTCTCACAGTCCTCTTGCATGGATGGATGGGTGGATGCTATGAGCGTCCCCGTTATAACGGGGTGGTGACGTGTGTGCCACAAGGCTCGAAAAAAAAAACGCGCTGTTGCTGCAACCGTCCCATTCCGCGCGTTTCCAATAGAAGTGTAATTTCGTTTAACACACCGCAAGGTAGTGGCTGTAGCCCAAGCCCCATTCATAGCATCCATCCATATTGCCGCGAGTCTTATATTTCATGAGTGTAAGCTTCACCCACAAAGACTGTGGGCAACGCGCTGCGCAGGCCTCGCCGTGATGTGTAGGAAGCTTCGCGATTGTTTTGGAACAATCTGTTAAGATTGCGCGCCGCACGAGAATGTTCCAGCTTTGTCGAGAGATAACGCCGCCACCTGCGATATCGCTGGAAAGTTCGATAGCGCCTGTATAAAAGCCGATGCGCTTGACTGCTTGTCAGGTGATCGACGGACGACGCCCTGTTCGCCGCTATCATTGTACAGCGTGTATTGCTGTAGTTCTAGTTCTCATTTTCCCGGCCACAAGTTCGGCCAAATAAACAGTTTCAATCTGCAAACGCCGTCTGCTGTCTTCGTCGACGTCACGACCACGTGACAATATCGAAAAATAGCTCTCCGACGCTCGCCTGGCTGTCGTACCGCGTTCCGCGCTTGCCCTGCGAGAATTAACTGTCAGGCTAGAGGGAAGACGCGACGCGCGTAGCGTTTCTCTTCGCGTTTCACGACGCTTTTTAGGAGTGAATATCGAGCATTAGTGTTCATTAGTTGCTTGTTTGCCATATTTGCGCGGAATTCACCATATGCGCTGTCCACGTATACGTTAAGAACACTGTAAAAAATATTTTGTGAAAAAAACAAATTGTCTGGCAGCTCTCTTGCCACAAAGTTTCTGCAAAGCTATGTTTTCTATTTTGAAGTTTTCTGCGTTTTAACAGATTTTTTTCGTTTTACTTTACAGAAGTTTTCTGCATAAACAGAATGTTCAGTTTCCAAGTGTTTTGTGTTTGTCTTGATTCTGTTATTTCACTGTTATTTTCTCTTTTACAGTACAGAAATTTGATGTTTAAAAACATGTTTCACTTTTCAGACACTGAAAAAAACTGTTTTCTGTTTTCATTTTTCCGTTATTTCGCTAATAGTGTCCGTTTTCGTTTACAGAAACGTTATCTGTAAGTAGAAGTTCGGATATCGAGGAACAAAGGCTGTGTTTTCTGTTACTGCCTTCCTGCTATTTCATTACTGCATTTTAATTCGGGAACATAATTTTTTATGCATAAAGATCAGCTTATATATATTGTCATAGAAAAACATTTCCTCAGTACTAAAAAGTAGTTATGTCACTTGTACAAGCGATACGCAAAAATATTTTGTTTAGCCAAATGCAATGGCAAAAATACCACTATATTGCGTTTGCATATTCCAAATATATTCCGAATTTTAAAATAATACCTGGGGTTTTACGAGCCAAAACCAGGATATGATTATGAGGCCCATCATAGTGGAGAGCTTCCGAAATTTCGACCATCTGGTGTTTCTAACGTGGGCTGATGTCGCACAGTACACGGGCCTCTAGCATTTCGCCTCCGTCGAAATCCGACCACCACGGCCGGGGTCGGACCCGCGACTTTCGGGTAAGCAGCCGAGCACCGGAGCCACTGTACTACCCCAGCGGACATCGTGAACTTCTTGGAGCTACACCCGCGAGGTGTTGCTTCCAGCACTCTAGCAAATAACGCAATAAAAACAGGCACGTTTCAGTAGATCCTCCTTTCATGATAAAAGAAAGAAATCTTTAAAGCAGCTTCAAAATAATGAAAACTGCGTACATGTTGTCACCGTAGATTCAAACTGGTTTGGAAAATGTGTAGATATACCGTATTTACTCGAATCTAGGCCGACGCCGATTATAAGCCGGCCCGCGAAATGCGCAAGGCCAGAAATAAAAAGCTTAATCATTGTACTCGAATCTAAGCCGACCCCCCCCCCCCCCCCACTTTCGCACATTTTTTCGAAAAAAAAAATCGGCTTAGATTCAAGTAAATACGGTATATTCATAATGACACTGCAAATTTTTCGTTGAAACACTTAGCATTCATAGTCTCGCAGAGCTAACTTGGTCATTTGTGGTGTGAGGCAGCGCTGCTTCCTTGACTTCTCGACCTTGCTCCCTCTGTCAGTGTTGAATGCGGCGGCTGCCCTAAAAACGAATAATGATATTTTTATGTGCACCAGGCTGTTGCATGATTATGCTGAACATAATTGGCCTCACTGAGAACAACATTGATTATGTTGGTAGAGCGCTCAAGAAACCCTCGCATTGCCTCTTTAAGGTGTGCTGTGTGGAATCAGTTAAAAGAAAAAAAAAACCTGATGATCCAGATGGAGATTCAATTCTATAAAAGTACATCATGGTTCATACAATGTCATTTATTGCAATGTAAGGACTTGAAAGGAAATAATGCTCCTCACAGAGCAAGGTTCCTGTGCTTTTAAACACTCACCCAAATACAGTAAGGGCTCATTAATTCGGATTTCACGGGTCCGGAAAAAACGTCTGAATTAACCGAGTGCAAAATTATCGAGAGTATCAAGAAAACATAAACAAATGACTATTATATCAATGCGTTTTCTTTTTCTTGATGAATGTGCAAGTCCAGTACCTATTTTGCATAAGAGTAAAAGCCACGATTCCTGTCATTAAGTTCATCGTTCACAATGAGACCGCGGCCCAAGACCCCTTGTATTAAGCCGAAACGTTTTCTCAACCCATCCCTTATTACGTACCTCCGCGAGCAACACCACCACGCCCACGTGATGATCATTTTGTCACCGTAAAATTCGCCGGCAACTGATCGTTTGTCCATCGGAATGTAACAAGCGAGTTTTATGTCAACTTGCGGAGTGCCGCTGAAGGTCCTCGTCTTCAACAGCTTCCACCATGTATGAGCTTTGTGACACTGTGCGCGCATAGCCCAAAGTCAGAACAAAGATACCATGCTTATAAACAAAACAAAGGTGTTATTAAACAATGCATGTGCTTGCTGGGACCAGAAAACACCTCCGAGCCTATCCTATTTTTATAAGTGCACACGCATGATTGCATGGTAGGCACTATTGGTTTCACAATTTAGATCTGCTAAAAACTGCACTGAAACAAATGCAGCGCGATAGACCCGGACAAAGTGGATGACGGTACACCGCGGGCACAATTTTCACCACGGATTTTATGGCATTGCACCAGACAATCAGGTAAAGGACATACTCATCCTAAAGCGCATGCGTGCACATGTTCTCCATTGCAAACAATAAGAGATATGAAAAAGTCGTGTGTAGCTATATATGCGAAATAAACTTATAGGCGTGTCGCTGATGCAATCTGTGCCTATTTTGCTTACAGGGAATTCTCGCTTGACCGCGCCATTCCTCGTCGGTCCTTTGTTTATTGTGCCTCTTTCTCTTTCTGCGTTGTGCTCACAAATATGGTGTACCAACTAGCCCGGACACACACCTTGCTCCGGCAGTAGAACTGCATAAAAAAGTGCTAGCTCTATATACTATCATTATTTAAAATCTTTTATGACAGCTCAGAATTCCCGTAGACAGTTTTACACTTAAGCTGAACATTTCTATTTGGTCATTACTTCCATCAGAATCCTCACTGGCTTAGCCAAATGGGAGTGTAGTATCAGATATTGGAAATTCCCCAGTACTTGTCTACTTTTGTACTATCTAATGTGGCTTGATCTAAGTTAGTTGCATGAATCTTGTCCAAAAAGTCAGAAAAATCAGATTAAGTTTTACCTTTGTGTGAACTCCAGGGTTAGGCTGACCTCCTTGCGGTATTCAATAGTAAAGGCGAAGTGTGTAAAGAACATCAACTTGAATGCCTGGCACCGTGTGGTGGATTTGATCACAGCATGGGTATCAATACAGATGGTAAATGCCCCGGCAGTCAGAAAGTTTTCTCCTGGAACAAAATATTTACTGTTTAGAAATATTCAGCAATATATTGCAAGTATCCATAGAAATACCTTTGCCAATGATGAAAGGGGAGCACGGCACATCTTCGACGTTATCTTCACTTGTACTTGCCTGCAATGATAAATGTTATGAAGTTAATTATGCGATAAGTAGCCATTAAAACTCCTGTACCCTGGAGTTAGAACAAGCGTACGAAGACAATTAGAAAGTTAGACAATATTTTTTATCGAACTACATATATTGCAGATGTGATATAAAATGAAAATAAATAAATGCTCTCTATAATAGAAGGTAAATTAAAGCAGCGAACAATTTGAGGAGCAGGCCACTGTCCAATAATCCTCTTACCTTGTGGTAGCTCGAGATGCAGCACCACCTTAGGGCACTATAGCATCAGTGCCAACTTAGTGTGATCCATTATGTTGTGCCTTAGCGCCGGTAATTTGGGCTTCCATGACACACAACGATATAAATCCTTTTGGACTCTTCGTTTTCTTTACAGTCCTAGTTTCGTCCTCGGTATCTCGTAGCACTAGCTCAGAGAAGCAATTCTCGGAACACTTTTCTGTACTGTTCCAATGGGCACTTCATGCAGAATGCATTCATGTTTTTGTGCAGTGCGGCACACTTCATGAAACGTGGCACAGTTGTCTTGGTGGTACCACAGAGACTGCAGACATGCATCGCTGAAATAAATAAAAAGCTGTAATTACCAAAAGAAATAGAAAAGTCTGTTATAACGGTAAGCACTTCTGTAAAGCTATAAAAAGAAAGGAAAGGAGGCTAATGCCTGACTGTAACAAACATTTTTGCCAATTCAGAGAGTAACATTAAATGCTATAACTAATTGAAACGTATTCCTAATGCTTTCAAAAAGCCTTTAAAGGCATTCGCATTTGCACGGACGTGAGGCTATAAGCATGCAGACGAATAACACCTGAGCACGTGGGCGCGCTCAGTGAACTTCCATTGCAGAAAGTGTTTACGCAAGGAATCGACAATGCATGCGCAATGACGTTCGCAATGACGTTTGCTTCGCGTCGACTATTTCATTATTTGAGCTAGCGAGCCACCAAGTTGCTATTTCCGTCAAACTTTTTCGTTACCAGGAATCCATTTATAAAGGGCACGTGCTGCGTAAATTTGTCCAATGATCTGTATCAATCTGGGAAAACTTGCCACCTGAGATGGAGCAAAATGTCCTTCGTTTTATGAAAAGCAGAGTGTCAATTGGTTTTTATTTTTACTGAAAAACTCGTTCGAGTTGGGCTAAGCCATTGGTCCAGAAGACGAGTTGCACCTGCCTGCAGGGCCGTAGCCAGAAATTCTTTTCGGCGGAGGGGTTCAACCGCTCTTTATGTATGTTCGTGCGTGCATATTCAAACATGCAAAACCTAACAATTAATTGGGGGGGGGGGGGGTTGAGCCCTCACCCTGGTACGCCAATTCCTGACTATTACGTGCTGTAAACTACAATGCATGAAATTTGCTTCTCCGCAAAAGAGCAACACAATACATATGTTCAAGATCTACAGAATATTGTAAATGTTTACAAATCGCAGAACATTTCTAATGAGCAATTCGCTTCATTCAAGGAGTGATGCGCTTAAAGGAGTAGATGTTATTTTTTCAGTGATAATATTAGCGTAATTACAGTTTGTTTCGCATGGCGTCATTTGGCAGGAAATAGCGCCGTCAAATAAACAAAGCACATCTGTCGCGGTAGCATAGCTGGCTAAACACACAGACCAATCCGTCATATGCCAGTCGTCTGAGCAGTTCGGGAGCCGCTGTTATGTGCCAAGCTGCTCTTTTTGTAGCCTACATGTCAATAGGGCGGAGGTGTACAACGGATGTCCTTCTAAACCTGTCGACCAAAACGTGCGCACGTCTTTTTTTTTTTTTTCAGACGCCCTAAACCTCACGCGCGACAGAACGTGCGCCTCACAGAGCTAAAAAATTTCGCGTTCAGCGACGAACACATCTCGTAACTTGGTTGCGTTATTCAAAAGTTGTATCGGTACTTTTATTCGACGATGGAAGTCTAATAACTACTGCCGCCAAGCACTGGTGAACAAAACGGGCGAGAGCCAACGAAATATTCATTCGCCCTTCAATACGCCACTAAAAACAAAGTCCGCCTCTCCGGAAACCGGGATTCTTTAACGGTAGTCACGATCGATGTCCACAATAAGCCTTCACGAACGCCTAGAACAGCGGCGTCGGCATTGGTGCTCCACTGAGAGATCACATGTGGCATGTGCCACGACTCACCGCCTGTACTACGAGCGCACTTGAGCCCACTTTCCAGAGGTGTTCACGGCTTCACGCCGTTGCGTGTAAACCACGGATAACACACGCGTATCTAACATGAGCTCCAGCAGGGATCACGCCAATCCGAAACGCGCCGAGTTTCTCCTACCGAGGAGAAGACGTGCTCCACCGCAACTCAGGCGGAATGCGATGACGCAAGGAAGCGCGTGTACACGTCAAGCCCGTGTTCCATTGGCTAGTCACTCAAGGTATCAGTTTACCGAGTGGATGTGCCCCACACGTCCATTCGGTAAACTAGGTTTACCTAGGTTATCTATCTTCCGCCAGGAACTTAATGCTTCGTAAGGAAGGTCATCCAATGATACTACGCCCAGAAGCTATGCGTTCGCACGTTCCCGCCAGCAACGTTCAAAATACATAGCATTATGCAACCAAGCAGACCTTATCATGCAATGACCACTACAAAACACAAAACGCCGGTCACCAAGCCACAACGTCATTGCTCAGGGCCATGTTCACTATGCAGGAGAAAGCTACCTATTACACGTAGGTATACACACAAAAAAGCAACGTTCGCACTTTCATTTAAAAAAGAGAATTATATAACGTCGCTCGGTTAGCTGAGCTGAGTTATACGCACTTCATTAGTTTTTAGAGAAAGTCGGGCCAAGCTACAAGAAAAAGATACGTGCAGAAACACAGAATACACAGGTTTTATGTAATAAAGAAACAAAGCGGGCAAGGTGAACAAATACCTCTCATTATTCTGCACAGCGAAACCTCATTAATGACTGCGCGCAGAGAACGCACATGAAGTGTGCGACGAACGCTGTAGTAAGCGCTCTGCAACTGTCCAAGTACAAAAATTCGCATACTTTGACGCACGCTGCCGCTACCAGCAAAGAAATAAATGTGGTACAACAGCAGGCGTTCCCTCAAGCACCACTTACAAAGCCTCATCAGTATTTCTACCAAAGCATGGCAGGAATTCCGGCTCTCGCACAACGTTGTGGTCGCGCGCGCTGCCGACGCAAAGCTGAATTAGAAACTACGCGAGAGCGAATTTCGAAAGCGGGCAGGCATAACAACGAGACCTTGCTGTAAGGAACTCTAGTTAGAAGCAAACCACCCACCTTTCAATGACAGACGCACAAAAAGCAGGAGCAGGAGGGTGCCGTAGCCGCGCTTTACACTGCAGCCGTGCGTAGCCGCGCTTCGACGTGAGCGGTAGCCATCTTGTAAATGTAGGGGCCCGCGAGGAATGAACGTAGAGCCGCAGAAAAGGCTCTGAAAGCTCTGAAAAGGGACCGGTCGGTAGACGATGATTCTAGGCGTTCGATGATAGTACGCAAGGACGCATCACGGCGTTGCTCGTCGCCGATGTTTGTTAGTAAGGAAAGTGAAAAGACGCAAGCGTCGGCGTCGGTGTCAGAGATGGTGCTCGATTCATCGACCGGGTAGCGAGACAGGCAGTCTGCGTCCTGGTGTAGGCGGCCCGACTTGTACGTCACTGTGTAGCTATATTCTTGGAGTCGCAGAGCCCAGCGACCAAGACGGCCAGTAGGATCCTTTAGTGACGAAAGCCAACAGAGCGCATGATGGTCCGTTATTACAGAAAAGTGCGTGCCATATAAATATGGGCGGAACTTCAAGACTGCCCAGACAAGAGCAAGGCATTCACGCTCTGTAATGGAATAGTTGCGCTCGGCAGCTGTAAGGAGGCGGCTGGCGTACGCGATAACGCGGTTGTGTCCCTGTTGTCGTTGGGCTAGGACGGCTCCGATCCCGTGACCACTAGCATCGGTTCGGACCTCCGTCGCAGCGGACGGATCGAAGTGGGCCAATATAGGCGGCGTTGTCAAAAGTGTGACGAGGCGAGAAAAAGCGGCGGTTTGAGCGGGACCCCACGTAAAAGGCACGTCTTTCTTCAGAAGTTCAGTGAGTGGTCGAGCGATTGTTGCAAAATCTTCCACGAACCTTCTGAAGTAGGAACAGAGTCCCACAAAACTCCGGACGTCTTTGGCTGATTGGGGTACAGGAAAGCTCGTGACTGCACGAATTTTCTCTGGGTCCGGCTGCACACCTGAAGCATCGACGAGGTGGCCCAAGACTGTAATCTGCCGGCGACCGAAGTGGCACTTCGACGAATTCAATTGGAGGCCAGCTTTGCGGAAGACGTCAAGAATAGCTGCCAAACGCCGAAGGTGGGTTTCAAATGTAGGCGAATATACAAGGACATCGTCGAGGTAACAAAGGCAGGTTGTCCATTTGAATCCTTGTAGCAGAGAGTCCATCATACGCTCGAACGTGGCTGGGGCGTTGCACAGACCGAACGGCATAACCTTGAAGTGGTAGAGGCCATCGGGAGTTACAAACGCAGTCTTTTCTTGGTCTTTCTCGTCCATAGCAATCTGCCAGTAGCCAGAGCGTAGGTCTATTGAAGAAAAGTAGCGCGCGCCGTGTAGGCAATCAAGAGCGTCGTCAATTCGGGGCAAAGGGTAAACGTCCTTTTTCGTAATTCGATTAAGATGGCGGTAATCAACGCAGAAGCGCCATGTGTCGTCTTTCTTTTTAACCAGCACGACGGGAGACGCCCAAGGGCTCGACGAGGGTTCAATAATGCCTCTGGCTAGCATCTTGTTCACTTCTTGTTGAATGACCGTGCGCTCTGCGGCAGACACCCGATATGGTCGGCGGTGAATGGGAAGAGAATCACCGGTGTTTATGCGGTGCTTTACAACAGAAGTCTGGCCTAGTGGTCGATTATCGACGTCAAAGATGTCGCGGTAAGAAGCCAAAAGGCGGCTTAGAGCGGCTGATTGCTCAGGTTCGAGGTCCGGGGCTATCACGTGACGTAATTTCATGTCGAGGCGTGTGGTATCCGGCGGGCGACAAGGAACATCTGAGCACACGTCCGCAGCGAAAATGGTGACGTGGTCATCTGATAATGATCGGAGCGTGGCGACTGAGATGCCTTGGGGTAGCACTTGCTTCGTGAAGCCGAAATTTACAACAGGGAGATGTATCCGGTTAGCGGCTACGGTGACAACGCAGTGTGGTACAGTGATGTCGCGCGCCAGAAGGACATCAGCAATAGGCGTGACGACATAGTCCCCGTCAAGCACCGGTGAAGACGTTGCCATTTCGACGAATGTCAGGGCTTTAGGCGGCATGCGAATAAATTCTGTGGTACAAAGGCTGTTCTGGAGCATGGGGCTAGTATCGGGCAGAAGAGGAAGTTCCAAGCAAAGAGTACCGGCAGAACAGTCAATCAGGGCAGAATGTGTCGAGAAGAAGTCCATCCCTAAGATGAGGTCGTGAGGGCAACTGGTGAGCACGGTAAAGAGGACGGGAACGTGGCGGCCGGCAATGCTTATTCGAGCGGTACACATTCCTGTGACGGCAACAGTACCGCCATCGGCGACGCGTACGGCTTTAGTTGTAGCAGGCGTGAGTACTTTCTTAAAGGGCCCCTCACCAGGTTTGATAATTTTGAGCTAACAAGCGCAACGCATACACTGGGCGTTCACGATCACGTCTGCCAAAATTTGCAACGCTACGCGCCGCGGAAATGGGTCACATTTCAAGGTGAACGCTGCTTGCCCTTCCTCTCGCTGGCGCGCGCTTTAGAGAATGAGGGGATGACGTACATGAGAAAATGGCCCTACGTGGATGGTAGTGCTGTGACGTCGCTCCTCTACGTAGACGACTGTGCTCTGACGTTGCCAACAGTAGCACGTGACGCTGCGATAATTATTTGACACATGTGTGGTTTGTGTAATTTTTTGCTTGAATAGAATAATAAAACTTGAGAGAAATAATGAGACACACAAAGAGAATGTGTGCGTCTTTTTCATTTTTATTCGTGAACTTGCAGCGAGATGCGGGGCTAATGTGCCTCCCTTTCCCGTGCGTTCGTGTCCCCGCGGTTAGCGCATCGAGCAGACGCCAGCCCTGGAAACGAAAGTAATGTTCTGGCGCGTTCGAGCACTCATTATGCTCATTTATTCTACCGCGTCCAAGTAAACGTTAATGCAGCATTGGCTCATGGTACCGCCACTCTCGTGCCCGTACAAATGTCTCTACTTTCATGCCCGTCCCGCAGAAACAGGCAGTACACCACAGAGAACGCCGACAAAACGCCCACGGCCGCTACATAAAAAAAAAAAGGTAGCGGTCGTGCAACGCCTCTCGTGTGCTCGGGCTGGGTCGGGCACGTCATGCGCACGTGACCATGCATGCGCACGACGTGTTCATGCATATGTGTCAAGTGAAGAGGGCAGGGAAGGGATTTGGCTTGCTAAGGCTACACGGGGCGAGTGGCAAGGGTTTGAAACTCGCCTCCTCGCATCATGATTTCGCGCCGCTACAAATTATTGTTTTTCTGAGCTCGTAACGAACTGATTTGAAAAATTCTTGCGGCATACTGCTCTTCATTCGGCACACAACAACTTTCGGCGTCTAACTAAAATTTGCTATGTGGCCTGGTGAGGGGCCCTTTAAGTCGACGGCAGAGATGCGCACTGATGATAGACACCTGAGCTCCAGTATCAATTAACGCTGTCATAGAAATACCGTCCACTTGCAGATCAATTAAGTTCGTGTTCGTAGGGAGCGTCAACGGAGGATTTGGTTCAGACGAAAATGATGCAGCACTACCTCCAGGAGCTGCACGACCTAGTTTTCCGTCCGGGACGAGACGTAGTTCGGCGGCGATGAATAGCGGCGTGGTTGAGGCGACGGGGAACGACGGCGTTGGGGCGACGGTGACCGAGCAGTAGGGCGGCTGTTGGGTGCGTCAGAGGCAGCGTACGTACGGCTGGGCGGATACCGGTGAGGTGCAGCGTATGGGTGAGAAGGCGACGAGAAATGGCCCCAATAAGGCGGCGTCCAGGTGGTTCGGCAGTGACGGGAGACGTGACCCACCCGGTGGCAGCGGAAGCAGATGGGCTTGTCGTCGGGAGTTCTCCATTCCGATGGGTTGCGGGATCTTGGAGGGAAATAGGAGTCGTTGCGGGGTGCACTCGTTGGCGTCGGTCGGTATTCGGGTCGAGAGACGGAGCAGGCGACAGGGAAACCGAGATTGGCAATTTCTTGACGCACGACGGCCTGAATAACAGAGACCGTGGGGGGTGCTTGGACAGCGGCTTGGTCGAAGGGAGGTGTGTGGAAGGGCGCTGGACTTGCCGCTTCAAGCTCCCGTCGAACGATGCGCGTCACATTCTCCTCAAAGGGTGGTGTGGCGCCGAGATCGGAGCACGTTGATGTGACAGCCGTGTTCGGTAGCCGAGCGAATTGAGGCAGTACGCGGCGGCTTTTCGCCCTTTCGAAGCGGCGGCATTCCTTAATGATGAGGTCGATGGTCGACACATTTGTGTAGACGAGCAAATTGAAGGCGTCGTCCGCGATGCCTTTGAGTACGTGGCCCACCTTGTCAACCTCGGACATTTGTTCGTCCACTTTTCGGCACAGCGCGAGTACGTCCTGAATGTACGAGACGTACGACTCGGTCGATGACTGGACACGGGTGGCAAGTTCTTTTCGTGCTGTCATTTGGCGACCGGACGGGTCCCCAAAGATGTCGCGTAGTCGCTCCTTGAAAATGTCCCAGCTGGTGAGCTCGGTCTCATGGGTCTCGAACCAGACACGCGGGGTGCCTCCCAAGTAGAAGATTACGTTGGCAAGCATCATGGTGGGGTCCCATCGGTGAGTTTGGCTAACACGCTCGTACATGCTGAGCCAGTAGTCAACGTCAAGGCCAGCTTGGGCGGAAAATGTACCGGGGTCGCGGGGGTGGGACACCGTAAGGTACGTTGTGGTGGGCGCCGCAGCTGGAGACCGAGACGAGCTGTTGTCAGTGGTAGCCATGGCCGGAAACTGGACGGTGAGGCCGCTGCGAAGCTTCGTGGTGAGGACGGGGAACGTTCCACCTCCACCAAATGTTACGTGAATGAAGACTCGGTAGACTGTAGTCCGTAGATTATCTACACGATATATTTACAGGAGTGGTTGCAGCGCTGACCGGTTCAGCCAAGAGCCCGAGGGGAGAGAGATCTTCCTTCCCTTCGTCCGGCGCACACGCGCATGGTGCAAGGGGCTGGCAGTATGCATGTAGCAATATTAATCAATCAAAATAGCATTGTACGAGAAACCAGAAAAACATGAAATGTTATTTCATGGACATTTGTAACCTTTCAGGTATTTAAAACTGTGGAGGTTCAATTTTGAGTCGTTTGTTTTGCTGAAGATCACGAGTAACAGAAAATTTCGGTTTCTCGTTTTAACAGATTTCCTTCATGGCACATTTACAGAAAGTTTCTTTCGCGGTACAGAAATTTCATGTATTTTATCTGTAAATTTACAACTATTTTTTACAGTGAACGTCAGCTACAGCAAGGGTTAAATGATGATCATGGGCGCTAGTCGTCGGTATGGAGATGTGCCACTAGGCGTCAACGTGAGTGCGTCCACATCAGGCGGTACATCTGCCAAACAACAATAGACATTATACAAACTCTGATATACCAATGCACTAAAGCAATCAACTACTTCTGTGACGACACGTTTCACTTTCGTGTTATTAAAGCGAGAAAACAACACTGCATAGCTTTCTTGCACTCCTGAGTACGCCAACGCTAACATGCAACAAACAGAATCCTTCCATGATGATTTCTTGGGGAGAAGGATGAAGGAAGGATGCTGTACAAAAGCACAAGCTTAGAAAACTGGCTCCCAAGATAATCTGTCAAGTGCGATCGCAAAATTGCTGCCTGCGCTCAAAATCCATATGACCAATAGTCATTCGTCACTGGGGTCCTTATTTCGCTTTACTTGGATGTAACTTTAGAATTTCGGTAGCACTATCGTATTTTAGCTTTACCAAGCATTGCTCCATGTGCGCCACCAGCGCTTGTAGACGGCACTTCATCTGTCTGCGAAGTGCTTAGTCGCGTGTATGAGGGACGGCCACGCCAAGCGCTTGCTCGCAGTGTCTGAGATGCCGACGTGTCGCGGGCTTGATCGTACAGTTCGAGGCGCCGACGATGCGCGAAGTCGACATATCTGCGCTTCTGAACAGTCGGTGAACGATGTGCTTCGTCATGTACAAGCGTCCTTTTTCCATTGATGCGTTTTTTACTTGCACTAAGCACTAGTCATCGGTGACGAACATGGCGAGTATGACCAGCGCCTGCATGAGATCTCTAATATTCTCAGCAGTACCCAAGTAGAGCTGCAAATTACCCGTGATTTGCGTCACGTGCGTGGTACTTTGTAGCTGCACAAAATGCGACAGCCCGCATTCGGAAAAATGCAATGATTGCCGGTGAGCATTTAGAAGTGCGGGTCAATATCAACTATGAATACCAAGGTATAGATCACCTCCGCGGTCTTTCAGCAAGGGATCATCAAAAGAATTCCTGCAGTCAGGTGGATCCTGGCAGTGAGACAGCGAGAATAAACGTCTAATATCAAAATAAAGGCGACTCTTCACCGGTGAGTGGGGCCCTCAGTCCTGGGCGCTAGCAAGGTGTCCTAAGTGTTCACGATACGCATTAGTTTCTAAGCGGCAACGGTTTCCGAAACCCGGGGCACGAGGAGCACGCGCGGCACACGTAGCTGTCTGGCAGTACGCTGTCGTCGTGGCCTTCGTGGTGTCGCTGAAGCTTTGGTCGAGTCTAAAAGACAAGAAGCTTAGCAATGGGCGCAAAAAGAGGGAAAATTAGCGCAGCTTGCACTAAATCACGCAAGGCTGCGCCACAGCAAAGCTGGTGGGCACGTTTCAGCTTATCTTGTTAACCATCCGTACAGAATGACGTTAAACCCCAGATATTATTACTATCCGTACAGAATGCTCGGGGGGACATTGACCGCGTGCCGGTTGGTGATGATGAAAATTTTGTATCTACGACATACGGCAAACCTCGACTATAACATCTCTGCTGTAAAGGAAAAATGAAGCGATGGCGTGCTTCTCACAATGGCCCACCCTTCGTCCCCGGCTTTCCGGCGTGGAAGGGGGTATGTATATGTGGGCAGGAAACCGTTCTTGGAATGCAACATCAGGTGCAATCTGCCGCCATCATCGTCCCAAACCAGCATGACCATATAACTCTGCACTTAAATCAGTGACGGGATCGGTGGTCCGACTGAGTGAACGTATGGGGCAGACTTGCACCCACCCCCCTCCCCGCCTGCGCAAACGCCTATGGCTGCAACGGATGCCGATGAACAGACTAGGAAGCCGCCTGAGCTCATCGAGGGTCATCCTGAAGACGCAAGACGAACGCCGCATCAGACCGATATCCGCCGCGATGGCTCCTGCAGCCTCTCCTTCGCCTGCTTCTCTGTCCGTTTCTTGTATCTTCCGTCTCGGATCGAACGCCGCTTTCTCGCGCTCGCACGAGCGGCGGCTCCACGCACCACCGCTAGCACTTCGTCGTTTTCTGAGGAAAATTGTCCATAACTCACACATTGAAGCTCACATCCAATTACACGAGCAAGGCCAAAGCACACCGCAAGTCTGGCCACTGTCGTCCACTTCCTACCCACACACCCTACCCTCTCCCGTCATCGTCAGGTCATCAGGCTCCTCTAGCGGGAGCAGTGTTCACGACTTTCTTTCTCTATCGATTACACAACAGAGAGCCTGCAGGGACGCCTTCCGCCTGTGCTAGCAGCGCGTTCATGGAATGTACTAGAGTATTCTAGTACAATCTAGCGTTGATCTGTACTTTCGGATACTAGAATCATGTCAGTGGGGGCGACCAAAATGGTGGGACAATGCGGCGTCAGAAACAAACGCGAGTAGCCGCCATTGATGGCGCTGCCGCACCGTTTCATCACGAAACGCTTTTTTAGCTCCCGTTGTCGGCGGCCTTGATGTGGCCTTGAAGCAAATGCCAGCGCCGTTATCCGGGCATCATTGCGAGAAGAAAACGTCAACATCCGGGCACCCAGACAAAACTTTAAAAAAAATGCGGTTCTTCTCTGCAAATCCTTTGTATTCTTCCATGTTCTCAGTATTAGCTCACACTATCACTTAGCTGTAACTTTTTCGTACGCTGAAGTTTCATTCGCGATTTCCGATAGCGATGTTCCAAAGGCAGATACAGGGCTCCATCACATGCTCTTCTAAACGCCAGCACCAGGCTGTGCCCTTGTAAACGCTAGCAATCCGCCTTTTCAACACGAAAGTGTTTTATTCCGGTGTCCACCAAGACTTTCATGACGTATTTCCGTCACGGAAATACGCCAGCAAAATGACGCCATCAAAAAAGTTCCGTTGTCAGGAGTCGAACTCACGACATCCCGGAATGCGACGATGACTGGCGGGCGTTTAGCCCACTGAGCTACCGCCAAACACATAACGGAGGCAACATGAACGCGCCTTTTATCTTTCACACTTTCCTCTCACAGTGCACTTGGATGGATGGATGGATGGATGGATGGATGGATGGATGGATGGATGGATGGATGGATGGATGGATGGATGGATGGATGGATGGATGGATGGATGGATGGATGGATGCTATGAGCGTCCCCTTTATAACGAGGCGGTGACATATGTGCCAACAGGCTTAGAAAAATAAACAAAAAAATTCGCCGCGTATCTGCGTGCTTCGCTGCAAATGTCGTCTAAAGACGATAGAAGGGGCGCTGCGTGAGATATGGACGCCATCTGGCAATACGTCGGGAAACATGAGCGCTGTGTTGCGGGCTGGTAGTCCCGGCGCAGCAGCAGGCGAAGACCGGCGGTGACCAAAGCGACCGGCGGGGACGCCAGCCAGCCCGAACACGCGGTTTGGCGTGAAGCGCTGAAGCAGAAGAAATGTCCGCACTCAACGAGTACTCTCCACACACTCTTTTATTTACACGTCACCTGGGCAAAGCAGGAATGCCAGAGCGGCGCCCCATGGCATTCGTACAGTGCAATACAGAACCGAAACCGAAACACAACAATGAGCTCGCGCAGTCGCATTTTCAGCGCATTAACGAAAGTTACGTATGGTATTCACATGATTGCAGCATAAAGTGCACTTGGTTTCGATAATACTGACGTGTGCGCTCTAACGTGAGGGCTGACGTTATACAACTATCTCCGCAGCGGAGATAGTTGTATAAGCACACCGTCAATTTGCCTCATTGACAAGGAATTTAGTGTGTTACAACGATGGCAAGAAAGATGATTGCGTAATCTTTCACCGGGTGACGTTGTCGGTGATACAGACGTGCTGCACATGCGTTGTGAGGTTTCTTAGATGAATGTTTTTCTTCAATAAAGTCACAGTTGTTAGTTCCAGCGGTGTGTGTGTCTGCCTTTTCTCGTGTCCCGTTCTTTTGCTGGCTTTCGTCAAGCACCAAAAGATGGCGGCTGCTCCCGCCATCTTACTAGGGGCACGATAAACTATCGGCGTTTGGCGAAGGAAAGCGAGCGTTTTCCACGCACGCCAGAGAAGTTTAATATGGCAACTTTTAGGGGTCAGATACTGCTGCAAGTGTGTCTTTGTGTTACTAGTTTTCATAAGCAAGCTTCAAAGTCATGGCAAATTTTATTGGACATCGATCGTCAATAATCCTCTCGACGGGTTACTTTTGTCGGCAACAACGATCTTTTATTTCGTAATTAACGTAGCATTTACACCAACAGATCAAAGCCATTTGATCTCTAAGTAGGCACCACCAGATAACAGCATGTTTCCGAGCTTTTTGGTGGGCAAAAGCTGGCTTCACTTTCGCTGGCAAGGCGTTTCGAGAGCTTCCACTCCAGAATTTTTTTTAAACCTCCTTGCTCCATACTCGCGCAATGTTATGGTTACTCAGTTTACGTTAATTTGGCCACTTTTCGTGCTTCATAACTTCTACCTCACAAAAATAATGCAATATGTTTTTACAGATGAAGTTAGAACACGTGTTTGGCTTTAATTATGAAGAGTTTAAAGAAAATCGAAGATGGTGTTCGTTTTTTTAAATGATCTTCGAAATATTGCATTTTTAGAGACTTGTCCTCAGTCGAACATTTCTGGTTAACGTTTCAAGTCACTCTCAGCGATTTCGTTCAACAAATTGGTTAACCTAACATATGGCAATGTTCTCAAAAATTTTGAGAAGTCTGGGGTTTATACGCGCGGATAAAAAAAATCTTAAATTTGAGCATAATTGAACTTTGTACCGATTTTGCAATTTTTTCTGAAAAGAACTGCATCAAAACTGCAAAGTAATAATGTTTGGTCAACACGAACTATCCATAGTATGTAGAGAAAATTTGTCAGACCTACAGTTACAATAGTATTTTTGTAGCATCTCATCGAAATCCCATTTCCGCGAAATTCGAAAAAGGCTGTTGCGGCTCAGTGGAGACTTCTAAATTTTTTTTAAAGAAGGTGAAATTTTTTTTCGCGAGACTAAAAGTGGTTTTGTGGTCTTGGGGTCTCGAGCAACAAAGTATATTTTTTTCGGCGAAATTACAGGGGGTCGACGGACATGCACCGACGGTCTTATCTGAACACACCCAACACACACAATCCTTTGCAGGTGGGCAGCCTTCTTAGTCCGGAAAACCGTGGACGCTGATCATTTCCCTAGTGAGGTAGATCAAGCTGCGGAACAAACTTGAAAGCTGGGCTTCTCAATGTGCTCGAGTCCATTGCCTTGTTACAAGCCGCGGCGATCGCTGCAGGCTACATGAGCAAGGCGAAGCAGGCTAATCAGACTAAAGTGGGAATCTTTTATAGCGAAAGCTGTTATGAGATCATTTCACCGGCCGTTTTTGGCGCCGTAGTTGTCCGCCGCCGCCGCCGCCGCCGGTGTCCGTAACCACTATCGCTCGAAATAAGAAAAAAAATTCCAGGATGGAACGAGGTTCGGGCCCTCTGCGTGGGAGCCCAGTATTCAACCTCTGAGCCATGCCGGTGCTTTAAACTGCTTTGCAAAAAGGTCCTATACAGGCTTCATGTAGGGAAGGAACCACATTAACATATGCAATATAGCGTGGTAGAAGAGTAAAATAAACACCGAGCGTCGCACAACGCGAATTGTGTAATCAGCCGTCACACAATGCGAATTGCGCAACGAGAGGGTTGTTGAATGCTTCCAACCCATTACAAAGGGCTCCGCCATAATTCTTCATCGTCATCAGGCACAGCATCAACAAAGTGCGCATAATGCCTTACATGCGTTTAGCAGGTACCACGGCTCTCTGTAGAATGACGAAAAATGACATAATGCCTTAAACACTTCGCAGCGCAGGAAAAACAGACACAAAGAAGACGACACCAGACAACATACGAGCGCTAACTACCAACAAAAGTTTATTGAACATCACATGCGTATATATTCCATGCGCACGCTACTTTCTGAGAAAGTACAACTCTTTATCTGAAAGGTGTACAGAGGGGGTGCTGACACATCTTTGTGTCTGTTTTTCCTGCGCTGCGAAGTGTTTAAGATGATCAACCAACAGGCCCAATTCGCCACAATTCTGACATAATGCCTGCTTTCCTACTTCTCAAAAATTGCAATGATTTATAGTATAGTGGGTTCCTCGCAAGTGCACTTGTATTAGTTGCCAAGGAAGCCCATAAGCGCATGATCCATTTCCTCGGGGTCTCAGTAAAGTTCTTCGCTCCCCCCCCCTCTCTCTCTCTCCCACGTCAACGTATGTTATACAGTATGGCGGGAGAGGGACATAGCGACCGGGCGTCACCTAATGCAAATTACATAACTGGTGGACCGTTTAAAGCTTCCAACCCATTACAAAGGGTTGAGCCATAATTCTTCATCGTCATCAGTCGTCGCGTCAATAAAGTCCACATAATGCTTACAAACGTGTAGCTGGTGCCTCGCTTCTCCGCAGAATGACGGATAATGGCTTAGTAGGTGCTTCCGAACTTCACAAAAATTGTGATTTATGGCGTAGTGGGTACCTTGCTAGTGTACTCGTATTAGTAGCCCCAAGAGAGCTTACAACGGTGCTTTAGAAACGCCGCTCTTCCAGCTTTCGCTGTGACTGTGCTGCGGTTTCAGCGCAGGTCTGGGTTTTTTTTTTTTTTTAGCTCTCCTGGCTCGGCACAGCTAAAATACTCGACACTTCTGCACACTCATCAACTCACAGCAGCTTGAACATAGAGCAGCGGCGATGCTATTCGTTTTCAAAGAAAGACACTAAATATCCTAAACAAAGGCCAGCGTTTGATCAGGCTCTGAAACGTTTAATGGTTACCGCCCGTATTTGCGTCGCCGATTACTTAAATTTCAGGCCAGGCAGAACAAAATGAAATCATGGCAGATTGCTGTAATGTTATAGAGCCCCTGCTGAGTGATAGCCTCCTCTGCAAGACGTAATGTCCAACGAGTCTAAATGTCCAACCGAGACGGAATGTAATTTAGGAGAGAACTTGCCCTAGTTTCTTTGCGTTTAGTACATATTGACTGTCTGTGGCGTCGTGCGTCGTATTTTCGTTTCCTTATCAATTCGCTTTACTGCATTTCTGCATTTCTCATAATTTCAAGCTTTGTTAGTTCTATTTTTATTTTCTATTTGTATTTTTTTATGTATGTTGAATAAGGTACTCTATTACTTTATTTTGTTTGTATGCATGCTTTGCTATTCCTTTTTTGTTTTCTGTCTGAAATCCGACATCACACCCCCTCAAAGAATTACGAGACAGAATTACGCCCTCCATCGTAGCTCAATCGTCACAGCATCAGACATGTAATTCAAAAGTTGTGGGATCGGATCCCACCGACGCGAAGGGGTGTAGGAATACCGGGTTACCGAACGATGGTGCCGACATATTGCGACGCTTCGTGCAACCACACTCATGGACACGTTTGTTTTCGCCTAGTGTTTTCAAGGGAAAGACGGATTACAAAAGCAACTAATTCGTAATTACGCCGCTGAAACGCATTTACACCAGAAGTAGAATGCACCACGTTTCTACAAGAACAATTTTGTGCTTTCATGGTACATTTCAGCCCCGCTAGAGGGGCACCACCTATCCGCCCTCTCATGGTCACTCTAGCAACTCTATCTTCGGTAAACGTGGTTAGAGTGTACTAGAACCTTCTAGTACACTGTAACATGGTCCTAATTGGCGCTGGCACGTCGGCTTATTTAGACTCGGTGGCTGTGTAGTCTCCGAGAAGCGAACATCGCGAGTATGCCACGAACGAATGTGAATTTGCGAGCTATGACCGCAAACGTAGAACGTATCCGGCGAGTAGTTTACGTTCCCTGAAAGCAAGGTCTACGTTCCGTAAAGACCCGCGCACGCGCAGATTCCATCCGGTAACACGGTAACGCGAAAAAGTATACGTACAAGCTAAGAGCCCCGATTGCCATTCTTTCCGTGCGGTAAATCGGCATTGCTAACTAAAACACTCTAATATCGAGACCAAGGGTAATCGTTTGCTGCGAGTGTTTATTGACTGCTATGGTAATTATACGGAGAATCGTGCGCAGCCCGCAAAGCAACACCTACGGCCGCAGGCTATTGCACGCCTGCCCACAGGGAACTGAAATTCGCGCGTCATACCAGCGAAGCGTTGGCCAAACACGATCGTTGCCTTGTGGAAACCAGACGCTGTAGTGGCCCTTCAGTTACGTTATTTCCGTCATTTTGATGTAAATAACGTCACACACATAATGTTGCCAATAATTGTGGGAAGCCAGGTGGGCGATTCGAGGCAGTCAATAAAATTCATTTGAAAGCAATCCGCGTATATCTCCAGCCTGTACTTTGGCATAAATGACACAAACGTGGAAATGAGATTACCCAACGAATTTTATTGAGATCCATTCACCTCGAAAACTAAAGCCAGCACTGGATGGATCCGTCGAACCAGACTATAGAAATCGGATAAATTGAGTTATCTTTTATATCGAACTATTTTCGATCTCGACAATGCTTTAACGTAAATACGTAGGCAAATCTACGGCTGCATCGAACAAGAACAGCCAGAACACTTGATATATCGAACATCGGGCAGCGGGAAACGCCGAAGAAGTTCGCTTTCCTCACGGCAGGGGACTTTCCCGCATGCATTTGGGAGACCAAGCGATGCGATTAAGGAAGGACGCTGCGCGGAGCGAGCAGAAACTACCGCTCGGCATCACGTGCTTTGCGCCCCCATGATCCTTCGTCGCTGCGCCGCTGGCCCGTCTTGCGAAGCCGCGGTTCGCTTCTTCGCTGGTTTGTTACCGTGATATAGATTCCGTAAAACAGAAGAAGTTGTTATTCTCCGCAAAGCTGGCGATAATCAACACGGTAGAAATTAGTACAGTGAACTGGGTAGTTGGTGCAGTGTCATTATGTCACAGCGCGGCAAGAACGAGAAAGAAGCTAAGGCACACACACGACGGCACACAGCTCTGGCTACCAACTGGAATTTTAAATGCGAAGCATTTCTTAGCGAACCTTAGGCAGTTTGAGCGTTTATATTTACGGATTTATCTATATATCTATCTAGCCGCCTATGTCTGGGTGCTCTCGTGATCGCCTCCTTAACTTCGTGTAGACCAAAATTGGCATAGGAAGGCAAGAGGGTTTGAAGAATATGAATTTCGGGTCATGCCATGAATAACGTGAAAATCCTGTCGCGTACGTCGTCAAACCCTTTCCTCCAGACACGTGTTGCACATACCCGTTTACCACGGGCCGCGGTGTACGGGTATGCGCCACAGGTGATTGTCAGTTTATATGTACTCAGGAAAGGCGAGAACAGACATTGGTAATTTAAATGCGAGAGCGTTAAAAAAACCGACATCGGCAGCGTTGACGCGACGAATGCAAAGAATAAAAACTAAGATCCCAGCAGGAATCGAACTCAAACATTCTGCGTGGCAGTGCAGATATATATTACCACAGAGCCACGCCAGATCTAGAAACTGCTTTGGAAAAACAGCCTACGCAGGCGTAATGTCGGGTCAACGTCAATTGTAATTGTGGTGCTGGATATCTAATTTTATATAAAAACAATAAACACTACTTATATACTCATACGATATAGGCGTCATATCAGGTTAACGTCTGCGGTTCCAGTGTTGGCTCCGCTTTCACAGCAGTCTAACAAACATTACATACGTATTCCTACGATTAAGCAAGCTATACTGAAACGTCGTTCGACGCGGGAGAAATACATTAACGAAAATTACGGATGATATTCACATTAATGCACCGTAATGTGCATTTCGTTTCGATAATAGTGACGTATGTGCTCTTAACACGAGGGCTAACGTTACGTCACACCATAAGTTACCCTTTAAACGCCTGTGTTGTCGACGTGCCTGGTAAGCCAGCGATGTGCACACAACTACTACAATCACAACACACCGATCCCTTGGCTCAAAGCCATAAAACACAGCATAAAAGTACTTGCTGACTGCTTCGCATGAAACCGAGTCCCACAAGGCGTGGATTTTTTTTCTTCAAGAAATGTTTGGCAGGTTTGGCATTACCTATATGAACACGTTTCTCGAATAAAAATAACATTCGGCATATCCACGTACTGTGGGAATCGATGTAATGCGAAGCATGCTAC
Source organism: Rhipicephalus sanguineus (assembly GCF_013339695.2). Taxonomy (NCBI): domain Eukaryota; kingdom Metazoa; phylum Arthropoda; class Arachnida; order Ixodida; family Ixodidae; genus Rhipicephalus; species Rhipicephalus sanguineus. The sequence continues at coordinate 145,024,532 of NC_051179.1, read as the reverse complement.
GGTAAGGTGAATGTGGCGTAATTTTTTACATTGAGCGAGGCGTTACGAAATGACGCTAAAGATAGACGCAAATGGTATACGCACACACATATGTTAAAGAGTCGCACAAGTGTTATATAACCAGTTGTTTACGGTTGCGTAACGATGTCCACAGCAACATAGGTATTACCAACGCCAGACGCGGTAAGCCGATATATACTGCTTATACTTGTCCCTTATCATATGATGGAGAACGCACGCACGTTTCACGAACCCGTGTGCATGCATGTGTGAAAGGGGTCTTGACAGCTCTCATGTACATGGCGGCGAGCGCAGTGTCTTTGTTATTGTGATTGACGTGCGCAACGCAGACCTCGCCTATTCCGCTGCTTGTCTGTGTGTGTCCGGTGTCTGGCGGCCGGCGAAGTTGGATGCGGTCTACGTTGAAGTTGCGCGTCGTCGTGTTCTTATGTGCCCACGCGGCCGCACCCGCAATGAAGCCGCTTGCTGTGGACGACGCATTGTGATCCCGTGATTGCAGTGGGCTGATTGCTCCAGGTTACGAAAAGTGATCACACGCCAATTTCTGTTAGCGGAGCGTCTTTTTCGAGGTCGTGCACGTGCGCGTGCACAGACTGAGAGCAGCGAGCGTGAGGTGATTGTTATGGTTGTAGCAACGAATGAAGGTGGTAGGCTGGCCTAATGGCTCATTCACACTGGTAATCCGCCGGCCACAGCGGCCGGAATTCGCGCGCCGCCGAAATTCCACATTGTTCACACCACTTAGCAACCGAACCGCCGAAACTAGGGCGCCTATTAGGGGCGAAGCTCCTTAAGGCGGCACCCGTTCGTCCCTCGTAGTCGTAGTCGTAGTGCGTAACCAGTCTTACGCTTTGACCTCCAAGGTGGTGCCGGTGGGAGATTTTTCCTGTGCGTTGTTGAACAATAAAAAATTCGCAGCGTTAGCTAAAAGCCGACTTCTTCTGTCTCTCATTCCCATTAGCAGCCATTCTTTACCTCCAACGTAGTGCTTGGTGAGATTTCTCCTGTGCGTGATTAAACAATAAAAATTTTGTTCAAAACGCCGTTGATTGATGAAATACACCAACGAAAGACGCCAGATGTTTTGTAAAAGCAAAACAAAAGAACGCCACATGTTTCTAAAGCAAAACGAAAAGACGCCAGCTGCTTAACGAAAGACGCCAGATGTTTTCTAAAGCAATGGTTTTCTAAACAATGAAAATTTACAGCGTACATGTAAAATTAAAGTGAGCTGCAAGTCGTCATAACTCATCGAACCTTTAGTATAAACGCGCCCGATCTGACGTCGGTGATGATGTACTGGGCAGAATTCACTGAAGATTCACGGTTTACCGATGAACCTCCGCAGCTTCGCCCACTCATCATCATTCACTCCGTGGATATGCTGTGATTTTTTTGTCATCGTCCCTTCGCACGAAGGAACGCTGGCATCGACGCGCTCTGCGTTGTGTACGCGTTTCGTTATGGCGAAGCGCATAAAGAGGAGCAGGGTCGCCGAACTGCTGGGCCTGCTGGAAGGCAACTTTCTGGCGATGTCTGACGAGGAGAAACATGTATTCGCCGAACAAGAAACGACGCAAGCAGTTTTGGTTGGTTCGTCCTGATTTGCAAGACGCGAGAAGCTTGGTCGAGCCGAGATAATGCTACCCGTTTTGCGATATTGCGATGATGTATTGCAAAGATGCTGATCGCGACAACACATGGCAGTTGTCGAGAGCTACAGGATGATTACGAAAGACTTTGCTGTTGCTGCGGGCTTCGACGACTGCGATATCACAAGCGCGCCGCCATTTTTCGAATGTTCGACTCGCGTTCCGATTGGTTCGCGGTGAAGGAATCCGGCGGCAGCTGCCGCAAAAATCGGTCCAGGACCGATCGGCGCGGAATGGGCTTTTCCGGCGGATCTCGCTGCCGCTGAAGCGGATTCCGCGCGCACTCGCCGCCGAATCTCTCAGTGTGAACGCACCTTAAGACAACGTCTAGAGGTCTGTTTGCTAGCCGGGTGACGTCGCCGACAGACAATGTCGATAGAGCCGGCGACATGTCGGAACCTGAAGTCATCTTTTGCGTTGAAGTATAAGCCGTCGATGCTGGTAGCCCCGGAAAGTGCTACGTAGACCAACTTCAGTGAATGGCGCCTATCGTATCCGAAGACTACCTGGGTGTATGTGGCCCTTTGTGACTTATACAGGGTGTTTCAGCTAAAAGGCACCAAGTAATAAAAACATTAAACATAGCTGGTACGCATCTCCAATTAGTGCAGTATTGTTCTGAACCATATAGAGCACGTCAGAATATCATTTCCAATCCGCAAAGCTCTCGGTAAGTAACAAAAATTGCTTAATGAACTTTCAAAAAAGTAACTCTAGCGAAAACTTTTCAATACAAAAGTTGTAGCGCTTGTTCAGAAACATGGAATTTTTTATTCTATGCTAAGATAACTCCCCTGCTTAATTTTTTCCCGGCCTTTCTTTAAAGCGCGCGAATTCTAAAAAAATACCGCGCGACTGCCGCCTAACGCGCGGCGCTTTTAGTGCCCTCAAATGTAAGTTGAACGAATTATCAAAGGCTGCTCCACGCACGAAGGTCGATTGAGCAGGCTACCGGTGACTGATGGACGCGAAATGATGATAGGGGCGTACCGTCTAAAGATCAATGCGTTTCTTCATTGGTGCGAAAAAGCCTACGCTGCATCAAATGCTGCCTACGGTCCCATGTGGCATTGCTCCGTGGCTGCCGCTTTTTCGCTGAAGAATTTTTTGATGTTGTCCATTTTGAAAGGGTATGCTCATTTTGTAGCTTAACGTCCATCGCAGCCACCGATAACCTCTGTTCCATCGATCTGCGCGCGCGAAGCAGCCTTTGATAATTCGTTTAAACTAAAAGCGCCGCACGTTTGGCGGCAGTCACGTGGTATTTAATTTTAAAGTTCCCACGCTTTAAAGAAAGGCCGAAAAAAATTAAGCAGGGGAGTTATCTTAACATAGATTGAAAAATTCGATGTTCCTGAACAAGCGCTACAACTTTTGTATTGACAACTTTTCTCTAGAGTTACTATTTAAAAAGTTCATTAAGCAATCTTTGTTAATTGCGAGCTTGGCGGATTGAAAAAAATATTCTGACGTGCTCTGTATGGCTCAGAACAATACTGCACTAATTGTAGAAGCGTAGCGCCTATGCTTAATTTATTATTACTCGGTGCTTTTTAGCTGAAACACCCTGTATATAGTTATGGCGTTTGCTTCGAGTTGCGCAAAGGGAAACTGTGCCCTCTTACAAAACATATTTTTCTGGCGTATATCGTATACGTGGTTGTATTGGTTCGCAGTCCCACGGGCACTTATTTCAATTCCATTGCTTCGTCCTGGCTGGGACGACAATGCCTACCGTGGACGTTGGAAATACAAGCCACAGTCGCAAGAGGTTCCCATGTTCATCACGCTCGATGTACCACAGGGTGCCCATGTTTTCATTAACGAGACCGTCACTTACGTCGATGTTGGCCGTGATCACGTACGGCTTGCCAATGCTCAGGCGAATTGAGGCCGGCACGCCACCCATGTCGCTTGCGTTCATCTTGGCCACTTTGGTCATGGCATCTTTGTGTACCTGCTCGTTCTTTAAGCCAGTTATATTATCGCATGCGGCATGACATAAGACGTTGTCCGCAGCGTCGAGGCAACGCTGGTGTGCCATAAGGGCTCTATAGCGGCGGCTTCTTCGCGTGTCACAAAGCGGCTCTCAATTATTCTGACGTCATCCTCGGTAAGCATGAGGCCATAGCCCCAGCCTCATGTGAAATGAAGAGAACACTGCGTCATTCTGGCAAACCACGTGGACGAGTGAATGGCAGTCGAGAGTCTTCCGAATGTGTTCTGTCTCCAGCTCCCTCACCTGCCTTGCGTTTCAATGTGTATGTTCGCCGTTAATGTGTTGATTGAGACTGTGAATCACACGTGGCACATACCCGCGTAACACGAACTGTGGTATGCGGGTATGTGCCACACGTGAGGGAAAGGACTTTATGACGTATGCGACAGGTGTTCAGTGCGTTATTCATGTCATGACCAGTGAATCATGTTCGTCATACATTGATCCCCTGCTATGCGAATTTCCATATATTAAAAGTTATGGAGATGACCAGGAGAGCGTACAAGCGTATAGGCGGCTAGATACTGAGATAGTTACGTAGATATAAACGGCCAAAGTGTCTGAGGTTCGCTAAGAAATGCTTCGCATTTAAAATTTCCGTTCATATTCAGCGCTGTGTCCCGTCGTGTTTGTGCCTTGGCTTTTTCCTCGTTCTTGCCGCGCTGCGACATAATAGAAACAGCACAACTTAGGGAAATGAAGCTTTACGTCGCCGCTGCGTGCAGCATCCCAAGAAGCACGCTCAGTGAGACATTAGCGACTTTGAGAACTGGGGACTGTCAAGACACGGGGCCGAAGCACAAGCTTCTCCCAAGATGTGGCATGGGGGTTGGGCCTCTGGTGTATGGCTTGCGCCAATCGCCGGTATGAAAGAGTCAAGGGCCTTCTTCAATCAAAGAACACAAAAAAATACTTTAATAAGAAGTTGAAACAAAGAAAAAGATATTCCCAATCGAACAGAACAGTTATCTAGAATACAAGGGTGAACTAATTATACATTCCACAATTATTCAGATAAGTGCAGCATGCATGAAAATTCAAATTTGTCAAGACACTGAGCAGTATCAGATAAATTACCAAACAGCAAGAGCCGAGCAAATAATTAGACTCCGCAGTCCACTAAGTTCAAGCGAATGACATACGTAACCGGGCGCAGCAGAGTCCTTCGACACCGGCACCGAGCATAAGTGACCGTCGAAGCTGGCGAGACGGGTCGGCGGCGGCTCCGCAATGACTCGGGGTGTAGGGTTTTCGGCGTGTTGTTTGCTGCGTTGCGCCCCGGGAGTCCCCCAGCGTGGATTTCTCCTCCGGCGCAGAGCAGACTTATGAAGCATAGGATGGGGCCGTTTTTTATACGTTTCTCCGGGCGCCGGTCCCAGCTTCTAGTGTAGTTTCGATGCATCCTTGAAATGGTCACGTAGGCACTGGTTGCTACCGTGCATGGCTCACACTTCACTTTCGGTGTCCTTCACGGGCGAATCATTCACTCACACACAAAACACCAGTCACGCGGTCGCGTAGGCACACGGTCTAAGACGTAGCTCGGATACAACGTCCCGTGATTCAGATTCCGCCGTCGGTGACCTTCACGGCAAGCCGTTTAATAATATACAAACAAAAGCACATGATCTGAAACGTGGCTCGGACACAACGTCCGGTGGTATCAGACAAAACACAAACAAAAGCACATGATCTGACACGTGATTCGGATGCACGTCTTAATGCTCAGGCTCTGCTGGCTGTGACCTTCAGGGCAAGCAGCTCAATACTAGATAAAACAAAGGCACGTCACGTAGCTCAGATGTTCGTCTTACGGTTCAGGCTCTGCTGGCGGTGACCTTTACGGCAAGCAGTTCAATAATAGACAAAACAAAAACACATGATCAGGCACGCAGCTCGGATGCTCGTCTTACTGCTCACGCTAACACACACTAAGCGGTGCACGTACGCTCACGGCACACCATTCTTAGCGAAGAATTAGAGCTCTTTCGCCTTGGGCGTAAGTAACAAAAAAAAATAAACATTTTCATAGCGTACCTTAGGACATTCGAAATGTTACGCATATGCGACTTTTGTGACAGGGACCCAAGACGCTGGGTCCCCAAGAAGCGTTGGGTAGGCTGGTCTTGCGTTCGGAGGGTCAGCAGAGTTTGAGAATTGGGTCAAACGCAGGCTGCGTCGGGTCAAACGCAGGGGGCGCCACACGTGGCGAAGTCAAAATAAACGGGACGCGGGCCACACTGCTTCGTGGCCCGCGCTTCGTCTGCGTCGTCTCGCTGGCGATCCAAGACGCGGCCCCACGCTAGTTTTCAATCTTTGAGTCCTGGGTCCACGCGAGCGCAAGACCCCAAAAGTGACTTGGGTTCTGCGCAGGCGCCCTGGAGGCTGGCAACTTTCTTGGGTCCCCAATTCTCAAACTCAATTGAAAAACAAGGCTGACATTGGGTCCAAGGCAGCCTAGACGCTTCCGGCGCCCGACGAGCACGCACAGCTGCGTATGAAGATTTTGAGGCCAAACGTGCGCGCTGAAATTTGCGACGCAAATGCCACAATCTCAATAAAAGTTATACATTGAATTTCTCGACATAAGGAACAAGTTCCCTGTTTTTTTTATTTTTTTTTCAAGTTCGATATATTGGGGTTCGACTGTCATGTTGTTCGGACATTCGTTTAGTGTTTGTTTTTTCAATAAATAATTCCGAAGTGTATTTTACGTGCGTAATTCCTGGGGAGTCACCGGTGAGGGACCTTGATATTGATACAGAGACACTACCAGACGCGTGTCTTGGTGTTCGCGGTTATAGGATGAAGCTTTGAATGTTGCTGGCATGTGTGTAGATCACGCCGAGTCTGCACTTTCATAAGGAAGATGCAGAGTATATTTTATCAATAACAAATAATTAAGAACTGTGGAAAATAATTTAATATTAAATGTCTAACTGATTTCAGTGGAGCGTACACGAGCTCTCGCTTCACTTCGTGAAAGGGATTTTAACATCTTTTTTTCTTTGAAACGCAGATAGCGAACAAACGTTAACATATATATATAACTTTTTTTTTGGGGGGGGGGGGGGGGGGGGGTAGGCTTGGAAATTTTTTTCTTTGCTTGGGGGGGCTTTTGTTACTTTACTGAAAACTTTCGGCGGGCACTTTTAAACGCGGGGGTCTCCAACACGTGAGCCGCGGGCCGCATGCGACTCCGGACCTGTCACTTGCGGGCCGCAGCCGCCGCATTACTGTCTTCGTCCCATATATAATTTAATTTTATTAATAGCTGTTTTCATAAGCTACACAGACGTGACTGGTCTCAAATATTTTTATTCGTAAGGCACGCCATGCGGTCACCATCTGTGGAAACATAACCGTTGAACAAAAACTCGATGTTTCCGAATCGGCGTCCAGATTTCAATCATTTTGGAGGTCATTATCCATATATATGTTTCTCGAATTGTCACGTCAAATTCCCTTAAAGAATTACGCTTATACCCGATATGGGAAATGTCTCCTTTCAAATGGCTAAGTTAGCTGACAGTTTGTTCAAACTCTCTAACACCTCCCCCCCCCCCCCCTTCCGCTCCTATATTCTTCAATGTCCGGCCCTTGCCGGAGACGAAATTTCGAGAATGCGGCCCGCTAACTGAGCCGAGTTTGAGACCCCTGTTCTAACGGTTTCTGAACAAAGATTTAACGCAGTCTTTGTTTATCAAAGTAGCAATTACCATTTATTGTGTTTGTCCTTAAAAATGCACGGGTGTTGCAAAGAAATGGCTGTGCGTGCGGTCGTTTTTTTCTTTGTTTTTTTTTTGCTCTTTACTTTAAAACCGGAGACAGAGAAATTTTCCAGATGTATGAACGCGCGCTTTGTGCGGGCCGGCGTTCTTATAGGGGCCCTGCACCCATATTTTACCCTCCGATTTTTACATCGGAATGCGTTCCTTGTATCGTCCTGAGATGAATGCAAAAAGAATTTTGGAGATAGACGCACGGAAACGGAAGTTATTGAACTTACAAATTCAAAATCAAAGCAGACGACAGAAATTGGCGTACCCTTTCGTATTTCACTCGCCCAGTGACATGTCACTGGAGTTTTGTCTGCTTCCAATCAAAACGCGATTTACATTTTGCCATACCGGAACCCCGCAGCACATGGTGGCCTTCTAGTCGCAAGCGGGCGCCGCTCCTTTTGACGGCTTCTGTGCCGCACAAGTTAGCAGATGACTGTATCAATGTATGCTGACATGAGAAAAGAATGAAACGAGAGTCCCCCAGTTTCGCTGCTGTTTGCGCAGCCGGTTACCGCGCACTTATATCGAACCATGAGGAACGTGCACACAATCAAGTTTACTCAACACAATGCTGGCAGGTGACATATACCAAAGACGACACCAGCAGTTGATGGTAGGTACGCGAACACACCTAGACACCTCGAACACATGGAAAATCTGTGTAAGGCAGAAATGCAAAGCACAGTGTATTGTTGAAGGCTGCGCCGGCTGCGCCTTGAGTAGGCCGTTCGGCAGCGCCATCTGTGTCGCAGTTTCTGATAAGTTAAAATCGATGCACAAATTCGTGTCCTTTTCGCAGCTGTAACGAGCATTAAACACATTAAAATGAGTAAATTCCACATACTGAGTGTGTCGCAAGCGTGTACTATATATTATTTATTTCCCACCAATCAAAACGAACAGCATAAGTCACGCACGCTACCTCACTTCCTGCAACAAAAATTGTCGTTGTACGACGCTGCAATCGGCGCGGAAACCCATTTCGGGAGCAAATTAAGATATCAAACGCTTCGTTCTCGCCGCTTTCGTTGGTGCTACAGCAGTCATCAAGACCCATAGAAAGCAAAAGGCCGATAAAAACAACATGCGTAATTGCGGGTGCAGGGCCCCTTTAAGGCAGTGGAGGTCTGCATCTCACTTCACGGGAGGTCGTAAGCGGGGAGTTCTTCGGCGAAAAATCCGGCCTAGTATTTTTGTTGTTGTTGTTTTGTTGTTGTTGTTTACAGTACAGCACAGTACAGCAGCAGGCTGTGGTTTGTTTTCTTTTCCCCAATACCTACACTACCCGTGTACAAGAAGCGCGATCCTTAGCCTCCGGACATTCTCGCCAACTTCGTTTCAGGCCTTTCGGTTGTCAATACTTCGCGTTCAAACGGCGCACGGTCGGTCGAAATAAAGCGCCGGGCACAATATTTAATTATGGTCCCGCACAGGCTCTAAAGTGGCTGCTAGCGACGAAGATGAGCCTAGAGCGTCGTCCAGCCAACAAACCAGAGCTATGCAGCCAGCTGTGCCGGCCCCAAGAGGTTCAGCAGAGACTGCTATAGGACACCGTCATAATAGATCCCCGCGGCGGTGGCGTTCACGTGCGCTGCTCTTGCTTTGCAGCACGCCTTCTAGAAACACGTGTCCCGTCCCTTTCCGTCCCGCGGTGGAGCCATCGGGCTGTTCGCGCTAGAGTTACTGTATATGCTACCTTTAGGTCAGTAACTCTAGTTCGCGCGGCCACTGGCGCACGCAGACCGCGTGATTCACGGCCGCGCTCTCACGAGAATGGTGAGCACGTGCGCGAGTGGCTGTTCTTGTTTCGCGCGTGACGGCCGGCAGCGAAGAGCCTTGAGCTGTGGACGTACTCTACGTCGAAGCAGGCGCCACCTGGAAAGGAATGCGGCGTCCGAGCTCTGGTTTAGTGTAGAATAAACGACCATGGCGCGAACCAGACACGGTTCCGTAGAGTGTACATTGGAGAGGCGGAAACGAGCCGGGATGGGGCGAGCTGACGCGAACGTTGGAAGAAGGGTGGCACGAAACTGTGACATATCCGCAGGGGGTGAAATCTAACCAACAGAAGAACAAAGGAGTGTTTTGAGTCATCATTATCTCCGCTGCGCCCCAACCCAGCACAAAACCGAAAGGAGACTGTTTCGAAAGCGGACTACCACGACGAAATCAACGTTTTGAACACGCTTAATGTTGCCTGTAGATTTATATGTGAGGGCTTCTAACTCTTTGACAAACGACGAATCCATTTTTCTCAATATGACATAAACGCAACACGAGATTCCATCACTGCGACGCTCTCCGCGAAGAAAAACATCATTCAACTCACAACAAACATAAGGAATTCTGTCGGCGTTTCTCTGTATACTGACATATAGATGCGCAACCTTTTTCTAAAGAATGCGACTGGCCGCCGCAGCCATCTGGCCGGATGGTCGTTTTCTTGCGTGCATACGAGACCCCGCAACGGTTGTCGAGAGCAGCAGGGTGTGTCCAGATAAGATCGAACACGAGGTCCCGGTCACCATTCCCGATTTTGATGAAACTTGCTGAAGGTCTAGGCATTACACCCAGAACAATGGTTTCGAAGTTAGTTTTGCGAAAAAGATTTTGTTCGCCTTTTTTTTTCGCTTGAACATCGGTTGTTGGTTCATATGAGTACGTATGTGCATGTGTATGTATACCCGTATGTATCTATATGTGTGTGTGCATGTACTGATATGTACATGTATATGTATATGTTTTATCATGTCTCTTGATTGAAAGAAATATGTCATGTGCCCACACATTGCGCCTAACAGCAGCTGTCCTCAATCTTGTTCACCGGCGAGTCGTATCCTTCTTTTTGAGGGAGGGCTATGGTCATTACCGCGAGCAACTGCAAGATGCCCGCGGAGACCGGTCGACTTCAAAAGCCGTACCGAACCCCCTTCTCTGCGCATGGATGGGCAAACACTTAACTGCTTTTGACGCGCTTTTTGAAGGTAGCAAGGAAACGCGTGCGGCACGTTTACATCCGGCGTCCGTGAGCGTATTCTCCTTTAGTCCCGTAGTTGATGGGTCTCCCCATTTAGCGTGGTAAGTGCGTTCGCATCTTTGTCATTTTTTCTTTTTTTCCCCTCCGCCTCTCGTTCCGAACCACACACGTAGGTTCGTTTCGCTGTTTGTTATTTATTTTGTGTATGTTCTGACGCCGCCTATACTCTACTCTTCACAGAGTACAATGCTGTGTGTGTCATCTTGTATGCGTGTCGCTCTCTCCCTGGGATTTGTTTGCTGTTGTTGTTGTTCTGGCCCCTCCCATGTCATAGTCCAACGAATCACGATGGTGTGTCTACATCTATGTATTGACAAAATCTGTACTTAAACCCGTACGCCATGTACGAATGCATTCTTTGATAAAGGCCGGTCCCCGGCCGAAAGCTCAGAATAAATGTTGTTATGTTTTTCACTGTGACTAGTTTTCTTTCATATAATTAAACCAATAGCCAGGAACATTCTTTCGAAATATATATATATATATATATTGTTAAGGTGTTTAATAGACAGCACTCAACGACAATGAGTAATGGCGACAGTCACGGCAAGGCACGAACTCCCTGCGCGAGCGGCGTTCTTTCTTCAAGCAGCCAAAGAGGATGACCCACTAGGTGGCGCTGGAGAGGGTAACCCACTACCATGTCCCACGGCTTCTCTACAATATATATATATATATATATATATATATATATATATATATATATATATATATATATATCACAAGCGGTGAACCTGTGGGCATTTATACATGTGCCGTCGAATATTCCAGCGTTATCGCTGGTTGTCGCGCAAGCTCTAGAATAAGCTCGAGTGTTCGCGCCTTGCGCGCAATCTTAACAAAACAATCTACAACAATCGCGAAGATTCTCGAGCAGTGAGGCGCGGTTTGCGCTGAGCGTTGCTGACAGACTTTGTGGGCGAAAACCGAATGCAGGAAAAGTGATAATAAAAAAAGCACGTGGCAACATATATATATATATATATATATATATATATATATATATATATATATATATATATATATATATATATATATATATATATATATATATATATGATTTCAGGCGATTTTTTATATTCGTAGAGCTGATGAGATGACTTGCTTTTCAAAACTTTTTTTTTCAATCAAGGAAGGATCTGCACAAACAAATTTTGCAGGCTGGGCCGCCCTATAGCGCGACAACACAGCAGTGTTTAATAACATTTTGGAAATATTACCGTGAAGTTTAAAAAGTACACCCAAAGTTAACCTGATCATTAGAGGCCGGATTTTTAGGCACTAAAAAAGCTCGTTTTAGGCGCCAAAAATAGGCAGGCAAAACAATGCTTTAGGCTTCCAAAATCGTAAATATAGGCACAACAAATTTTCACATAAATGCAAATAATTTCAAACGAAGACGTGCGCGACCTCTATCTACGACAGGAAAACAAAAATGTTATTGCTTAAGATGGCACAATGTATATCAAAACTTTTATTGAGGACGGAAAAAAAGGGGGGTCCAGGGACCTGGTGGGTGGGGCCCATATTCCAGGGCTCCACTGACTTGAGCGGCCCGCCGCGCCTGGTCGAGGAGTGCTCGTTGCACCTCCCGATCCTCGCAGGCAAGCAAAGTCTCCCACGGCTCCCTTCCGGAAATTTTGCCGGATGTTTGCGGCGAGTTACAAAAACGCCAACATTCGAACATAGCGTGCTTTGTCGCGCACGGTTCGCACTCCGTGTTCTGCAGAGTGAGTAGTGTCCACTGTCGAATCAACACACTCCTGAGTGTCTTTCCGGCATGACTGAGAAGTGCAGAGTAGGAGCAGACAGCCAGATTGCTAAAAGACCAGAAGCGAGGGGATTCCTCCTATTGGCCGGGTCGAATTGCGTAGAGCCAATTTCTCTCCTGGCAGTCAACCACTGGCGCCGGGGGAGGGAGGGGGGTCAACCTTCTCCCGTCCCCCTAAACTTTTCAGTGTTGCGTGTGTGTATATACACGCGCACATACAAACGCATGCACGATCGTATATAAAGTATCGTTGTCCCCCCGTCCCCCCCCCCCCCTGAAAAAGATTTCTGGCTACGCTACTGCAGTGAACACCTTAAAAAGTAAATTACAAAACAAAAGCTGCGTGCACATCACATGATTTTTCTTTGTTTTTTTGCTTTTCACTCTCCTTTGCACTGACGGCTCTCCGCGGCTTCGCATTCGCCAACCACTCGGTCCATGTCAGCGCGGCGGCGAATGCTCGCCGGCGTCTCCCGCTTCACTGATGCTAGCAGTTGTTGGTTGGTTGAACTAGAGGACCAGGTTAAACCCCATAGTTCCTAACAGTCAATCTTACGTGGTAACATGAATAACGGTCTCAAACAGCACCCGGGAGCGAAACTTGTGGCTAAATGGCGTTAATATAAGTGCCAATTTTGAAAATAGGCATTTATAGGCATTTATGAGCATTTAGGCATGAACGCCAAAAATAGGCATTTATAGGCACTATAAAAACACTATAAAAGCCCTTCTTAACCTCTAATTCGCGCTCATATATCAAAATGGCGCGATAGGAGCGCAAGGAACAAAATAGGCATTTGCCTAAAATCCGGTCTTCATCTGAGCATTGCCTCAGCAAACTTCCAAGACATAGTATGGCGTTGTGGATACGATGAGTATGAAGAAGCTGCTATGACTCTAGTACCTTAACTTCTCACTTATTGAACAAAACATGTGGCTGACAAAGCAAGGCACTTCACAGAAGTCTTCAGGATAAGCCGAATGCCAATTTCTTTACTGTTAGAGCCCTCTAATATAAAGTCTTTCTTAAGAAGACCAAGTTCAGTCGATTAATACTTAAACAAACCACATTGAGCTGCTTGTGTATAGTTATAAGATTGTGGTTATGGCTCTCAACTGCTGACCCGATGGTCGCGGGATCGAATCCGGCCGCTGCGGCTGCATTTTCGGTGGAGGCGAAAATGTTTGAGGCCCGTCTACTTAGATTTAGGTGCACGTTAAAGAACCCCAGGTGGTCGAAATTTCTGGAGCCCTCCACCGTCTCTCATAATCAAATCCTGGTTTTGAGACGTTAAACCCCAGATATTATTATTATTATTATTATTAATATTATTATAGTTATAAGATCATAAATGACTACGAATTTATTTACGAGGTGTCGTTCATTGCCCTCCTACTTTCCTCAGCTTTGGTGGGGGGTGGACAGAAAAGCGGTGAAGTGGCCCTTTACTCCTCCCCTTCGGTTCCTCCAAGTAAATAGCTACGTAAACTATGTAAGCTCAAATTTTCCTTGAAAAAAATGTGGGCGATTATAACGTTAAACTACCGCGCATTGTTTCCTTGCGTATAGGTAGCAAACTGTTAATGATTGGTCGAAATTTTCTAGGTCATGCTCACAGCAGTTGCTCGTAAAACGACGCAACAAATGACGCGTAAGGGATCCACCGCGTAATTACCACGTACGCATGACTGCGTAAAAAAATAATAATCATGAACTATTTTCAATACGGCGTATTCTTTGTCATGGGTTCTTCGCTATTCGTCAAAAACTTTCAACGTCCCATAAAATCGCCTCCAATTGTTAAGCGACGTCACAAGTCTGCGAAAATTCGCGGCGTTAAAATGAAGTGCGCACAATAAGCAGCGCATTACTGTGCTGAACAATAACTCATTTTTTTTTTCGGAATAGCCAGACAGTGTTTCTTTCTGAACGTAATTTAAGAAGGCTGCCCGCCAATCACATTGGCAGCGGCTGCTTATAGCAGCGGGCGAGAAGGATTCATATGTGTATAATAGATACTTTCAGTTGTAGTGTAACGATGCTGTGCTGTTTTTGCGCGTGTACAACTCTCTGTGAACTCATCGTTGCTAACAAAGAGGTAGAGAGAGAAATAAACATTTTTTAGGACCAGACCTCATCCTTTGCAGGTAGGCAGCCTTCTTAGTCCAGAAAACCGTGGACGCTGATCATCTCCCTGGTGAGGTAGATCAAGTAACGGGGCAAACTTGAAAGCTGGGCTTCTCAATGTGCTCGAGTCCACTGCCTTGTTACAAGCCGCCACGATCGCTGCAGGCTACCATATGATAAGCCAAAGTGAAGCAAGTTAATCGGAGACTAAAGTGGGAATCTATTTTAGCTGTCCTGGTTAGGCACAACTAAAATACTGGACACTTCTACACACTCATCAACTCACAGCAGCTTGAATATGGAACAGTGGCGATGCTATTCGTTTTCAAAGAAACTAAATTTGCTGAAAAAGGAGAGCGTTTAATCGGGCTATAAAACGTTTACTGGATCCCGCCCATATTTGCGTCGCGGATTACTTAAATTCCAGGACAGGCACGACAAAATAATATCATGACAGATCGATATATTGTTATAGAGCCCCTGCTGAGCGATAGCCTCTTCTGCAATGCTCGAGCGCAAGACGCACAAACGTGGAATAGGCAGCCCGCACCGCAGGTAGCCTACAGTGCGTAGTCATGACACTCGGAGGACAACTCGTCACAGCAGAATTGTAGGACAAATTTTATTACAAAATTACGCTATTTCTGCGTTCAAGTAAAACTTTGCCTGACTTGTCGGTTTACCAGTCTGCAGCCTACAATAACCACTGTCGAAAGTGCCCCCCCCCCACTTTCTCAGCCCCCCCCCACATTTCTCAGTGGGGGGGGCTAACGCCCCCCTTGCCCCCCCCCCCCCCCCGGTAGATACGCCTATGCCGGCGTTTAATATAAATACTAGTTTGTTCTGGAATTCTGCGTTCGGGGGCTCTTGGTTGTGTACCCGGTGGCTGTTAGACATGTCAAGCTTAAAACCATTGGTCGGTTAGTAAGATAGAGGTGGGAAAAACGACAGTAGTACTTCAGAGAGAATAGTGACAACAAAAAATATTTCTAACTGTCCAGTCATCGTCGCAGTTACAGTGCCGCGAAATCTTCAGTTGTTATTTTTATTATTATTTTGCAGTGCTTTAATTGCTGCAAGTGTACCCGGGTTCTCATTCATGCCTCTTTCGAGGGTGTTAAAGGCCAACTTTAACGAAATTTCGCAAACCTCAAAAAAGCCCATTTATAGGCAGTCTAGCTGGAGATAATGCTACCTGCCAAATTTCACCTTCGAAATGCAAGAGCTTACCTAAGAAAAAAACCCGCCAACATCGCAATCTTTGATACCGAAACTAGAAAAAACAACGCCATTACAGCTGACCACAAGTGACGCAGCCCACAGACCGACCGATGCAGGCGAATCGTCTGCTCTGAGCGCCGGAGTATTCGCTTCGCGGCCGCGCCACGGGGTTTTCTTTTTAGATGGTAACGAAAAAACAAAGTATGTAAACATCCGCTGCGAAGAAAACACGGATACATATGCCCATAAAGCGTTCCTCTAAGCAACGGCTGCCCGCTTCGCACCTATCATCTCGCCCTACACTGCTTTGGAGAACTCGCTGGTTCACAATAAATGATGCTGCTGGTTTACACATCGGGTATTCTCGCTTCGTTGATAGACTACGGGCGGTAAGACATCGTTGTTTTTGATATCGATGCTCGGTTTGGCACACTACCATGTCCACCGAAAGCGTCCCTGCATTTCCGTAAACACTTGTCTGACTGCGCCCAATACTTTTACATTAAACCTAATGTAGCACAATTTCTTTTCCTAAAATACGCTTACGTGCTTGAATTCCTTTGAACCTAGCACGACTACATTTCCGTCGAAATTTGCTGCTTTCACCACTCGCAACTAGAAGTGAGTCGATCAGCTTTTGGAGCTTTTATTACTCGCGCGTAGATGGCGCAGCAAGTCTAGCGTTTTGCGGGGCGTCGTTTTTTCGAATAGCGTTACGCTAGATTTTAAATGCGAAGCATTTCTTAGCGAACTTCTGCGACTTTGAGCGTATCTATCTATCTATCTATCTATCTATCTATCTATCTATCTATCTATCTATCTATCTATCTATCTATCTATCTATCTATCTATCTATCTATCTATCTATCTATCTATCTATCTATCTATCTATCTATCTATCTATCTATCTATCTATCTATCTATCTATCTATCTATCTATCTATCTATCTAGCCGCCTACGACTTTGTGCTCTCCTGGTCGCTTGCTTCATCGAATGTGCACCAAAATTGGTATGGCGTAACATGACTGTATGACGCACATAAATGACAAGTCATAACATGAAAATCATGACACGCATGTCATGTACAGCATGATTTACATGCTACGCTCATGGTGCGCTGGCGGCCGTTTCGCTAGTTTGATATACACCAAAATAGACGTCAGACTCTGCCCAGGCGGCGCTGCGAAAAACACCGCCACCAGCGCCCTCATCGTAGCCCTGGCACTAATTGGGTAGTGCAAAGAGAGCCGCCCGCAAGCGAATGTGCATAGGCCGCAATATAACCCTCCTCTTTCGTTGGTGTCGAGGCGCGGTTTGCTGAAAATCAAGGACCTGGAAAGCTTCTTCCGCCAATCCACGCTTCAGAAACAAAGGAAGCTGATCAAAGCGAACTGCGAGTACAATGCAAAATAAGTTTTAGTTACTCCCGCGCGCTGCAACTCGCAAGTACAAGCGGGCATCACACGACACCGAGTTCGAGGCAATCCCTCCGACATCCGTTCTCTAGAGCCTCAATGCGTTAAAATTGGGTATATACGTATGCCACAGCGATAAAGTACCTACATACACGATCAATTTACTTAGCTATGCATCTTACGATCAGTGGTACAAAACTCGGTTCATCAGGGGCGAATGGCTCCGGCGATTTTCGCCTTTTCAGTTGCATTCTCCCTTAATTCATCTCTCGCTTCCTGTGCATTGGAGTGTTTTATTACGCATCCTCAAATGGTCTCTTGATGGTCGTCTTCCGTTTGTATGTACTGCAAATGGGGATACGTGCGTGTCCACTTTCGCGGATTACAACCAAAGGCAAAACCGTGGCCACCGAGATAGCTATGGCAACTGCGGAGGACACGGGCGAAACAAACCTTAAGGGGGTCACTACCAACATTATGCGATTTACTTGTATGACGCACGTGGTGTTAGCTAGTTAGACCCAGAACTCTGAGCCTTCAAAACGTACATACGTCCGCGATGCTGTGTTGTGACGACCAACTCGTCGCGGTGTGCGTATCACGCGTCTCCAGTCTGGCTCTAGCTGCTCACTTCGTGTTACACGACAAGCACCGCGGTCAGAGCCTCTGCTGAGCTTCATAGTCAAGCCACGGTTTTGCATCAGGGCTACGCAAAACAACAGCAGAGCCACACATTAATGCCACCGGCTGTGGAGAACGCGGGTACTTCGCTTACCCAACACGCTCGCAAACGGCCCGTATCCAGCGCTCTCGCCTTTCTTCTTCGTACGACAACTATGGAAATCGGTAAAACTGAACGTTGTTATTCATTCTTTTACGTCCGTGGCAATTCACAACGCAACAGTGCGTCTTTTGCGGAGTTTCTTCGTAGCGTGCGGAGGGCTCTCGTCTGCTGCTGTTTTCGCCGTCGTTCAGGCGAGTGACCAGCAAGCACTTCACGACGGTTCGGTGGCGCGTCCGACTAGCGGAGAGCAATTCACAGCTCTCGTTCTGAGTGCTAAATGCGCAAACACACGCGATATTAAGCTCAATCGTTGTTTCGCACTCGCTAGTTGCACCTGGTCCCATAGCAAACTGTGCGAGAGAGTCGGTCTATGCACTACTCAATACTTATCCGACAGGTGGCGCCACACATCTTGGAAACTCCAGAGTCTGACGTCTATTGGTATCTTGCGACGTGACTGTGTGACGAACATAAATAACACGAGCTAACATGAAAATCATGACACGCATGTCATGTACAGCATGATTTACATGCTACGCTCATGGTGCGCTGGCGGCCGTTTCGCTAGTTTGATATACACCAAAATTGGTATCTTGCGACGTGACCCTGTAACGAACATAAATAACACGAGATAACATGAAAATCATGACACGCATGTCATGTACAGCATGACTTACATGCCACGCTCATGAAGCGCTGGCGGCAGTTTAGCTAGCTTGATCTACCCCGAAATTGGTATTGCGCGACGTGACTGTGCGACGAACATAAAAACTCGAGTTAACATGAAAATCATGACACGCATGTCATGTACAGCATGACTTCCGTGCCACGCTCATGGAGCGCTGGCGGCCGTTTCGCTAGCTTGATCTACCACGAAATTGGTACTGCGCGACGTGACTGTGTGACGAACATAAAAACACGAGTTAACATTACAATCATGACACGCATGTCATGTACAGCATGACTTACGTGCCACGCTCATGGGGCGCGGGCGGCGGTCTCGCTAGCTTGATCTACCCGGGAATTGGTTTTGCGCGACGTGACTGTGTGACGAACATAAAAACACGAGCTAACATGAAAATCATGACACGCATGTCATGTACAGCATGACTTACATGCCACGCTCATGGGGTGCTGGCGGCCGTTTCGCTAGCTTGATATACACCAAAATTGGTATCTTGCGACGTGACCGTGTGAGGAACATAAATAACACAAATTAACATGAAAGTCATGAGATGTATGTCATGTACAGCATAACTTGCGTGCCACGCTCATGGGGCGCTGGCGGCCGTTTCGCTAGCTTGATCGACCCCGAAGTTGGTATTGCGCGACGTTACTGTGTGACGAACATAAAAACACGAGTTAACATGAAAATCATGCCACGCATGACACGCATGTCACGTACAGCATGACTTACGTGCCATGCTCATGGGGCGCTGGCGGCCGTTTCGCTAGCTTGATCTACCCCGAAATTGGTATTGCGCGACGTGACTATGTGACGAACATAATACCACGAGTTAACATGAAAATAATGACACGCATGTCATGTACAGCATGATTTACATGCTACGCTCATGGTGCGCTGGCGGCCGTTTCGCTAGTTTGATATACACCAAAATTGGTATCTTGCGACGTGACCCTGTAACGAACATAACACGAGATAACATGAAAATCATGACACGCATGTCATGTACAGCATGACTTACATGCCACGCTCATGAAGCGCTGGCGGCAGTTTCGCTAGCTTGATCTACCCCGAAATTGGTATTGCGCGACGTGACTGTGCGACGAACATAAAAACTCGAGTTAACATGAAAATCATGACACGCATGTCATGTACAGCATGACTTCCGTGCCACGCTCATGGAGCGCTGGCGGCCGTTTCGCTAGCTTGATCTACCACGAAATTGGTACTGCGCGACGTGACTGTGTGACGAACATAAAAACACGAGTTAACATTAAATCATGACACGCATGTCATGTACAGCATGACTTACGTGCCACGCTCATGGGGCGCTGGCGGCGGTCTCGCTAGCTTGATCTACCCGGGAATTGGTTTTGCGCGACGTGACTGTGTGACGAACATAAAAACACGAGCTAACATGAAAATCATGACACGCATGTCATGTACAGCATGACTTGCATGCCACGCTCATGGGGTGCTGGCGGCCGTTTCGCTAGCTTGATATACACCAAAATTGGTATCTTGCGACGTGACCGTGTGAGGAACATAAATAACACAAATTAACATGAAAGTCATGAGATGTATGTCATGTACAGCATGACTTACGCGCCACGCTCATGGAGCGCTGCCGGCCATTTCGCTAGCTTGCTCTACCCTGAAATTGGTATTGCGCGACGTGACTGTGTGGCGAACATAAAAACACGAGTTAACATGAAAATCATGACACGCATGACACGCATGTCACGTACAGCATGACTTACGTGCCATGCTCATGGGGCGCTGGCGGCCGTTTCGCTAGCTTGATCTACCCCGAAATTGGTATTGCGCGACGTGACTATGTGACGAACATAATAACACGAGTTAACATGAAAATAATGACACGCATGTCATGTACAGCATGACTTACGTGCCACGATCATGACGCGCTGGCGGCCGTTTCGCTAGCTTGATATACACCAAACATGGTATCTTGCGACGTGACCGTGTGAGGAACATAAATAACACAAGTTAACATGAAAGTCATGACACGTATGTCATGTACAGCATGACTTGCGTGGCACGCTCATGGGGCGCTGGCGGCCGTTTCGCTAGCTTGATCGACCCCGAAGTTGGTATTGCGCGACGTTACTGTGTGACGAACATAAATAATAGGCGTTAACATGAAAACCATGACACGCATTTTCCTCAATGACATACAAGACGATGTATGCAGCTCTTTGCTGGCTGCTTCGCATTACATCGATTCCCACAATGCGTGGGATCTGCCGGCTTTTTGCGTGCGAAACACGCTAACGTAAGCATTTTTAATACGAATACCTCTTGTTGCCGGTGCTTCTCCAAGCGCTAGTCGGGGCTTCGTGCTCTTATGTTTGCTCAGGCTGAATATTGAAGGCACTGCGTCAGGAATCAACATTCTATTCAGTTTCAACAGTATTCCTTTCGCCTCACTGCGATAACTCGCAGCTATTGGAGCTTTACGTTTTTTGGAAAAGCGTGAAAGCTGGTCCCGTCCGTAACATACTTGTTCCAGCAGCCTACGGCCCCGCATTTCGTCCTACAAAAGAGTTAGCTCGTACAGGAGCGTCACGCAGAAAAGGAAGGGATTTGGCTGCAGGGAGTAAGTGACGTAAATCGCTGCTCACGAGTGGCCGTGAGCTGCGATTTACGTCACTTCCGTTTGTGTCCGATTTGCCAGGGCACACCTCAAGGGCTCCGCGTCGTCTGCTAGCTGATAATTAGAGCCCCGATTATAATTGAAGTACGCGACTGCAAGAATTTTCACTGTGATTATCATTACTTACCCAACATATACTACGCATTCCGAGCTAGTTCTGTCCAAGTCAGATTTCGTTGCAGTTGGCCTTTAAACCGGTGTATGAGGTATGACTCGCCTTGTTCACGTTCCCGGTTTTATTTAAATCCTGTTTCTAAGCGTGCAACTGATAATTTGGCGAAGGAATGGCTGGGAAGGTTAAGATGTTTCGATAGAGGTGGATTTGGGGCTGATTTTGCGTGGGCTCGGTGATTATTAAAACGGATCCTAAATGGTGTTTCTGTTTGTCCGATGTATTGCATGCTGCACACGTTGCATTCGAGTAATATATATATACCGGGTGTCCCAGCTATCTTTAGCCAAGGGTTAAAAAATACAATATTAGAGGCGGGCGAGTGAAATCACTTGCAAATTACTGACAGTCACCTTGCGCACTACAGACAATTTTTTGTTTGGTAATTGACTAATTTGTTAATTATAATTATTTAATTAAATTGCTAAATATTGACTATAGGCAAGAAATGCGGCTTGCAAAGTTCGAGAGCGTCTTCAGAAACCCCAATTCTATTATTTGCGATAAAAAAAAGCCCGCGAAATACAAAAAGAACCACGTGACTAGCGCGTTCGCGCGCCTCGAGAATGCTACCCTCAGCCGTGGTTCGAGCGAACAAAATCAGCTGCGGCCGCGACTCGCCGGCTCCGTTGCAGCGATAGGCCGATAAGTCGACGGTGGTTTTTTTGGCCCGCGTCAGCCAGTTGGCGCGCGTGACGGTGCAAGTTGTAGCGAGCGCGGGCCAAGAAACCGCCGTCAACTTATCGGTTTACCGCCGCAACGGAGCCGCCGAGTCGCGGCCGCAGCTGATTTCGTTCGCTCAAACCATGGCTGAGGGCAGCATTCTCGCGGCGGGCGAATGCGCTAGTCACGTGGTTCTTTTTGTATTTCGCGGGCTTTCTTTGCAGCTTGGAAAAAATGGTACACGTGAAACTTTCTTTCTCGCAAATAATGGAATTGGGGCTTCTGAAGGCCCTCTCGAACTTTGCAAGACGCATTTCTTGCCTACAGTATTTATATAGCAATTTAATTAAATAATCCTAATTAACAAATTAGTTAATTACCAAACGAAAAATTGTCTGTAAAGCGCAAGGTGACTGTCAGTAATTTGCAAGTGATTCCACTCGCCTGCTTCTAATATTTTATTTTTAAACCCTTGGCTAAAGATAGCTGTGCCACCCTGTGTGTGTGTGTGTGTGTGTGTGTGTGTGTGTGTGTGTGTGTGTGTGTGTGTGTGTGTGTGTGTGTGTGTGTGTGTGTGTGTGTGTGTGTGTGTGTGTGTGTGTGTGTGTGTGTGTGTGTGTGTGTGTGTGTGTGTGTGTGTGTGTGTGTGTGTGTGTGTGTGTGTGTGTGTGTGTGTGTGTGTGTGTGTGTGTGTGTGAGAGAGAGAGAGAGAGAGGATGAGGTTTACGAGTACCAATCTGACGCGACTGCCAAGTGAAATTATTTTCGGCTGCCGGGAGAATAGACACTCCCTATCTAGTTCGCTCACAGTACACTCGGCCATTTTTTCTTGTTTTGTGCCTCAGCCTTTCTATTTTTATTTTCCGTTCACATTGAGGAACCGAACGTGGCACGGTAATATCGATACCGTGCGCACCGGCGCAAAACGACCCCAAACGAGACGAAACAAGTGGCAACATTCGCTGACTCCAGCGGGTCCAACATTTCAATAATCTCTACAGAGCTTCCGCCGGCCACCGCTCGGCGGCGCCACGGTACGTGAAAGTTGCGAATATCGGCCAGATGACGCTGATATGCCATCTCATGAAGCCACCATAACACGTTTACGTGAAACGTCAAACGCGAGATCTTGAGCTGTATTAGCAGAAAAAGGAGTATCGTTGTAGCTTACCGCGTCATTGAAGTCGACGGTGAAGTCGATGTTCTTTGTCCACCTTCTCTCCCGAGGTAGTGAACATGTG
The DNA here is from genome assembly GCF_013339695.2 of Rhipicephalus sanguineus. Classification (NCBI taxonomy): domain Eukaryota; kingdom Metazoa; phylum Arthropoda; class Arachnida; order Ixodida; family Ixodidae; genus Rhipicephalus; species Rhipicephalus sanguineus. Next base: position 145,001,283 of record NC_051179.1, on the reverse strand, counting down.
CATATAGATGTTCTCTGGTGTACCTTTCCCGCCCGATACTCACAGCCAGTTAGCACTAACGAGGAATATGAATTGAATTGAAATGAACAGGGGCATCGAAGAATGCGTGCAGTTTTGGTTGACTGTGAAAAGATGACCTATTAATGGAAATATTTGTAAGCAAAGACCGAATATCTCTTACTCGATTTCTCTCGCCCCAGATTCGGTGCTGAAGCGACGTCGTCACGAATCTCATTGCTCTCAGCTTATTTGAAGGCGCGATGATACGTCACCACGTGTGCGAATGACCGCTGCATAGCCACGGCTTTCGTGATTGCCCCCCGCTGCGCCCCACCTATCACAAAACCAAAAGGATCGAGGCTGTTTCGAAAGCGGACTTCCACGACGAAATCAACGTTTTGAACACGCATAATGTTGCCTGTAGAGTTATATGTGAGGGCTTCTATCTCTTTGACACACGGCCAATCCATTTTTCTCAATATGACACTAAACGCAAGACGAGATTCCATCACCGCGACGCTCTCCGCGATGAAAAACATCACTCAACTCGCAACAAACATAAGGAATTCTGTCGGCGCTTCTCTGTATATAGTGACAAAATGGATGCGCAAAAATTTTCTAAAGAATGCGACTGGCCGCCGCAGCCATCTGGCCGGATGGTCGTTTTCTTGCGTCCATACGAGACCCCGCAACGGTTGTCGAGAGCAGCAGTACACTTTGCGTATGTGCCACTTCATGCAACTCGATGCTTTTTGTTTTCCAGAAAAGACAGAGACCGTTATTCCGGCGGGGACAACCGGAGTAAAAAAATTCGGCAGATCCCACGTACCGTGGGAGTCGATGTTATGCGAAGCATGCGGTGGGAAAGTGACTGTGGCGTAATTTTTTTACTGAGCGAAACGCTACAAAATGACGCGAAACATTTGTATAAGTTTGACGCGCACACATATATGTTTAAGAGCCGCATATGTGTTGTATAACCAGTTGTTTACAGTTGGGTAACGATGCCAATGGCAACGTGGGTATTATACCAACACCAGAAGCAGTAAGCCGATATGTAGTCCTTATACTTGTCCCTCATGATCGAGAACGCACACACGTTTCATGAACCCGTGTGCATGTGTGGAAGAGGTTCTGGACAGTTCTTGAACAAGATCACCATCGCCGTGATCAGTCAGCACCAGCAGGTGGCCATTACTTGTGGTCGGATCCCGTCGTGATCGCGGCGACGAGGGGTCCATCTGTAGTGAAGTATGGGACGTAGTGCAGCTGTTGGAAATCGTGGAAGCCTTGGTCATTTCGTCGACAAATTGTCTTTCGATAGTGCTACGTAGACCAACATCAGTGGACGGCGCTTGTCGTATTCGTAGACTACCTGGGCGTATGTGGCCTACGTAGCCTAGTCTACGAAGCGGCTGTCAATCAATCTGGCATCATCATCGGTCAGCATGAGGCCATCACCTAGTCTTGTAAGAAATGAAGAGGACTTGCAGAAGGGTTGAAAGGGTTGAAAGGCGGGATAGTATAGGTTCATACTGAAATATTGGCAGCGCAACCTAACGGGACAGATGGGGAACACAGAAGGGGTGCGCTTGTTTGTGTTCCCCTTCTGTGTCCCGTTTGTTTGCGCTGCCAATACTTCAGTATGAATGAAGAGGACACTGCGTCGTTCTGGCGGACTGAGTGCACTTTACGGTGCGATGATGGGAATATCATACGTAACTTACGTTAATGTATTCCTCCGGGGTCGAGCAATGCTTCAATATACCTTGCTGAATCACAGGAATACAAATGTAATGTTTATTAGACTGCTATAAAAGCGGAACCAACACTATAGGAAACTCAGGCGTTAATCTGACATGACGCCTGTATCGCAGGAGTACATATGTAGTGTTTATTGCTTTCTTGTAAAATTAGATAGCCACCACCACAACCACAATTGACGTTGCGCCAACATTACGCCTGCATAGGCTGTTTTTCCAAACCAATTTATAGACCTGGCGTGGCTCTTGTTAGAACACCTGATTGCAACGCAGAATGCTTGGGTTCGATTCCTGCTGGGATCCCAATTTTAATTCTTTCCATTCGTCGGCTCAACGGTGCCGATGTCGTTTTTTCTTAACGCTTTCGCATTTTAATTGCCAATGTCTGTTCTCGCCGTTCGTGGGTATATATAAACTGTCAATCACCTGTGGCGCACACCCGTACACCGCGGCCCGTGGTAAACGGGTATGTGCCACACGTGTCTGGAGGAAAGGGTTTGACGAGTACGTTACTAAGTTACCGACAAAAAAGCAACACGTTAGCGGTAACGCCGTTACTGTTGCCGCGTTACCGCCAACACTGCTTCGGGCTAACACGAGACACGCGCATGAACGAACTACATTTTCTCGGGAATGAATGTGGACGCTCGCATTTCCCTTACCCACACAAACACACGCAAAATTCACTCTCCCTTTATGTAACGCCAATGAATGCACAGGCGAAAGCCTATCTTCTCACAACACACTGTTACATTACATAGGCGTTATCTGTCGAATGCATTGTTAATTTCTATTATATTGCAATACACTTATAATGACGTTGTCAAAAGCGGAAAACTGTGTCGTTATAACCGATTATCCTTATATCTAAACGGGAAAAAAGAAAGAAAAAAGGCAGCTTCGCGCCAGGCGTTGGTACGGAGCTGCAGGCAGCCATCTTTGTTTCTTTTCGAATTTCTTTCTTTCCTCCTTTCTTTCTTTCTTTTTCTCTTTTTCCGTTTTTTGTACTTTTTTCATTTATTTCTATTTATTTCTTCCTCTGTCTTTATCTATTCCTTTCTATCTTTCTTCCAATTTTTTGCCCCTTCATTCTCTTTCTATTTCTCGCTTGCTTCCTCTCTTCTTCTGTTTTTATACGTGGCTTTACCGGGGCCCTAAAGTGCTCCGCAGTTATTACCAGCAAGAAGTTATTACCTGCAAGAAGACTTCTTGGCGCGAGCGCGCCCTCAGTATGCTACAGATGGCTATGCTATTCGTGGTTTTGCCTGCGTTGCGCCAAGCTACGGCAGCATACGATGGCAGCACACGACAGCCCGGCCCCCCAAAATGCTCCATACTTAATACACCCACATGCTTCTTCGCACTATTGCATCCCGCCGCTTAGGTGTGGGAGTTTGCCGTGAGTGACGCGGACGTACGATGAAAAACTTTGGTTTATTTACATTAGGTGCATAAATAGAACTGCAAAAAACTGCAGATACACATAGTTTCGGCCGGCAGCATATCGTACGCTGCGGACCACGGCCAGGAGATCACCACCCGTCTTTCGATGGTTGTGCTTCTCATAAAGCTTTACAATACGTCACTTCCAGCCATAGGCGGAGAGTACGGACAGCGCCTCCTCAATTTTTCTGTGCCTGGGCGAAGGAGCGGAGAGCAATGGGAAGCGGCCGTCGGTGTCAGTGGCTTTTAGCCGCCACGCGCCGCCACCGAAGTAGAGCTGCGGTTGCACCGTCGCTCACAGAAACGCAGGTTCGCAGCTGTTACATTGTTGAGTTTTCGGCTGTATTCGCGCCGTTTGAAGTGTAATCAAAACGTTTGTAAACAGAAATAGTGAAGCACTTGTCGATCTTGGCAACAAGAATTTTTTTGAAGGCATGTGTCTTTTGCGGCTGTTGCTGATCGAGCCGCTCGCGCGTCGTCTGCTGAGCCGACATGAGCGCGGGCAAGTGATGCGCGGAAAATTGTTCTTTCACCATTATGTTCGCTTGTGTGCAAGTCGGTTTTTCAGTGTCTGAGAGTAAAGTTTTCAAAGCAGTGTTTGCCAGTAGCTAATACCGAAAGCTTCGCCGCTTCGAGAGCCCCGATGCATGCTAACGTCTACTGGTGTAGCAGACTACACGTAAGCCTTGAGTGCATGCGCTAACTAGCACGAAATGTCGCTAGACTGCTTCCAAGGAGGTCCGTAATCTCATGTTCCCTTCGTAAATCTTTTGACGGGTACATTTGTTGCCACTGAGAGGAAGCAACAGCTGGTGCGAAAAAATTAGGAAGTGTGTCGAGTGATTCCATCATTTCCGATTTTAAAGTAATTTTATCGTGATAGTACGAAAAACAAACAAAAACAGCTCCTTCATCCACGCGCTTCTTGCAACACTGCCCGATGTTTGTGAACAGACGGTGTTCAAGTCGGAGGTCGTAGTGTTGACTTTTAACTTGAGCTGTGAAAATGTACAGAGTAATTGTCCATTGTTTCACCGGCAGCACTTGTAGTGTCCATTGGCTCCGATTCCTTAGCTTCGGGACCTAATGTCAGCGTTGCACATGGCGGCGGTCGCGAGGCAGCGTTGTTACTGGTGCATGTTGGCTTGCCATGATACTTGCCATGCTTCGTGCAGTCGTTACCTTGGGCTGCAAATGTGAGGGGTAGTCTGGAAAGACTATTGGTACTGCATCCTTCTTGAGCAGCTGTCTTTTTCCTTCTATGAAGTCCTCTGGTTGAAAATGGCGGCTACATATTCTTGTGTAGTTCGAAGTTGCATTAGGCGACCAATTATCCCGCCTAATCGCTGCAAGCCACCGCTCCCGTACACCAGCGGCAGCTGGTATTTCATGGAACGAAAGCGCACCAGTGTTTTTCTTTCCGCTCGATTTGCACAATGGTACGCAACAATACGACATACCGAGGCATGCGGAGCACGTGGTTGCAAAATCATGAAGTATAAAATAAAACACGAATACAATCAAATTCGAATACAATTTTCGCACCGGCATCACGGCCACACAGACTGCATGCGGCATACGTACCTGGGAAAGCCTGTGAGAAGTGCGAATTCAATTAAACTCGAATGTAAACAAACATTCGGGACCTTCGTAATGCACGCGGCCGTTCAGCGCCAGCTTCCCGTGGATGGATGGATGGATGCTATGAGCGTCCCCTTTATAACGGGGCGGTGACATGTCTGCCACCATGCTCGAAGAAAAAAGAAAAACTTCCTTGTTTCATGCTGGCCTAATACCTTGTCTACATTGATTAAATCTATCTTATTATACCAAAAATATTTATAAATTCACGGTCTATCTCTCTGCCTCTTAAGGCAGAATGACCTTATTTCCCCCCCCCCCCATTATTTATTTTTGTACTTTATCTCTACTCTTCTGCCACCAATACTCTAACCGTCTATTACTTATTTCTATCGCGGACGTGTTCAGCTTTCCATTGTTGTCCCTAAAACCCAAGGCTTCCTGTAGACTCATGCCCACAAGTATACCTGGGTGAATATCGCCACATTCAATCAGTACATGTTCCATCGTTTCCTTAGTTCCCCCGCAGCATGTACAGTGTTCGTCTTCGTTACTGAATCTCGCTTTATAACTTCGCGTTCTAAGGCAGCCCGACCTCGCTTCAAACAGTAAAGCGCTTCCTATTGAATTATCATAAAACCTTTCCCTCCTTATTTCGTTTTTTCCCTTTCGGTAGTTACTCAGAGCCGGCTTCTTTTCCATCGCTGTCATCCAATAAGTCCTCTCCGCCTCCCTGACCTTCCGCTTAATGCTCCCTGTTGCCATATCGCCCGCACTGCTAGCCGTATATTTACTGGTGAGCCTCCTAGTTCTCTTTCTCCACTGCGTGTCAACGCTTTTTCTATACAAATACCTGAAAACCTTCTCTGCCCATCTACTCTTCTTCATTTTCCTCAGCCTCTCTTCGAATCTCATTTTGCTCTGAGCTTCCCTCACTTCAAAGCCTGTCCATCCCATATCACCCTTTACAGCCTCAATTGTCGTCTTCCCGTGAGCGCCCAACGCGAGGCGGCCCACCGTCCTTTGATTTACATCCAATCCTGATTGTACCTCTGACTTCATGCAAACCACTGAGTTCCCAAATGTAAGCCCCGGGACCATCACACCCTTCCACAGCCCTCGAAGCACCTCGTACCTATTGTATCCCCATAAAGCTCTGTGCTTCATAATTGCAGCATTCCTCTTTCCCTTTGCTACCGCTGCTTTCTCTTGTACCTCCATATATCTATCCCCCTCATTTACCCATACTGCGAGGTACTTGTACTCGCTTACCCTCGGTATTTTTTGGCCCTGTATGAAGACCGCATGGTCTTCGTGATCATTGAATACCATCAATCCACATTTTGTTGCACTAAATCCTTCCTAGAGCCTCACATTCCCTTCCGCATATATCTGCCAGTCGCTGTATATCATCTTGACTGTCCGCAAATAAGACAATATCATCAGCATAAAATAGACCTGGGAGCTTCTGCTCAACCATCGTGCCGACCTGTTTGTGTGACAAATTAAATCCAATGTTGCTACCTTCTAGCGCTTTTTCCATCCTCACCATGTACAGCATGAATAACAGCGGGGACAAAGGACATCCATGTCTCATCATCATCATCATCATCATCAGCCTGTCTACGCCCACTGCAGGGCAAAGGCCTCTCCCATGTTCCGCCAATCAACCCGGTCCTGTGCTTTCTGTTGCCACGTTATACCTACAAACTTCTTAATCTCATCTACCCACCTAATTTTCTGTCTTCCCCTTACGCGTTTGCCCTCTCTTGGAATCCAGTCAGTTACCCTTAATGACCACCGGTTATCCCTGTCTCAGCCCCTTGCTAATTTCAACGCTGTCCTTGCTACTTATTCCTTCCCATTCTATACAAACTGTATTTTCTCGGTACATTTCCCTCAAAAGCTGTATACAGTCGTCCCCTATGCCCACTTCTTTCAATATATCCCACAAAATTTCCTGCTTAACGTTGTCATACGCTCCGGTGATATCTAAATAAGCTATGTATAAGGGCCTGTTTTCTATTTTCGATATTTCTATACACTGGGTAAGAACAAACAGATTATCGTCTAACCGCCTGTCGATTCGAAATCCATTCTGAAGTTCTCCCAAAATATCATTTTGTTCTACCCACGCTTCTATTTTTAATTTTACTGCCTGCATCGCCAACCTGTATAGCACCGATGTAATGGTTAGCGGTCTATGCGAGCGAATGTTATCCTTTTCTCCCCTGCCTTTATAGATTAAGTTCGTTCTACTTTTTCGCCAACTGTCTGGTATTTCCCGCTCCTGTAAGCACTTTTCTACGGCTTTCAGCAGTGCTTCTTTAGTGTTATGTCCGAGTTCGTTAATGAGGCTGACGGGAACCCCATCTAAGCCCGGAGTAGTGCGCTTAGGAATTTTTCCTTCGGCCTTCTTCCAATTGAAATTCTCTAGTACTACATCTTCGTCAGTTGCACTCCTTTGCGTACTATTACCTACCGGGGGAATCCCCTGGGTGACCTTTTTAAACGAATCGGCTGTTATCTTTCGGATGTAACCTAGCGCTTCATGCCCTTCCAAGTGATTTCCTCCTTCATCTACCAAACGTTGTTGCATTGTGACAGACTTCCTACCTAGCGCTTTTAGGTGGCTCCAAAATATCCTAGGCGCGGCCTTCTTCTTTTCGCGAATCTCTGTCATCCAGCGTTCACTTTCACCTTTAATTTTTGCCTCGACTAATTTCTGCACGATGGATTTTTGCTCTAAATATATTTCCCATATTTGGTTGACTTCGTCCTGTGGCCGCTTCTCTTTTTTTGCCTGTCTGTGCTCCCGTGATGTCTCACGTCGCTTCTCGATCGCCTCCCGGATTTCTTTGTTCCACCATCTTTTTGGCTTTCTCTTTCCTTTCCAACAAATAGTTTTCTTCTCTTTTTCCATTTCTTTTGTGATTATATATAGCAGCTCACTATACTTCCAGTCTTTGCCTGGCAGTTCGTCTACTTTCTCTTCGACTCTTGCGGCTACATTCGTTATTTGTTTGTCATTTAGATACAAGCTGCCAAATTTTGATTCTATGTTCTTATTTTCAGTTTTATATCCCATTTGTAATATTATGCGTTTATGATCACTACCCAAGCTGTTAATGCCTTCCTCGTCTATTATCATCTCTCTAAGTTTGTCATATATTCCTTCTGTCATGAGACAATAATCAATGCTCGATTGCCTGTTTCCGACTTCCCACGTAATCTGCCCCTCACACTTCGGCCCCACGTTAACTATCTCAAGACTATGTTGCTCGCAGAGATCTACCAATAACTTGCCATTGGTGTCTGAATATCCGTCAAGGTCACGAATGTGAGCGTTCATGTCCCCTAGAAGGATTATTTCGGCATTATGACCAAATTCTTTAATATCGGTGCTTATGCATTTCACTATCTCCAGATTCTTTTCTCTGCAGTTATTCCCCGTCCACAAGTATGCTACACCTAGCCACGTTTTCTTTCCACCTACTGTGCCCGAAACCCAAAGGTGCTCTGAACACGTCTGCTTCACTCTATCCCATTTTGTTCTGCTATGAATTAGCATTCCAACACCCCCACCTCTCCTTTCTGATGTGATCCTGTTACATCCTTCCCAAATATAATTGTCAATATGTGGTGGCTCTTCCAAGTCTCTAAGGTGTGTTTCTGTAACCGCACAAACACCTATCTGTTCCTTGTTTAACTGTCCCTCAATCTCTAACCATTTTTCCTTTTTTCTGCCACCCTGCATGTTAATGTAACTAATTGCAACACGCGCCTTCTCCCTTCTTTTACCTTTTCTCTGGTTTTTCGCTATACTGCCTGTCAAAGAGTCCCCCTGGTTGTTTTCCTCATTACAAGCTACCCTGGGCACCGAAGGGCCCGCGTGCCCCACAAAAAAACTACTGCGCGTCCCTCAAGTCGCCAACCCACCTCATGACCAAGCCTCCTATCGAAGTGTATTCCGTCTCTTTGAAAACCACCCCACCCGTGCACCTCTCTGTTTATTTCCACTACCTCGATGCCTTTCTCTCGACTCATATGCCATATCTCTTTGTTTGCGTCGACAACCGCTCTTTGCAGGTTGACGTCACGCACCGGTACCTCCGGTATTGTGCATACCACTATCTGCACCTGAGGGGAAATGGCGCGCATGTCATCTACCCCTTTCGCTAATGTGGTCGCTAGTTCGGCTGATTCTTCATTCAAGACGTCGTTTAGACCTCCCGCGATTATCACGAGGTTACGTCCATTAGCCTTAGTTGCGAGTTTTGCGCTAGCTTGTCTCATCACTGATCCCATCCCATGTCCCGGGAACTTCCCTATTAAAACTCGTTTGTCGCCTCTCACCCTTTCTTTGACTGCTTCTGCGCATCTAACTAAATTCGAGTCCCCGGCGATTATCACGTGTTCCGACTTTTCTGCTGGACTCTCCCGCACCTGGCCACTGCCTCGGTTATTAGCGCGTGCCACTGCTGCTGTATTGTCCCCTCCCCTTCCCAAAACTACTTCGCGGAAGCTAGGTCCTGTGACCCTTGCACCTGTCTTTTCCAAACCTGTTTCCCCCTTCGCGTCTACCACTGTAGGGGTCGGTGCCCCTCTGTTCCCTCTGTCGCTTGCTACCTTTGCTAACCCCTCCTCGGCTGACTTAAGGCCTCACCGCGCTGCCACCGCACGTCCGTTTCCGCTCCGTTTTTCTGCTCCGTTCCGCTTTTCGAGGCGGGAGGCTTCCGCAACAGTCCTCGGTGGGACCGCACGAGCGGACAGCATGCGCGCGCTGATTGGCCGACGCGATGTTCGCGAAGTGCTGGCAACCGTTCGTCACTGCAGCGGTGTTCGATGGCGGCGACTATCACCAGCAGACGACTCAAACATATACTTTTGCTTATGTGGGTTTAATTTTCCGCATTTTGACGTAAACAAAGCATTTGCACGGTTACGTTCTGTTCTACAGCGGCACGAGTTGCATGGCATGCGGTCATGGACGCCCGAAACGCTGTATAGAGGGGCTTTACGCTGTACAATAGTTGAAATTCAGTTATTGCTGCCGCATCTCAGGCATTCTCAGCAACAATCAGCCCATTTGCGCTAGGTCGCGTTCGGCGCGGCATCGCAGCGTTTGAAGGTGTGTGCGCGTCAACTTGCAAGAACACGGCGTCCCCGCACACGTCTCTGATGCGATGATTCAGGTAGGGAACCTGTCGCGGCAACAGCGCTGCACGCTCACGACGATCAGGCCATCGATCGCGACGTGCAGACGTGTAGGTCATGAATAAAATTTCTTCCTCTTCATATCATAGCAGTGCGCAGTGCCGGCAATGGGGAGGCGGGCGGGGGGGGGGGGAGGGGGGGCGGATGCAGTGCTGCTATAAACTAACGGCAGCCCCTGCCACCGATGACACCGTTCAGAAATGCAATGAAAACAAACGCTCAATTGCACAAATTGTCTGTTTTCTTTCCAGCTAGCACTGCGGAATCTACGCAGTTAGCCGCAAAGGCACGATGCTAAAAAAAAACGCTGCAAGTAGGAGAATTTTCACAAGGTTCACTCGTATATCCTAGTTCTCCCAAAGCCGTTCAACCTTGCGTCATAAGTCCGCGGCCATGGCAAAGCACGAGTGCCTGCTCAAATTATTGTCACTGTTCTTGGCCGTCCTTTTGACTGATAGATATATGAGCATAGGCGTGCTCAGGGTTCCCCTTCAGGGGGGGGGGGAGGCGAAGGTTCATCGCGGCGCCCTCCCCCCCCCCCTCCATATTAAGTCAATGTATGGGGCAGACTTTGCGCCCCGCTCTTCTTAGGTGACTAGGGGGGGGGGGAAGCCCCCCTGCCCCCCTTCTGCGCATGCCTACGTATATGAGTTTCTATTTGAAGTTGTAACTTTTGTTAGAAGTTACAGCATCAGACTGTGCATAAAAATGTTCTACATACCTAAGTGGTAAGCTTGATGGAGCATTTAAGTGAAAGTAATGTATGCATGAAATTTCTTATAACTTATCTAATGATTGTTATACATAGCTGCTTGTCACACATTTTCAAGAATACAGTACTTACATAAAAGTGAATATTTATATTGACGCCAACATAAAGTGTTTGCAGTGAGCATAATATTCACATTTCTTGTTGAGGTCTCAATGGTTTCCGCTGTCCCTTTAATATACCTAGCCATACTTCACACAACAATTAAACAATGCATAGTACATTATCAAAGTGCACAACAATAAGCAGTGCCATGGCGTGTATGATCCTGCTCTCAGCAATGATGAAATCCGAGAATGATTGAATAATGACTGTGGTAGCTGTTAAGAGCACCCATGTATGTGTTCTCATTTGATCACTTTCACTACAAAGATTTGCTTGTGTAGGGCAACCAATGTTACTGAATTATATATAGCAAGCTCTACCTAAGCTACTGGCACACCCGAATGTGTCATATAGGTATTAACAACTTGGATAGTTATATAGAGCTATGTTTTTATAAAATGAAAAGAGCATGGCCTGGATAACATAAATAGGTGAGTTGTACCTACATATCATCTGAAAGCCCGCTCAAATCAAGCAACTAAGCTTTGGACTGAGTACAGTGCAAAGCTGAGAACAATGACATGAGTAGGCTCATATGATGCAGGACAAGAAGCAAGACAGAACATTAAGTACCACCTGTCACACCAGATTCAGATCATAGTACTGTATATATGCAGTGAATGCATATCATTGCATCTCTGTATCTTGTATACTTATATTAGTCTCTACGTATAGGGTGCTATGTTTGCATAATCAACATTAGTTCATTAAATATTCTTGTAATCACCAAATGTTGTGTTCATTCTTCTATTATTACCTAGGCCAAGGTAGGCTGATAAATCGAGAAAACATTTCTTGCAATTCGTCATTTTCATAACAAAACATGTACTTTCTCGAGTGACGCTTTGAGACTAATGCACTATATGTTCTGTTTGAACCTGCTAGCTGGGCCTCTTTTATAATTACCTAGTCACTACATAACTACCTGATGAAATGAGGATATCCCCATGGGCACTGTGATAGTGAGCAAAGAAGTGCAGAGCCTTAAATTGCTTCAAAAAGAAAAGATGCATAAGGGCAAATTTGGCATTCTTTCACAACACCACTTGAATCGCACAGCACGCACAATCTCGTTTGTTCCTGTATTGTTTAATATTGTACACACCTTATTGCAGAACTGTGTTTGAATAAAGTAACCTGATGATTATCACAGCCAACCACAATTATCATGTCCAACAACTCTTAATGCATATGAGAAGTAACACATTGAAGTTCACATATTCAAAAAATACCACCGTAATTAGATTCTTTTTACAACTGTACATATTCTTTAAATTGTACTGCATTAGGTATATCGTCATGTTTTCACCAAGCATACAACAAAGATGCCATTATGCCATTGTCTTCTATTATCTTTGTTATGTACGAATATGATGCTATATGCGGTAATGCTTTCTTTTGTACAAGTTGATATTTATTATTCGTCTTTTGCATGTATAACTATTTGCTTTGCTAGTACATATGCCCTGTAATTGCTCCTACAGTGGGCGGTGCCTAAGTAAACGTTTACTCCATCTCCCATTTTTCACCATTGTGCTTGATTTGCTGAAAATAAACACGGACTGACTGCTTGAGTTATACGTAGGTGTCAATAAACCAATTTTGCAACTGACTATGACACGTTAACCATGCAATCATGGAATTATATGATCAGGTTACGTCACCAGTATAACTATTCTTTTGCTTCCCACCCATCCATCTATGAAATACTCAGACAAAATAACTTAACCTCATGTTTTGACACAACAAATAAGATAGAATTGAAAACAATATAATTGAAATAAAGACTGCTTGATTACTGAGGGTGGAGCCTGTTCTCCATGGCCCCACTGGCTATTGCAGCTCAACGGGCCTGTTCGAGGGTTACCAATTCGTTTCCAATGACAGATTGAAAAGCCACACCTTCCACGACCCATTGTTGGGTCGTTGTTAAGTAGTCGTAAGGCGGCATTTGCGGGACGCTGTGTGCACTGGTACTGCAAGTCGCTGTCTCCCTTCTGAGGATGAGACTGTATCAGTAAAGTAGATGTTTGCATCCTACTGCCTTCTGTGCAGGTTGGCTTCTCAGGCTTGTGGCTGTTTTATTTGGAAGTACGGGTTCATGTGACATGGCACGAGGATTCTTGCTCCTACATCAGGTGGCATAAGTGTGGTTCCATTTTTACATACCTGAGGCATTGAGGGGTAACACAGTCATATTATATTCAATGGAAACATTTTTCCAGTGACTCTAAGTCTTATCAACACAGAGTGCCCTGGTGTGTTGCATTGAGTCCTTTGTGCTGGGCCATAAGTGTGGCCCCAGCAAGTTTCTCAAATGTGTTGGTCATGCCTAGTTCAATGAGGCAGTCTGTGCTCATGTTTTTGGGCAGACCGAGTGCCACCTCGCAGGCAATCAAAATTATTCAATTTGCTTGGTGGATTTCAGTTTGTTGCGCATCTTGGAATGGGAGAGTGCAAGTTATTTTGCTCATGACGAAGGCGTGCCCTACTTTCATAGTGTCTATCTCCATTATTTCCTCTGTTGAGTGTGAAATTCTTAATAAAGTTAGTAACATTATGCATTGTGTACTTCAGTTTGAAAAGGAATTTTTGAATTTTTTTCACATGCATTGCAAGCACTAGCAAGTGCAGACTCCTTGGATAAGTTCTCCATCGAGCAGTAGTAAATGTGGTGGTGGAGCTGTGTTGGTTTAGGGTTCTTGGTGGTCAAATATATTTTTATTTTGATTTTCTTGGAGCGCACTTCATAACAACTTCTGCTGTGTATGATTCAACCTCGTCTAGGGCACGTTGAATTCTGTCCTGTCTGTCACTGTACGAGCTCGTAGTGACTTAGAGTGCAGATTGCCATGCTGAGGTCTCTGTCTTGCTACTGTACAGCAACTTGAACAGAGGCAGTATAAAGTTGCCTCGGGAAGTGAATACATATCCTTTTGCAGTAGCAGGTTTTGAGAACTGTTTGCTGGCATTAGCAATACTGCTTCAAGTTCATCAGCCTGACTATTCTTAAGGGTAGGTGGCCGTGGTTGCAGTCATACATAGGATAGAGTGGTTGCTACATAGATTTCTTACAAGTTGCTCCAACTAACATGTGGTAATGGTGGAATCTGGCAGTGTCTGCAGCCACACTGTTGCCCATCCTTGTGGGAACTCTTGGGGATTTAAGCAGCAGGAACTCATAGGCCGGGTGGTTCCCTTGTATATATCTCGCTTCCACCCCCCACCCCCCCCTTCGATGTACATGCATATGTCCTCAAGGAGAATTAGTCGGTCCCTCTGTGCCATCCAAACTAGCACAACTGTCTACATGTGCTTCACTTAATTAGTACAAATGCAATGTAGTGCATGTTATGAAGCCACGTTACTCATGCGCTATTTATTTATTTATTTCTTCATTTGGTGGCTACATTTCACCAGAGGGCACTGCAGAAAGAGGGTTCCAGCAATAATAACAACATTTGTACTGCACAAAGTGAAACAGTGCTTGGAATCGCAGTGTTACGAATCGAAACGTTGCTTGCGAAACATAATACATGGTCTAAATGTTACTGACCACTTGAAAAGAAATATGTAGCATCCAAGTGATAACAAACACAAAATACACACAGATACACTGTTGAATATGGTAGTGGATGCACACAATATACAGAAATATTCAGCCATAACATTATCTGCAGATAATTCACTGTAAACAAAACCTGTGTGACACATAGCTTGTACAACTTCAATCAGTAGTTTATTCTGGTGATTTCTAGCATGAAAGCACAATAAATTTGGCTAAGCCGTGACCACCTGGGTTTGTTGGTTTAACACAGCGGACGGCAACAAAAGCTATTCTTATTTTGTTAATGATTGCAGGGTGATGAGACATGCCTCAGAGTATGAAGTTATTGATCTCTTTTAACCCTTTCAGACGCCACCTATGAACTGTCTGTAAATGTGTCAAATCGATACAATGTTATTTCAAGGCAATCGATATTATATTGCAACAAAAATAATGTCGCAATACGTTCATTTATGTGTGTTATAGTAATCATTCCTAATTACTTTGTAATTAAATATCTGTTTATTCTGAACCGATTCATGCTTTGTTTTTGCATAGATAGAATGAAATCTCAGGCTAGAAATATAGTGCAAATTTGTTTTCGTACCATGTCCATATTGAACAGAGAAAAATTATACTTTTGACGTTTCCCGCGACCCACGTCACTATCAACAGTCACTTTTGAAAACAATCTGTAAGACCATAGAGCAATGAAAGAACATCAGTGGGCAACCAAGGAAAAATAGGTTGTGCAGAACAAGCGATGGGACAACTTTTCAAATTCCTTTAGAAAATTTTGTTGAACATGCAGTCGTTTTAAAATTTTTACATCCAATGAGCAAATTGTTAGCACTAATACTGGTGTCACACCACACAGTCACTTAATGGTCGCGGTCGGGCCTGATCTGGATCGAATTTCTTTATCGACGTGGCTGCTTTACGCTAACTGTAAAAGGAAGCCAATCACTGTTGAGAAATTGATAGGGGCGTGCGAATAGTGAAATTTCATCTCGAATCGACTTCAAATCGATAGTGCCAAATAGTAGCCAAAAATCTCCAATCGAATAAAGAATATTTTATTGAAAATTGCAAGAAAAAAAACCAAGAAATGAAATGTGCTGATGTTCTCGAGGACCTAACGCGGTGAGTGACTGCTACCCAAAGGGTACAAATTGTCATGCAGAAGCACAAGCTGTTCCGTGTGACCTGGCTTCAGGCTCTCTCACTGTGATGTTACAGTGTATGCTGCAGTTGAAAACACACGCTCACTGGGCACCTCAGTAGTAGGGATGGGAAGGTGTCGCAAAGCAATTTTGGAGATTCCTGGATAGCTTTTTCCAGTATTTCGAAGGATCATCCTTTCTTGTGATCAGGGACTCATTGAAGTATTTTTCAACCTCTTGACTATAAGGTCCGAGCTCAGTGTGCTGGTTATTTTTTTACATTAACAGTTCGACAGTCTCACAGACTGTTCCCTGGCCTTCTTTTGCTGGAGCCATTACATGCGGAAATGACATAATCTCCTTTAAAATAAACATGTGCTCGCTTATGAACCAGGATATCGGCAAAGGTGTTAATGAAAGGCCTACTGTAACGACGTTAGCGTTAGTTTTAGCCACCCCACCCTAAGTTGCACCATTGGTCTTTGTTGTGTTTAGATATTCGTCCTGTTGAATCATTAAAAACTTCGAATACTACCTATTCGAAAGCTGAATCAAATTATCCGTTTTGAATTCAAAACTCGAATATTCGCACACCCCAAAAATTTGATCCCAAGCGGGCTTAATAGCGATTGACCGTGTTACATGCTGGAACACCAACATGAGCTTACCGAGAAGCTTCTGCAACGATACTTCGGGCCCTATAATATACTCTAATATTGTGGTGCACTGAACTATGACGTTTAGCCCAATGGCATGATGCAGTCATAACGTCACTGCACATGGCCTGAAATCCTCCATGTATTGCGGCTTAAACCTTACAGTGTATGCTCATGGACTATGGGACGTTATTTCCAACTTGCTTTCTTAATTTATTTGATTGCATGCATTCACACTTTCGTGTTCTGTTAGCAGCAATGGGACAATGCTTTTTCAGAGGGGAGTACTAACATGTGTACTTTTTTTTCGTTTTCGACTAACTTGGAACTGTTGCACATGTTTTCACTCGTCGCAAGCGACACCTTCATGTATTGGAACATTCTTGAACGGTTTTCATATTTTAACCCTTTTCCTACCAAAGACGAGCCGAGCTCTTCGACACGGTTTGTACTGCTCCCACCGAAAACGAGCTGGGCTCGTCTACACTGAAAGATACGTTTGGGGCGCTGCAATTAAGATACTCTGATTAATTTTGCTGAGTTCTCTGTGGCTTGAGGAAATAGTGCAGTAAAAAATTTAGAAATGTGCTCATAGAATGCATTTTGATCAAGAAAGGACTGGATTCTGGAAACCGCAATTAGAAAATGGCATCCTCCTCTGTGCGCAAGCAGCGCGCACATGCCGGCAACAGCTCTGTTAAGAAAAAAAAAGAAGAAAATGCTTGTTTGCCTAAGTTTTGTGAAAAGAATTTCAGTTCTTCTGTGAGTGTGGCGACGACTACACAGAACAGCATACTTTTTTCTAAATTATCAGATTCAGACGACAACTGCTTCTCAACATGTATCGGCAGTGGACACCGACAGATGTAAACAAACCCCCACAGGCGCATCCATAGGTCAGCAAAAAAAACTGGAGCTCACTCAGACTCACTCAAGAAATATATTTTGTTCTGAGGGCTCACTCGGGCTCAGACTCACCAAAATTTTCCTCAAATGGACTCACTCAGACTCAAACTCACCAACATATTACTCAGCCTGAGTGAGCCTGAGACGTCGTCTCATGAGTCCGTTGGCATAAAATTAGCTTTATCAATCATGGCGTCAATCCTCTCTAACGCCAATATCTCGCATAATCAGTGCTCATGATATGCATTTTTATCTTGTACCTTCAAATACGAGTTATCATCATATATCATCATTGTCATATATTGATCCAGTAAGGACATTTTTAGAAAATACGCGACTCACACGAGATATTTTTATCAACTTCCCATGAAGAGTTTGCGGAGGGAGGTCATGGCACCCCTTTCCCAACTCACCCCTCTGATCAATAAATATTGAGGTGGCCCATGAATGCTAGTGTGCTGAGATATGTGTGAATAGACTTTAGTATAAACGTAAGCCGATATACGGCTGATAGTAAGGCTGAAGATGAGTAGATAGCACCATAAGTCGGCAACAAAAGGTGGAGCTCACTCAGACTCACTCAAGATCTATATTTTGCGCTTAGGGTTCACTCGGACACAGGATCACCAATATTTTCCTTAACTGCACTCACTCGAACTCAGACTCACTATAATTTTCTTCAACCGGACTCACTCGGACTCAAACTCACCAAAATATTACTCACTCATGGCCCGATCTGAGTCTGAATGAGTGAGTGAGTTGACTCATGAGTGAGTTTGCCGACCTATAGGCGCGTCCAAGGCTTTTTCAACGGCTCGCTTGTCCCTGTACATTATTTTTTTAATTTCAAAAAGACATTTTCTGCATCGAAGGCTGGAGAGGTTGGGGCACTTTCTGTGGTGCAGTGCAGTGAAGCCAATCGTCTGCATATTTGCAAAAAATACTTTGGTTGTTGTATAAAGACACGTAGAATCAAAGAGGCAAATAAAAGCGTCGGTATTTTTGCATCGTTTTTGGCCAAAAGCTTGGTAGGGAAAGGGTTAAAAGATTACAAGCACGATGTAAATAGCATAGTACATTACCACATACGGAAGCACGAGCGATCGTGCTGAAATGTAGTGCGACTCATTAATGAAAGCCTGGCACATTTGGTTGCTACATCATACTCTTGACAACTGTACTCTGTACTTATCACTGCAATGCGTCTTGGTAGCTTAGCAGGCAAAGTGTCACACTGCTAAGTTTGAGGAAACTAGTTTGATTGCCGGTGATGGCGGCTGCATTTCGATGGGGGCAGAGTTCAGCAGCACCAGTGTATTATCGTGAGCAGTATGAGAACAAAATATTTGAAAGAGGCTAGGCCTTTCTCATATATGGGTCATTTTCGAATTACTGAAGGGGATTTGGCATGAGGATTCGAACAACAGGCCAGTCACGTCTGCATAGCCATACCCGAACAAAGTGTTACTAATCGCAACAGATGAGAAAACAATGCGATTGCAATTTAGCAAAGTCACAAAAATTCAGTCACAAGTCATAAAAAATATTGGACAAAGACAGTCACGTGCGGGCCAGGTCTGCGGGCCGCAGGCCACGTATTTGAGACCCATGGTTTAGAGGAACCATGGCGCCTTTTCCACGTTTTTTCCGTCAGCTGCCGCTATGAATCGCCCAACAGCGGGTTCAAAGCTATTTGCCACACTAACGATAGTCTAACGATAGTCTGTTATATAGTGCTTATATTTAATTTAGGTGAATGTTAAAGAACCCCAAAGAATTAATCAGTATGCGTTATAATCATTATTGTGGCTTTTGCACGTAAGGTCTCAGAAGATATCTTGCTTTGCTATGCTCACATTTACCCAATAAAGACTTCATTTATACTTTACCGTAGTAAAATGCTTTGCTTGGCGCGTTGGTTCATATAGTCTAAAATAGATTTGAGTGCGAAAGGATGAGACACAAGAAGACAAGACGACTAAACGAGCGCCCACTACGAACTCATTTAGTCGTCTTGTCTTCTTGTGTCTCTTCCCTAGGTGCTCAAATCTATTCTAGACTATACTTTACCGGTTTGGCTGCTGCATTGTTCACAGTCACAACCTCATGACGATATAAAATTTTCGTGAAACTACAATCTAGCTGGCACTCCCCTATGACTGTGACTATCTGAACACCCCTTACTCTGTTCTCAAAACAAATAAGTGTGCACCAAGTCGCCCGGCAATTTGAATGACTAATTTTGACGCTTACACACATGTAGCCTTCTACGAGAACAGGAAGATATGTAAAACCTTAAAATTAACTACACAGTCCTCACAAAATAAGTGCTTATCTGCCATCTGCTCTCACAAATGCCTGCACTAACCACCTGCACATTTCGGGTCTGAACATAAAACCATACACTTTGTTTAGTCATGAAAATCTTGTGGTTCAAACTAACATCCCCGTAACAAAAATGAAGGCCACCCAAAATTCCCATTAAAAACACCTCCTACGGGTCGTGTCCAGACCTATCAGCACATGTCCAGACCTATTACCTCACTAAAAGATGTACCTGAAGAAATGCACAAGTAACTTTTCAGGCAGACAGTAAATGTGAGAAGCAGATAAATCCATGTGATAAGCAGATAAATCCAGCTTTTATAGTTTGACACACAGGAACACGTGACTGATTGCTTGCATGGTTCACTTCGTAACACAAACACATTGCACGATGCACAACACAAATCAATTAGCACCTAGAACCACTGCAACACTGCAGATACACATCTAAGGACGCCATTGTTCGCTCGAACGCTACACGGTCGCCACAGAGCACAACAAACGGCAAAACAGCTCAGACGCAATAGAACATGTACGACGGCGATGAAGAGGCAATGAAAATTGTAGCTACTGAGTGTATCATCACTCACGCCCTTGCAGTTCGCTGAAAGTATCAACATACAGGTACGCATTTGGCTGCGAACACAGGACACACACAAATGGCATGCGCTGGATGCAGCGAGCGAACACTTTTCATGTTAGTGTACGATGAGCATGTGCCATATGCAATTTACACCTGCATGGAATTACCTGCAAAGCGAATGATGGCATGAAACACACGCAATCGACAGCACCCAACGTTCACGTACATCATTGGCAATCGCACACGTTGATTAGATCTGGAAGCTAGCCCCACCTTGTTGCCTTTCGATAAATATTTCGACGGATGCTGATTAACACTGGTACTAATCACAATAACATCCAAATAAACTCCTTTTATGCAGCTGGCGACTAGGCCACTGCTCCCACTTTGTCACTTCATGCAGGTGTCATGTTTACATCGAACAGACATGAAGACGTCAAATTGTCACTGCCTTTTTTTCAGCCAACCAGTGACAGATACGTGTAACAGCACTAGCAAAATAGCTCACATGAATGTTTTGCTGGTACGAGTCGTTTTAAGACATTATCCAGCACCAGCTGCAGACAGAATTGGTCATCAAAGAGTACATAAAGGAGCGTCTAGGCAGACTAATTGGGTAATACGTGTCAATTTTGTTTGCATTACAATGAAGGATCATGGAAAATAGGTATGCCACAAACGATTGAATGAACGAAGGCAGATCTGCAAGGTAGTGGAAAGCTTTGATTTGGGCAACTGCCAGCTTTTGTAACATGACCGCAGCTAGCCTGTGAGGACAAACTGACAGCAAAGTTTCGAGCAAGTTAGGGTGCCAGCTGTATGTCATCGGATTCTACATCGTACTCACAATTTTGGTTAGAGTATTGCTTTACCATTCTCTTACATGCATAGGGGTTTTGATTATAAAATTGAAATTAGTAGATAATTAAAGCATTTCTCCTCCACATGACCATCAGTTAGCAGTTTCTGTGGTTGGGCACCAGCAAGAAGTCGCTCGCATCACGACTTGCTTTATCTGAAATTTTGTTTGCATTATTTCCACATGATAGAAATGAAGGCTACCTGAAGTTGTCATTGATGACTCAGCATTCTCGGGCGTATCTAACGCAGCACTCTATGAAAGCAGAATGTTCAAAGTGCACAAAGAGCTTTAAACAGACTATACGCGAGCTAAACAGCAAATTCAAGTTTGATGGAGCTTCTGTATCGAGGTGGCTGATACACAAGAAAACTGTACTGGCAGCGCACATGTACGGCACACTTCAGAGCACACACACGCCGCAAAGAACACTTTTACGTCTAGCACCGCTGCAGCAAATCGCAGGCTCATACTGCTGCTTGTGAGCAGACTTCGTCAACTGAGGACACGATCGAGCACTTCGGACGCGACGCGCTCACCACAGCGCATCGCAAGCGGCAAAGCAGCGCACTCGTAGCAGAACATGTGCAATGACGGCAATAAAACTTATCGCTATTGAGTGTATCATCACTCCGTACTTCACACAGGACTGGCCGTTCACCCAAAGCACCAGCATACACGCAATACACGTACGCATTCCGCGGGAATGAACCCCGAACACGGAGCACGTACAAATCGCATACGCTGTTTGCGGCGATCGAACACTTTTGACGTTCTTGTACGATGAGCATGTGACACACAGATTACGCCTCCATATGATGACATTCTAGTTCTCAAAGCAAAGCTATAGCAAAGCGAACGACGGCACGAAAGACACGAAATCGGTGGCCTCCGATCCTCGCGTAAACACAAGCACACTCCGTCGGTTTCCATCGGCGATCGCAGGCACCGAGGAGGGCAGGAAGGTAGCGCCGGCTTGCTACCTTTCGATGAATATCTCCGTGGATGATGATTAACTCTAGCATTAAAAATGAACTTTTTTTTACGCGGCTGCTAGGCCTCGGTTCTCGCTTCGTCGCTTCACCCGGGCGCCATGTTTCTCGACGAGCCGGCGTGAAGACGTCATAGGTCACCGTTTTTTTTTTTCTGCCAATCAGCGACCGAGAAAGCGAGCGGGACCGGCGAGTTTGGCTGGTACGAAACGGCCGCCGCCTCCGCACTTCGCGAGAGGCGGAACGGAACACGAAAAACGGAGCGGAAACGGACGTGCGGTGGCAGCGCGGTGAGGCCATTAAGCCTTTCCCCCATAGCCATCGTTTTTTCCCGCTCTGTCGCCAACGCATTTTCCAGCTCGGCGATTCTTACCATGAGCTCATTGTAGTCTACTTGCACAGCGCAGCCACGCGGCAGCGGCGAGCGGCGGCGGAGCGCGCGCTCGACGGCCTGAGGAGAGCGTTCGCCCAGGCACTGAAAAATACAGGAGGCGCTGGTACGGAGGAGCTGCCCCCCCCCCCCCCTCCGGACGGCTTCATGGGAGGCAAAGCCCCCCTGGCGCCGACCCGCGATACTCTTTAAGAGCTTGGCTTAGGTCCCCGTCCACTGATAACGGAATATTTGGCCGTCCTGTCTGTCAGCCGTCTCGCAGAGGGCCGCAACTGTTTATGCCCGCTTCTCCATTTCAGGCTTTTAAAATTCGGATCATGGACCAGTGACAAGTCAAGTGTTCACTTGAAAATTTCCCTTAAACGGATTACCACGTGCCAGGGGCGTAGCCAGAAATTTTTTTCGGGGGGGGGGGGGTTCAACCGTACATTATGTATGTTCGTGCGTGCGTTTGTATGTGTGCCTGTATATATACCCAAGAAAAACTGAAAATTTTCGGGGGGGGTTGAACCACCCCCAACCCCCCCCCCCCCCCTTGACTACGCCCCTGCCACGTGCAGAATATGTTGTGTTGATAAACAACTGAAGCGACCGCTTAAAGGGCCCCTCACCAAGTTTGACAATTTTGAGCTAACGAGCGCAATGCATACACTGGGCGTTCACGATCACGTCTGCCAACATTTGCAACGCTACGCGCCGCGGAAATGGGTCAAATTTCAAGGTGAACGCTGCTTGCCCTTCCTCTCGCGGGCGCTAATGTGCCTCCCTTTCCCATGCGTTCGTGTCCCCGCGGTTAGCGCATCGAGCAGACGCCAGCCCTGGAAACGAAAGTAATGTTCTGGCGCGTTCGAGCACTCATTATGCTCATTTATTCTACCGCGTCCAAGTAAACGTTAATGCGGCACTGGCTCATGATACCGCCACTCTCGTGCCCGTACAAATGTCTCAACTTTCATGCCCGTCCCGCAGAAATAGGCAGTACACCACAGAGAACGCCGACAAAACGCCCATGGCCGCTACATAAAAAAAAGGTAGCGGCCGTGCAACGCCGCTCGCGTGCTCGGGCTGGCTCGGGCACGTCATGCGCACGTGACCATGCATGCGCATGACGTGTTCATGCGTATGTGTCAAGTGCAGAGGGCAGGGAAGGGATTTGGCTTGCGAAGGCTACACGGGGCGAGTGGCAAGGGTTTGAAACTCGCCTCCTCGCATCATGGTTTCGCGCCGCTACAAATTATTGTTTTTCTCAGCTCCTAATGAACCGATTTGAAAAATTCTTGCGGCATACGGCTCTTCATTCGGCACACAACTTCCAGCGTCTAACTAAAATTTGCTATGTGGCCTGGTGAGGGGCCCTTTAAGCTATGACAAGTTAAAAGAAGTCATGAATGCTACTGTGAATACAAAGCAATCCCGACACCAGGGTCGCACCCAGGAACTTTGAATGGCTAACTTTGGCAACTGGTGGTCGCTGTGAAGGCATGTAAATATTTTCGCATCACCTGAAAAGTTAAATCATCAAAAATTTCGGGGGGAGGGGGGCTAACCCTCTCAATACCCTGCTCCTAGTTACGGCCCTGGCCGACACGATCAGTCAGAGAATTCTTTCGCACAGACTTAGTTGTCTACAAAAAGGTACCCTTCGACATGCTCGCCAATAAAATTGCCGAGAAAATATAGCACGCATTTTTCATTTATCAGCAAAGGGGTTCTCTCTGGCAGTTCGGCGACCGAAAAGCAACTGAAATACTCGTCCAGAAAACAACCTTCGGCTGAAAAATTCGTAACCCTAGCTTCGCGCAAGGTCTGTAGTGGTAGCAAATTGTATGTGCTACCGTCTGAGAATTATTTTTGGCCATAATAAATTGAATTCTCTGACATAATTAAAGCTTCCTGTGCCACCATTAGCAAACTCTCTCCTGTCGCGTGCATGATTTAACAAAGTAAGTGAAGCATGCGAATAAAAGAATTCGGCAGATCACACGCATTGTGGGAATCGATTTTATACGATGCAGTCAGCGAGTAACACCTCATACGGCCTTTTTCGCCTTGAGCCAAGCGTTACGAAGCGGACCGATGTCTTTGTGAAAATTGAAAAATGAATCTGGAGTCTCCCACAAGAGATCTTCATAATGATATCGCGGAGTCTGCACGACTAAAGTTGGTAAGTAGGACTCTCTCTCTCTCTGTATATATATATATATATATATATATATATATATATATATATATATATATATATATATATATATATATGTTCCACGTGTCTCTCTCACTCTCTGAGTCTCATATATATATATATATATATATATATATATATATATATATATATATATATATATATATGAGACTCAGAGAGTGAGAGAGACACGTGGAACAGCAAGACAGCCCCTCCCGCCCCCTCCGGAAGAATGGAAACCCTCCACCAGGGCTGGGCAAAGATACTTTGAAATTGTATCGCGATACGATACAAGATACTCGGTCAAAAAGTATTTGAGATGCAGATACAAGATACTCGCGGAATAATTGTATACGATACGATACTTCCCAATTGTATCTTAAGATACTTCGATACATTTGCAAATTTGCTGTTATAGACCTCTATAATGAAGCAGCAAAGGCTTATGTAGAAATGTGTTTACTTGAAAATTTCTTAACTGCTACCAGCTTTGTTTAATTTTAACAAAATACTTGTTTGTATCACAAGATACGAACTTTCTTGCTCAAGGCGTATTAGTTTCATTTCTAAACGACTTATTGGGATTTGTCACTCCTGCAGTGTTTTGATGTCGCTTCCCTACTTGGCGACCAGCTATCTGGTTACCATCTACTTGGAAGTGCCTCCGCACGACGGCGCAAATACCGCTGTGCAGTCTCACCTTGTTCGCAAGCGTATTGTTTTCGTAATACCGCATCCACCGTGTTACAAGCTGCCACCAGCGACGCCAGCGCGAAGTCGGCGACGGGATGACAGCAGGTTAGTTCGTTCCGTACGTAAGCCGAGACAGTGAAGAGATCAGAGACGTGGGGAAACGAAACAAAACAACTTTACTCTAAGGATATTGCGGCACAAGAACTCTAATACAGCACTTATTACAAACTAACAACTACATACAAACTCAATAAATCAGATACAGGAGAGAAGGATTATAAACTACACAAAACTAACAAACACTAAAACTACTGATGCGAAAGTTCGAAGATATAAACAGGGGAAGGCATACGTGTGATGACCGGCAGCGTTGAGTCCACGACGATCGGATGCGAGAAGTCACAGAGAGTTCTGGCACGACTGCGATGTCGGTGGTGTTGCAACGCTGGTGTTTCCGGGAGGCTAGTGCTTGAAGGCGATCTCGGGCAGGTTGAGCTAACCCGAGAGGAAGCTCCGATGTCTACGATGCGGACGTTAATTTCTCGTCACAACTAAACGAACGGCTAAGTTTAGGTGGCCAGCCGATACAGAGCCACACTAAAACTTCCAGAAGGGATACTTGTTGATCTGCTTCTACACCATGTTGGTAAGCGACTAGACTGCTTAGCAGGGCCAAATCCTGCGCTTAAATCATCCTCGTGTCCCCTCATCCCTTTCCTGGGGGAACAAGGGACCTCTACCTGGGTCCAATCGTGCGCGTTTCATCGTTCGAAACTCCGCCCTAAAATTACACTGACCACACCCCCTTTTAATTAGGAGAGGGTCCTCAACTGAGCGAGGGTGACAATCTGTCGGGGTGCTGCCATACGGCTTGTCCACCCGAAGTTTTTCCCGTGGGAACGGTCAATTTACTTGGCTCTCAGCCGGAGCGTCTTGAAGTCAAAAGCTTGTTCGGAGTACCTCGCGGCCTTTGCAAGATCCTGCCGCCGCCGCCGTAGGTACAAAGGATCAATCGTCCGCGGCGACGTTCGAAGAAGGACACCCCATTCAGCACTTCCCGGCTCTTTTCAAGAGTACGCGGTTCCCGCCGGTCAGCGGGGAAGAGCGGCGCCCGTTAATTCGCCGTGACGCCGGGTCGCAAAAATCGCAGTCCGTGACACACCGACAGGTGTACAGCAGCAACAACGTTGGTAGCGATATTGTTTGTGACGCGTCGTGTAAAGACGATTAACTACATAGTCGACGCTCACAATTAATTGAGGACATAAAACTGCAGTGATTTTTCATATTTTACTTATCTGCTGGCTGGCGTAAAGCGTTCCTTAGCAACATATTCACTAACGTGCAATATTTTACCATTTGTTCTCCGAGAGAACCTGTGCCGCCAGGAAACGTCTCAGACGTATTTTAGCGGCACAAAACGCCACAGGTTATCACTGCTATTCACACTATTGCCACTTCTAGCTCTGCTTACCTGCGGATTTGTAACAATAAGAAGACCTAAAAAAAGTAAAACGAATATATTGAAGTCAAACAGCAAGGTAGTTCCATATTAAACAATCAAAGTGAATAAGTATACAGGGTGTTTCACGTAAGTAGAACCCAATATTCAAAAAACAAGTGGTTAACCCTTTCGGCCCTGGCGGTGTCAATTGACACTATGACACAAAATTTCCCCTAGCACCTCGGAAATGAAACCAAAACTGGCCATCCTTGGGAGAATACTTCTTCAATGATCCCCACTGCGTTTGACACCAAAATGGTGACATGCTTGCGGAGCTGGGAGCCGTAGTGAAGAAGAAGCTTGACCGAAGTCATGGGTGACGCCGAGGCGGGTCAGCTGAGGCGGCTAAGTGCAATTTTCGGGTCGACGTACTGAAGTTGTTTCAATGAGTATCACATTGAAAAATGAAACGTGGTTCACATTTTGTGTACTCTAGTGAATAGCGGGAAAAAAGATGCCATTTTTCTCATTTCACAACCGCTGAGCCCTGATGACCTAATTTGATGTCATGTCTGTAAATCCATTAATAATTGCACCACTGGCTCAATTTTTCGTTTGTGGTCTTCTGAGGTCATAACTATTAGGAAAACAAACACAAAAATGTCTTAAAAACGACCGACCCAACTTTTTTGGTAGCGTACATGCTGCGTGGTGAATATTTTCGGGATTTTAGAGAAAGACCGCGAAATATGAAACAAAACCACGTTCGCATACAGTTAAAAAATAAAAATAAAGCAGAGAACGTATTTTAGCAGCAGGTTACAAAAGACGTATTACAATAAACAGATGGACGAAAAACTATGCAGATGACTAGGTAATGTATGGGATGCAAACGGAAGACAGCAAAGAAAGCACTTGTGCTAACAATCAAGTTATCATTAAAAGAACTTTTCGAATAATTTAGCAGGAAGAACAAAGACACAGTACGTCAAAATATTTCCTGTTACTTAAATGCTTGTTCTATTGCATCTAACGTCAGCACCGATAGTGGGACGGTTGTTAGAATCTCCTTTGCATGTAAGTCAATCTCATCGTACTACGCAAGCCAAGCTTGCATCCGCAAGATCTTTCAAATCGCCGATGTGTGAAAGGCGCGGGTCGCAAAGCAGCCCCAATCTTGCATTCTTGAGACATTGCAACGAAGCATCACGCAAGACAAATTTTGATAGCGACAGTATTAGCGGCATCAGAATTTGTGCGAAAGACGCCGCGCGCATTGGAGTACGCAGCAGAGTGCAGGGTCTATGAAAAAGTGTCATGACATCAACACAATTAAAAGGAAAGAAAATATCTAGAAAAAAAGGTAGGCTGCGCGTAGACGTTCGCACGATTGTTTTTGTCGCGATGGCTCGAGTGCCATCACGTGACTCTGCTCCACCAATAGGGGCGCTTAAACATCACCTGTGCTCGCTGGAGTGCTCTGGCGGAAGTATACAAGGATGTTACTGTCGTTAGTTTTATTCAGGTGGCTTAGTGGCAGCAACATCAGCTTGAAAACCAGAATTCCGGTCGACGTTTATTGTTTCTCATTGTGGTGTTTTTATAGCAGTATCTTGTATCTTAAGATACACGATACATTATTGAATGTATCGGAAATACAGATACAGATACTCGTTTTGCAAGACGTATCGCGATACAGATACAAGATACCCAAGGAGTATCTAAGATAGTATCGAAGATGCCTGTATCTTCGATACTGCCCAGCACTGCCCTCCGCCTATGCTTCCAGCCAATCAAGAACTGCGGCGAGTAGTCATGCTCGTTCAATCGGCTGTCCCAAACAGGTGGCGTCACCTTCGGCCAATAGGAGACCCAGAGCCGTGTTGCCGGAGGACTGCACTCCTTGTTGTATCTATTGTTGTAAGAGCGCGCGCCTAGAGATGCAATGCCTCCTTGCATCATGTTGCATCACGGCGAGGCCATCGTCCCCGGGTCGATGAACGTGGAACATGAACCACCTCGGCTCCGGCGCAAAGGCGTCGCTCACAGGATGACTCACACTCCAATGGCTCTGAGGGAATGCCGCACTTATCCGCTGGAAAGCTGGATGTTGAAACGGTGCACAGTTCGTATCTATTACAGTGTTGGCGGTAACGCGTTACAAGTAACGGCGTTACCGGTAACTCGTTACTTTTTTCAGTAACTAAGTAACGTACTCGTTACTATTTTGGAACTGTAACGAGTAACGTACTTTCGTTACCATTTTTCGGTAACGTGAGGTGTCACGTTACTCGTTACTTTCCATTCCAATTATACTCGCAGTCTTACACAAAATTCATTCCTCTTGTAAGAGCGCCTTTCTCAGAGCTCTCCCCGACGTTATTTTGCCGCTGCGGCGAACTGTTGTCTGCCCGCGAAACACTGACAAAGCGACACCGCATGGGGCCCTTTTTTGCGTGGAGGAAATCGCAACGGGGAGCAAATTGCCGAATTTTTTTTAAATGTACTTGCTTTTTTTATTGAAATAGAAAATAAATGAAGGAGTTGTTGTCACCATTGCTTGGTGACGGCTACACCTTTCCACATAGTTGTTAAGATAACAGAATAAATAAAATATATATATATATATATATATATATATATATATATATATATATATATATATATATATATATATATATATATATATATATATATATATATATACATATCTACAGTCGTATAAGTTCAAGAACTCAGTAGCCATCGCAAATATTAGTGTCTTCAAAATAACGCTGGAGCACTTTCATTGCTTTACGGTTTATCCTAGTCGGCCATGGGCCTAGTATTTTCGCTAAGGAAAACGTTCGCTCAGAGTCCAGCGTGTGAAGTTCTTGTTCGAGTCGCTGTCTATGCGTGTCGTACTTCGGACAGTCGAGCAACAGATGATGCACATCCTCGTCGTCGTGGCCGCATGAACATGTTGACGATGATGCACGATGAATCCGAAATAAGAAGTGCTTTGTGTAGGCGGTTCCGAGTCTTAGGCGATGAATGAGTGTGTCGATACGTCTTGGGAGCTGGGGGTCTAATTGGCACTCAAGGTTAGGGTCAACAGCGTACAGAATCGATTCCTTTGTGCTGTCTGGGAACCAGGTGGATAAACATAATTCACGTTTTGTTCTTCGTAAAATTCGGTTTATATCACATTGGGATGCAGGAATGAGGTGGGTTTGTGTGTAATTATGAGCGGATTTTGCCAACTCATCTGCCATTTCATTTCCCTTGATTCCGCAGTGACTGGGAACCCACTGAAATGCCACGTGATGACCTGACTCCGTAGCTTCTGAAAGCTCTTTCAAGATCGCGTATGCTATACGTATATCTATTTTTCCTGAAGTGGCATTTTCCACACACGCAAGAGTCGCCAGGGAATCCGTGATTACGACCCACCTTCTGGGCCTCGTTGACAGTTTAATAAAGCCGATGGCTAGCAAAATAGCTACAAGCTCCGATGTTGTTGAAGAGGAAAGATGACTCAGCCGACATGCATGTTCCTCATGTAACTCCGGAATGATGAATGCTGATGTCGCAGTCTCTTTGTTGACGGAGCCATCAGTGTACACGTGAGTGTAGCCTTGGTATCTGTCAAACAGGTGATGTGAGGCCAACTGCAGAGCGGCAATGGCTGGTACGTCATGTTTACTACGCAGTCCTTCTATTGACGTTTCAATAGTTTAGCAACCAGGGCAGATAGTTCAAGTCCGGCGGCCAATGTGTTGACGCAGGAAGCCGTGAAATGTACTGTCGGTACACACGATGTATTTGCGTGCCGGGACGGTTCTCAATTTGTGATATGAGTGGATGTGAAGGGTGTTGTATGACTAGGCAAAAGAGGTGCCGACAGGTCTCCACATTTCGAATCACTATAAAGTTGGGTTCCCGTGCCTCTGCTAATGTCAAAGAACTTGATGTTGCCTGTGGAACCCCCAGACATACGCGCAGGCTTCGTGCTTGTAGCAGTTGAAGTCGCTGTAGAGACGTCTGGGATATGTTGTGGAGAATTGGCGCGGAGTAGGCAATCTTCTGTCGTATAAGAGCGCAATGGACGTGTAGTAGTGACGCCGATGTTCCGCCCCATTTTGTCCCCGCAATGCGACGAAGAACATTTATGGTGCCGTTCACTTGGTTTTCGAGATCGGATGTTGACTCCATCTGAGTTGGCTGTCTAAAGTAACACCAAGGAATCGATGCTTTCGTGCGATTTCGATTCTTTGTCCGTCCACAAAAAGTTTCAAGTTCTTCACTTTCTTTCTCGTGAACGGTAGAACTACTCATTTGGCGTGAGAAATCTGCATGCCTCGCTCCTTGAGGTAATCGCTTGTTAGATTTAGTGCTTGTTGAAGTCGATGCTGGATGATTTCCAGAGATTTGTGAGACGTCCATATGCATATGTCGTCTGCGTACATGGATATGTTCAAGGCTTCTGGCAGCACTTTTGGAAGACCTGCCATTGCAGCGTTGAAAAGAAGCGGACTGAGAACGCTTCCTTGGGGTACACCTCTGTTCACGTTGAACAGATCGCTTTCGCCATCATTGGTAGAAATGTATATCTGCCTGTCATGGAGGAAGTTGGTGATCCATTTAAGAATACGGCCATGTACCCCAAGTGAGATAAGCCCGTACAGCACAGATAGGTGGCTGACAGAATCAAATGCTTTTCTTATATCTATGAACACCGCAACAGCGATGTTCCCACAGTTCATTTCGTGTTCCACAAATGTGACTAGGTCAAAGACGCAGTCCATAGTGCATCGTCGTCGTCTGAAGCCAGCCATCTGTTCTGGAAGAGTGTTAGCTTCAATCCACCACTGCAACCTTATGTCAATCATTTTTTCCATGACTTTAGATATGCAGCTAGTGAGGCTGACTGGGCGAAATGAGTCAAGGGATAGCGGGGATTCACCGGGCTTTAGCAGTGGCACAATTTTCGCGATCTTCCAACACGACGGAACGTGCGCCTCTGTCCACATGTTATATATCCCTAAAAGAACTGTCGTGCCTTTGGGGCCAAGATTTTTCAGAACGCTGTACGACACGTTGTCTGGACCAGCTGCTGTCCTTACACGGGTTAGTGGTAAAGCAGTTCGTAGTTCTAGTAGAGAATACGGGTTATCCAGTGGGGCATGTGGTAATGCACAAGCATCTTGGATTTGTTTCTCTACAAAATTGGGCAGTGCAGTAATACTCTGAGCAAGTTGTCCACTTCCAGTAAGAATTGAACAAAACTCATTAGCAACATCACGTTCGGATAATTCTAGGGATATGGCCAATGCTCTGAATGGGCTCCGCTGGGATACTGGATGGCTTAAAGCAGTGACTATATATTTGCCAGATTTTCGGAAGCGGGGTAAATGGAGTCAATGAGGTGCAGAAATCACGCCATTTTTTTTACCCAATTTCTGCATGTGCCGGTTAGATTTGACGTGTGTGGCCTGACTCTCTTTTATTCTTCCAGCCTTCCAGTGCGGCGATAACGACGTTCCGCTCGTCGTCTAATTGCTCGAAGGCGCTCATAGTCTGCATCTACACTGGAGTGACCCTCTGGGACGGCTGTAAACCTTGTCGCACGGGAGTAGCTGCTTCGAATGTAGGACATAAATGTGTCCAATTCATTAACTCCTTCCAAGTCACGTCCGACATATTCACGAAATAGTT
Source organism: Rhipicephalus sanguineus (assembly GCF_013339695.2). Lineage (NCBI taxonomy): Eukaryota > Metazoa > Arthropoda > Arachnida > Ixodida > Ixodidae > Rhipicephalus > Rhipicephalus sanguineus. Next base: position 144,968,970 of record NC_051179.1, on the reverse strand, counting down.
GCCAGTTTGTTAGTTTTGAGGTAAATGTTTTTGTTGGCACTCGCATTCGTGGGTGTTGCATGAGAACTGGATAATGGTCGCTCCCTCGTGTTTCGAGGTCTGTACACCAGCTCATATCTCGTGCAATGTCAGGAGAGGCTATAGCTAAGTCTAGACAGCTGGCATAGTTATCACCCCTTAAAAACGTCACTGATCCATCATTCAGTACAACAAGACCACATCTATCAATTGCGTTTTCAAGTGAACGCCCACGGGAATCAGTGTGAGTGCTGCCCCATGTGGTATTGTGGGCATTAAAATCTCCACAGATCAGTACTGGCCCCTGGACTTTTCCTAAAAAGCGAACGAGAGATGATTCTGTGATGCGTGTCGATGGTTGCAGATAAACACAAGTTACTGTCACGATGAGTTTTCTGAATTGAATTTCGCAGCCTACAAATTCAGGCACGTCCGAGTCCGACGAGTATAAAAGACAAGAAGGTATGTCGCGCCGTACACATAACAATGCCCGGCTCAAGCCTAAATTTCTTGTTGATGCATATGTCACATAATTAGAAATTCTAAAGTCAGCGCCTACATTCGTTTCATTTAGGCACAAGATGGGGAAGCTGTATTGCGCAACCAGCTTCCAAAATCTGCGCTTTTAGACCTGAGGCCGTTAGCATTCCACTGAAACGCAGCAGTGTTGCGGAAACAGTTGTCCATTTGAAGAGCCATTGTGCTATACAACAATTTTTTGTTGTACCACTAGAGGTTCTAATGAAAGAACGGCGCTCATCTCTGGAAGACTATTGGCCTGTGGAAATACTCGCAGGATTGCCTTCAAAGCAATGAAGAGCATCGACATAACCATATCGGCATCGCTTGTTTTCGGTGCGCGTATTTCTTGTGTCCTTAACTTTGAAGAGGAGAAAGCTGTAGATTCGTGGTGATTCTGACTTGCTGAAGGTTTCGCTGTCCTGTTGTCGCTTGTCTGCCTTTGAGCACTTGGTGATCGTCCTCTACGGTCCACTTTGGTTCCACTCTTGTTTTTCTGAGCTGAGGCACGTTTGGCTATCATCGCATATGATAACGATGACGTATTCTTGTGATGTTGATGTCACGGGGACTGGGTTCACCGTTTCAGGATTTGGAAAGGGTGATCCCTTTTTCGGAGTTCTTCCAAGCAGAATTTCTTGTCGCTTAAGCCTAGTAGCCGTCTGATGTTTTGGACAACCAGCATACGACGCTACGTGGTCTCCATTGCAGTTTGCACATTTTGGATGATTCCTCGAAGTGCAGTCTTTTTAATCATGCGCTCCGGCACAGATCTTGCAACGAAGTTGTCCATGGCACGATTTGGCCATATCGCTGACAGTTGTAACATCGAGTAGCGGGCTGTAGGTACTCTTCCACTGGATGACTTGTGAACCCTAACAGAATGCGAGGTGGCAATGACTTGTCGGACGAGAACTCCAGGATGACACTGCCGAGTAAGTGTGGCTCTGCTGAACCATCTTCACGACGGAGCCACTTAGTTTGTCTCTTGACTGAGATTACACCGCTGTCTCTTAAATATTCAAGCAGTTGATCCTCACTGTATTGTACGGGCACTTGTCTAATCTTTCCAAGGTTCTTCACATACGATTGCGGTATATACGGTGCCACTTCAATACCAGCAACATGCGTCAACTCGAGCTGGAGGATGCAGTAACTGTGGAAACACTTACGGAGAACTTGCCATCTCTGTTGACGCGGAACGACTGCACTTTCTCTTCAGCAGCGGTTACCACTTCATCATCATCATCATCATCATCATCAGCCTGTCTACGCCTACTGCAGGGCAAAGGCCTCTCCCATGTTCAGCCAATCAACCCGGTCCTGTGCTTTCTGTTGCCACGTTATACCTACAAACTTCTTAATCTCATCTACCCACCTAATTTTCTGTCTTCCCCTCACGCGTTTGCCCTCTCTTGGAATCCAGTCAGTTACCCTTAATGACCACCGGTTATCCTGCCGACGTGCTACGTGGCCGGCCCATATCCATTTCTTCTTCTTAATTTCAACTATGATATCCTTAACCCCCGTTTGTTCCCTGACCCACTCTGCTCTCTTCCTGTCTCTTAAGGTTACACCTATCATTTTCCTTTCCATCGCTCGCTGCGTCGTCCTCAATTTAAGTTGAACCCTCTTTGTAAGTCTCCAGGTTTCTGCTCCGTAGGTAAGTACCGGTAAGATGCAGCTGTTATATACCTTCCTCTTGAGAGATAGTGGTAGACTACCACTATCTCTCAAGAGGAAGGTATATAACAGCTGCATCTTTTATATACCTTCCTCTTGAGAGATAGTGGTAGTGGTAGATAGTGAAGTGGTTACCACTTCACTGGCCAGTTTGTTCGGATTGACCTTCCAGAATGAGGCGCCTGGGTCAGTTAGCTTGAAAATTACGGGTATCCCCGCTGGTCTCGCTTTCTTGTACGTAACTGTTGTGAAGGGCCTGTCGTCTGCTTCCATGTCACTGTGCATTTCTGCGGAGTCGATAATCGTTGCATCGCTGTAATCTTCATGATCGTCAGTTCGCGCCTTCTTCGGGGTAACACACTCATCATCGGCGTTGGGCGTCGTCGAGGGGTCGTCACACTTGTCATCAGATCCGCGACGCACAGGCTTCTCTTGTCCCGATGCATTCATCACTTCGTTCTCATCAGATGAGCGCTGGGAGGAATGGCCGCCGCCCGTAGCCGAAGCTTTCGGACGTCGGGACAGCCGAAGGTAAGGCTTCGACGCCTGAGAGACGTGGTGCCTGGCGCACCGCGAAGGTGGTGGCCGAATCTTGACAGCAAGACACAGAAGACGAGCAAGAAAACTCACAAAATTAGCGAAAAACTGCAGCGCAAGAGAGCTCACGCCCAGCGATTCTCCACTTCGTCTTCTTCGTCTTCGTCTCCACTTCGCCTTCGTCTTGCTATAGTTTCGGCTACCTTGCTCTCGAGGTTCAAGTTGTCGTTGATTGTCGATGAAGGGAAGGGTAATGCGGTCCTTGCAACCGTCAAAAGCGAGCTGTCGAGACCTGCTCGGCTTGCGGACATCAAGACTCGGTGTGAGCTCCAACACAACGGAGGATGACTTCTTCGCAAAAGCCTTCCGAACATAAACGCCAACTGAAGATGAGCGACTGTCTACCTTTGGTGCCGCATGACATCGCAATGAGCGGGCTCAAGGAAAACTCTCCGCGGGTTCACCAGCTCTTCCTGAATATGAATACAGGAGTCAGGCCCGTAGCCAGGGGGAAGGCCCCCCGAAATTTTTATGATACATGGTGTTTTACCGAAAATAAATAATGAAAATAGGCGTCTTTCTCAAATAGTCAAGGCTTTCAGCAAGTGCTTCCTCCCCCCCCCCCCCCCCACCGTAAAAAGTTCCTGGCTACGGGCCTGAGAGGAGTACCATATAGTGCGTCCGCCAAGCTCCTATTTAGCGTAGCTGTGAACGTATTCGCTAATAAGCGAGTCAAGCTGTGCGATTGAAGCTTTGAAAGGCCTTAGGAAACTGTTCCTGTACTACTCTAGCACTCTTTATAAACTTCGTATTCAAAATTTGTTTTGTTTCTTGCAACTGCGCCCACGTTTCTGGTTATTGAACTCCTGAGCAAGCGAGGCTGACCTTGAACACTTTCACGTACGCAGTCGCAATATTTGCGGCATTTATACAGGTCAAACTGAAGAAAAAAATAACTTGTTTATTTATATGCACAAATGTTTTTCTCCAATTTATGCCACTTAAGCATTTCTTTATTGCTCCAAAATTTGCGCATTGGTTTTGGTAGCAGAAGCACGCCGTCATAATTACTGTTGTTCAGTGATGCTTCCATTTCGGAAAGTGTTGATGATGACATCGATTACTTTGTGTTTAATGACCCATTCCGAAAAACAGCTTCCCCGTGTGCCACAGACTTAGAAGCCATCACATGTAACTGACAGGAGTACCATATAGTACACAGGCAACTATACAGGCAACTTTAGGTCACTATAGTACTACGAAGATACGGCACATTTGTGCATTTATACTCGTTTAATCAGTATTTGGGGCTAAATTTTTGTTTGGGCAACAACTTTAATGTGATATATAAAAAATTGGGGGATACTTCAGCTTCGCCTTTGAGTTGAACGCAATAGCGAAATCCGGCCCCTTGTGCGCACTTCAACCACTAAGTGCATACTTATTAATGTGTATTGTTAAACACACACGCACACCGACACACACACGCGCGCGCGCGAGAATGGTACATACAGGTTTTTTGATCTAAAGCAAGAGTCGCATGGCCTCCAAGATACACGCCGCGCGCTTGCAATCTCAGAGGCCATGAAGAGTCTCCCAATGCCTCACAGATGGCAGCACATTATCTAGCGTTTGCTGTTTGCTTGATCAACGCCTCCTCTGGAAAGGCGGCATTGGCTTCATATGTTTTCCGCTAGATGGACATAGTTGTCCATTTTTAGAGCTGTTTGAAAGTTCATGTGTGTTTTTTAGCGGCGATGGCTGCACTATCCCGGCCTTTTTCGACGTACTTTGATGGCCTCCCAAATGCGCCTACAAATCGCCGAATAGGCTTGTTTTCGTCGTGACACCTGTCGAACAAAATGCGGTAAGGAGACTCCTTCCACTACATGGCATTTATGTAGTGCTTCTTTCCGAAGTAGTTACAAGTAGCATCGTGGCTTTGTGGTAGGACACCTGATTGCCACGCGAACGGCCCGGGTTCGATCCTCAATGGGACCGAAAATTTTATTATTTATTTTATTTGCTTCTTTCTCGATTTTTCGCTCATGGACGATTTTTCGCTCACAACCAACGGTCCCGACGCCGACGGCGGAATTTCTGCGACACGAGCTCTCTAACGCTATCGCGTTAATATGAGTTTTATAAAGCAGCTACTGTAGGTTCTTGAGACGAAGACGCACTGTCTAAGATTTCTGACTATTAACGGCGGAAGTAACGTCCGTTACTTTTTTTCGGCAACGGGAACGGTAACTCGTTAACTTGTTTTATTGGTAACGCAGGTCGGTAACGCGTACCTTTTTCTTTAGCGTAACGAGTAACGTATTCAGTTACTTTTTTTTAGATAACGCCTACAACACTGACACTAACCTAACGATCTCCCTCTCAGCCAAAGGTCGGCGCAAAGCGCTATCTCTCTGCCTCGCTCCCCCGACCTCTTCAGCCTGTTTCACATGCGAGCGATTTTGCTCCAAGAGCGGAGCGGCTGCCGACGCGGGAGCCCAAAAACAGGTTTTAAGAACGACCAGTGGACGCTCGTAACGCCGGCGATCGAGATCGCTGGAGTTGGAAAAATTCGCTCGCGGCCGAGCGTCTGCCCAAGGTCAACCAATAGGGGAGCAGTGACGTGAGGAGCACGTGACTGCAGGGGTGGAGTCGAGGAACGGGCGCGCGCGCCGGGAGGAACTCGCTTTCCTAGCAGACGACATCCGCTGCAGCGAGCTGCCAGTGTAGAAGTGCCGTTCTTTTGCTTTTGTTGTTCTCTGCGGCGCTTCCGTCAAAGCAGACAAATAATTTGTACGTGTCATTTTATTCTTTTGCATTTTCATCGACTCATGGCACCAACATAGGTCCAGTCAGGGGGACCTATCGGCACTTGTAGTTCGCAGCACATGCTGCTGTTTTAGGAGCGCCTTGTGCTCACCTACGTCACCGTCGGCGCGGCGGCACACACCACGCTCGGCGCAGCTGCGCTCTCTGGTGATTTCAAGAATGCTCACTAGATGGCGCCGCCGCTCAAGGCAGAGGCCATTGCCCCGGAATCTTTGTACGATAACAGTGGTGGAAGTGGGCTACTGTTCGAGGCGCGCGCGGGAGCGCTTCGCACGCTGGCATATCGCAGCCGCTTTGACCCGAACATCGATTCAACTTTATGTAGAGCGTGTGGAGCAGAACAAGAGACAGTGGAGCACTTGGTACTGCAATGCCAAAAACTCTCACCCCGCCCGCCGGAGGCCACTACTCTCCCTCAGGCACTGGCCCTGACGGACAGGAATGCAAAAGCCGTTGCCACCACAAAGACAAGGCTCCAACAGTGGTGGAAGTGGTGCCAGAAGTGAACTCTTTCGTGCCTTCGTTCTTTTTTTCTCTCTTTTTGTCGTTCTTTTTCTTTCCTTTTTTTTTTCTTCATACCCAGGCTAGAACACACCATATGTGTCCACCCGCTACAAAGGGCAAAGCCACAAATCATCATCATCATCATCATCATCAGCACACACCACGCTCGGCGCAAGCGCGACTGCTCGAGGGCCGCACCTCTCGTTTCGTTGGCTTCCTTTCTCTTCGCCCGGCGAATTTCGCCGGGAGAACACTCTTCGTTTGAGACGCTGCACAGAAATTAGGCGTCTTATTCTTCCTCTAATCACACAATCAATCAAAATCTTCGTTGCCGCTCCGCAGCATGAACGGCAGCAGCGCGACGGGCTCGCAACGCAGCAGCAGCTCGGGAAGATCTCGCCTTGCCAATAACCAGCCAACACATGTCACGTTGCGCTCTCCGATGCGTATCGTACGACTGCAAACGTCCCACCACCATCAGGGGCACCTGTATCGATGTTGCCTTCTCGAACTTTCCATTGCGTCCCATCATCGATGATCCCTTGGCAACATACTTTACTGATCATAAAGCAATCATCTTTAAAGGGAAACGAGTCCCCAAGCTCATCGAGGGACGCCCTTCTTGTACTTTGTAAAAGAACATCTCTTTTGTATATGTAATGCATATAGTTCATCCATCACAAAGCAATCATCTTTAAAGGGAAACCACTCCCCGAACTCATCGAGGGACGCCTTTTCTTGAACTTGGTAAAACAACATCTCTTGTATATATATAATGTTTATAGTTCATCGAAATGTATATATACTTCATCAAAATTTATATAGAGCATCCAGCCTTACATTAATAAACATTGTGTGTGTAATGCATATATAACAACGTTGTCACGATTATATACGATGGTAGAGGAATGTGTTTGAACTTGGTAAAACAACATCTTTTGTGTATATATCATGTTTATAGTTCATCGAAATGTATATATACCTCATCAAAATGTATATAGTGCATCCAACCGTAAATTAATAAACATTGTGGATATAATGTATGTATAACAACGCTGTCACGTCTACATATGATGGTAGAGGAATGTGCGCGGAGCATTCGCGGGTTACCCGATCATCTCCGAGCAAGCTCCTCTAACATCATTCACTTCGTGGATATGGCGGTGAATTTTTTTTCTTGTTTACCACTCTGGCCCAGCACGTTCGAAAAGTTTGCTGTTTTCCTTTTTTGAATGGTCACATACCCCGACAAGTACCGCCGCCTCTCTACTGGAATGCCCATAGGCAAAACGAGAGACGAGCTCCTTCACAAACCCACAATATCGTCGACTGGGTCGCATGCATCTGGTTGCCGGCCCAGACGGCGCACCAACGCCTTGCGGCATTGGAGAGCAAAAGCCACCGAAAGCCCCGTGAAAGCTTAAAACCACGAAAGCCAATTCTTTCTTTTGCTTTTCCATGGCCACGTGTATAAGCGTGCAACAAGACATGCGTGGTAAAATAAGAAAGCTGGAACAGAAGTAAACGTGACTACTGAAGTTGTTTAATTGCACTCTGATACACTGCACATTTTCGTCATTCAAGGTTTAGGCGCGTGAAAATCGAGCACCAAAGTAGAAGGCTGGTGAAACTCGCAACCCAAGCGCACCAAAACAAGCGAACTCAGAGAAAGGAAACCCGCGAGCAATGGGCGCTTCCACAACCATCACTGCGCATCGCAGAGGCGCGCGCCGCGCAACAGCGGTGCATGTGAAACGAAGCCGCGTCCGAGCGTCCGGGTGCCGCTCGATCGCCGCGGGCCCCGCCGCCGAGTCGCTTGCATGTGAAACAGGCTTTCGGCGCTCTGCCAGATGATGTTTTACAGCTCGGGCATCGCTTCTTCTTCGAAGAGGGAGGTCGTACAGTACAAGTCTAGGTGGTGTTGACAGTACGCGGCAGTACAAAGCGGACGCCGCCACTGCCGCCTTTTCCTCGGCCACCCGGGCGTTCCTTGTGTCCTTGGGGGGGTTGGAACTAAAAAGTTTCAACAACAGCCTTCTATGCCTCCACACACCGGCGCCCCAGGCGGCGATGCATCTTTGACTTTGTCACGGAGCCGTCTTGCTCCGGAGTGCGGGGAAGCAACTGAGGAGCAGGGAATACAAGGGCCGTTCGGGGGGGAAAAAAGGAAAAGAAAAAAAAAGGACTGGTTTTTATCCTTTCCCTTTCTTTCTCAGCGCGAGCCAAGGCACGCGCCAGAACGACGCCCCGGGAACGCACGAGACTAAAAAGCCACCAAAACATCGCCCAATGTTAGCGGTGTAAGCACATTTTAGGGTGGCTATTGAGCAAAACAAGCGTCTTCGTGTACCCAGAAATTACCTAGGGAAGTCGCCAAGTGAGGTGAAACTTGTGGCACTCGAGAGTGTGCGTTGCGTTAAAATTTCTGTGTATGTCCTGCGTTATGTTACCTCGCGAGTGTTCGCTTGAATTGATACAGATTGTTCTGCGCTAAGAAATCCATCATCTGCGCATTTATTATTTGACCTGAAATGCTGGCGTTTGAAGCTCGTCGCAATTGTGTAGCAAGTTCACTATGCGATCATACATCAGGCCACCTGATTCATTGGTATCTTGTAATAATCTCTCATAATTAAGTTTATCCGTGACACTATTCCAAGAAGTGGTTTGGTCTGTTAATTCTCTAATGAAGAGGGTTGCAGCTAATTCGTTTGCGTATTAGACGTTTGGGTGCTCGTACGGTGACTGGAGACTGCGTGGGCGCATATTTTGTAATTAAAGAAGACAAAGCATCAGGTAACGTATGTGGCAGTTACGATTTCCCCTGCTGGTGGGCTTCGCTGCACAGCGAATCGTCGATACCGTAATGCAGTGTACAGTACATGCTTTGTGGCATAACACAGCTGCAATGCCATAAAGCTGCCTATAGTGAATCTGTCATCTTGTAGCACGTATATATAATGTAAATATATAGTGCATTGAATCCAAGGGGCAGTGCAAGCATGGCGTAAACAAGCAGGGTACAAGTCAAAATATGGGCGGCGTGCGCAGCACAGATTTCTTTGCGCTTGCTTTGTAAGTTTTACCGCTACACAGGGGTGTAATGCGACGAAAACTAAATGCCACGCTGTGAAGCTTGCTACCTGTGGCTGCAGTAGTTGCCGGAAAGAGTATCGCCAGGTTGTTTCAGTGACGCACAGTGTTCTCTGGTTCGATACGTACACGTTTCCCACGACCATGTTGATGAAAAATAAGTAATAGGGACACTTTAACGGATTCACAGCTGCTTTAGAACGAACAATTGTCTCGAGGGACCGTCCGAGACGCCGATCAACGGATCCTTCTAGAATGATTATTTAAGCTTCAGACAGGCATTTTATGCATATTTAATTACGGGTATATCGAACTATTTAGCGATGCCCTTTGATTCCGATGTATGCGAGTTTTACTGTATATACACTTAGACGACAGTGTGCATTCGTAACATATTGGTCGGTTCGGCGAAGCATTATACGTGGTGAGGAGCACTGATTTTCCGGGTGTAAACAAATACTTTATTTTTTATATATGGTATTTAGGAGATGTTGGTGCTTCTGTATAGCACCGGCTACTCCTTTTCGCTGATGATAGGATATGTCAAAAGCACAGCAATAAAAAAATATTTCATAAAGAACAGCTAGGCAGGGTTCATATAAATCCGTATACAACAGAAAAAGTTATCCACAATGGTGTTTCATATATCTGCTTGATGCCGCACGCATGCAATGGGAGCCATATGTATGCATATGCGACATATAGTGGTTGAGGATGGCCTAGATCTATCACCACGATGTGTCCGGTAGGCACCGGGAACTCCACTGATCTGATCAGAAAATAAGCAATCTGCATCGCTGCGCCTCTTAAACACACATGCTGCGCTCCAAGTAGGGAGGCCGCGGCTTCGGCGTGACGCTCGTTCGCGTGGTGGCTCAATCGCCACAAGCATTTGTTTAAAACAAGCAATAATATTGATTATTCGGTGACTATCACGGAATATTGGAGCTAAACGTTTTTTCAAGGTACCTTTCGGGGAAAGCTGGCTTTTCTGGAACTACAAAACATGGCCCAAACAGCAGGTTATATGAATATATAGCATGCTAGCTGTTCCGATCATGTCTCAAAACTTCGTCGTCCAAAAAGAATCAGCTTCGTAAACTAATGTGCTTCATAAGCCAGCAAGGTTAACACAAAAATGAAACCTAATTCACTTCGCGGATATGCCTGCACTCGCAGCGTGAATAATTGATCTCATTGAATTATCCCTCCTTGCGAACTGCGTGCCCCTTAGTCAGAAATTGGCCCTTCCCAAAGAAAACAGCAAGTATGCACCTTTATTCGTGCGTCCATTAAATCAAGCCACCTGCACTTCCGTGGTTAAATCGCATGATCAACGTCTCGCATGCAGGTAGAGCCACGGGAGTAGGCTAGGTACATCTCGCTTGGAATTTCCTAGGGACAGCACCAAAAAGTTGTCTGGCAACGCGGGCATGTTTTGGTGGCTTTTTAGTCGCTCTCCCCGGGCACAAACCAAGTGACGAAACATTGTTTGTGTTCCTAGAGGCTGGGTGGATGGATGTTGTTGAACTTCAATTGGGATGACGGCCGGTGCCATCAAGCTCTTTATTACACCTCTGTAAGGTCTGTCATGGCGAGAAGGGGGGATGGTGGTGTCTTTCTTCGAAAGCGCGGCTTCCAAGAAGCCAGCCCCGAAGTCGAGTGTCGAAGCGCAGCGACGCTCAGTTCGAATGTAGGACAGAAGAACACTTCTCAGCTGCCCATAACCGTCCGAACAAAAACACGCGCCCTGTTTACCATCGGTTTAACGACCAACGCAGCGGCCCACGGCCCGCGGGATTCCGGGAGGCGGCGCGAAGGAAGACAGGATGGTGACACCAATAAATCTCGCATAGTGTCTGCGAATGGCCTGTCAGCGGAGACGGTATGCCGCCGAGTATGTATGGCATGGTCCCGCTAACTAACCGGCCGCCAACATCGCGTGTGTGTGTGTTTTTAGTGCACTAGGAATGTCGCTTGTCGGCCGCTTCCACGTCTCTCTCTCAGGAACGTGGCTCAAAAAGCTTCAGAGAGAGAGAGAGGGTGGAGGCCTCCGGCAGACGAATTTACAGTCGGCTCAATAAGCGGTCCGAGTGATTTTGATTTGCCGTGGGCAAAACTGGGAGGAGCAATGATGGTGTTAAAACCTGGCTCCTAGGTCATGACGGGGGGTTCTTGTCGCAGGAGCGGTGCTATGCACTTGTCGGCTCTGCCGAATGATGTTGCGCAAGTTCCGATGTATATAGCTGCCACTTAACCTTGTATATACCCTGTATATAAATATCGTGTTGTTTTGCTGCAAGAAAAGGAGTCGTCTCCATTCTTGAGAGATAGCAGCAACCACGACGAGGCAAGGCAGCTAGGACAACCTTCCACTCCCTTCTGCAACTGCTACGCAGCTGAGAGAGCTCTGCTCTGGAGTCAAGAGGGACTGGGGAGAAGGTTGTGAATTTACTACCTCTCTACGCTCTTCAGTTCGTTTTTTATATCTTGGCCAAACTAAGGCTGAATTTTGTAGCGTTTCCCCGCCACAGTGGTCTAGTGGTTATGGCGCTCGACTGCTGATCCGAAGGTCGCGGGATGGAATCCCGGCCGCGGTGACTGCATTTTCGATAGAGGCGAAAATGTTTGAGGCCCGTGTACCTAGATTTAGGTGCACGTTAAAGAACCCCAGGTGGTCGAAATTTGCGGAGCCCTCCACTACGACGTCTCTCATAATCATATCGTGGTTATGGGACGTTAAACCCCAGATATTATTATTATTATTGTTATTATTGTTATTATTATTATTATTATTATTATTATATTATTATTATTATTATTATTATTATTATTGTTGTTGTTGTTGTTGTTGTTGTAGCGTTCTTTTTTAAGCCGTGTTCTAGCCTCTGGCATCTACGAGCTGTCTAATAGCTCAGTTAATGATCTTTACATTTATGGGTATTAGACTTCTCTGTAAGCTCTGTTGTAGATGATGTGTACACATCCACTGCTTGAGCGAGTTCTTCCTCATTATTGAAAATCTAAGTGTAAACCAAGACATGTCAAAACAAGGGCAACGACACCATCGCTTACAATAAACGGAAAGCTTTATTCGGCCAGAAATAACATACGTGATCATTTACAGGTACCAACCTTTCGATTCAGAACCAACACTCTTGAATGCGAAGAATTTCTTATCGTATCAAAGACACTTTGACAATTGCTATCCGTCCGTCCGTCTATCTATCTATCTATCTATCTATCTATCTATCTATCTATCTATCTATCTATCTATCTATCTATCTATCTATCTATCTATCTATCTATCTATCTATCTATCTATATCTATCTATCTATCTATCATATATCTATCTATCTATCTATCTATCTATCTATCTGTCTGTCTGTCTGTCTGTCTGTCTGTCTGTCTGTCTGTCTGTCTGTCTGTCTGTCTGTGTCTGTCTGTCTGTCTGTCTGTCTGTCTGTCTGTCTGTCTGTCTGTCTGTCTGTCTGTCTGTCTGTCTGTCTGTCTGTCTGTCTGTCTGACAGTCTGTCTAATACAGTTCAAACTCGGTCTAACGAAACCCAGTTTTACGAACTGCCAGATCTATCGAATAATCTTGCGCTCTTTCCCACCTCCCTCCTTCTTTCCTGCTGGTTGCGCAGCAAGTCGAGTTTACAAATATCGAATAAATTTTCATTCTGCATCAGGTACCCATAGGGTTAAATTTTGTCATGAACCCGAATTAACGAAATTACTCGGCCACCAAAGCCCATTTAACGAAGTTTTTTTTTTTTCTGAAACAGATGAGGTGAAAAGTGGTGATTTTCTTATAATTATAATAGACACGTCCCTAGATTTATTTTCACGAGGCATCGCGCGGCGCCCACGCACAGAACAACGTACTCGGCAGTCATGTTCCAAATGGTACCAGGGGCGCCGGTGGTTGCAGTTTGGTTATTTCATGACTTATGCGACAGATAGCACTGATCGTCTCTTCGCAAATTTCTCGCTAGGCCTCATCACACATCGGTAGCCTGCCATAGCTTCACGTGACCGCCTACCTGGCCCAACGTTACTAGACTAGGTTAGTAACGTAACATAGTCTAGTAACGTTGACCTGGACTGCCATGGCTTGTATGTGGGGAGCCCCCATGTCCGGGCTGCCCTCGTGGATTTTTCGTATGCGCATACGTGGGTTTGCGGCAAAACAATACCATGATAGCTTTTGGGTGTCGCTATGTTACAGTTTTATGTATTTGAGGACCCCCGAAAATAATTTCTCGTTACGCTGCTGGTTAGTGACCACTGTTCTGTACGCATGCGGATCTGGCAACCAGCAGCTTCATGTTGATGCAATGCGCGCGCAATGTCACAAAACTCGAACATGGTGGAAGCTGTTGAGGATGAAGAGCTTTCAGCCGCGGTCGGCACGCTGGCATAAAACTCGTTCGCAGCATCGCGATGGACGAACTATCAGTTGCCGGTCATTTTACGCGCGAAATAACTACCGTCACGTGCACGTCGTGGTGGTGTCGGTACGTAACATGGGTCTACAGAACACGTTTCGAGCTAAATAAACACGGGAGTCTGGCGCCCCGTGGTCGCATTGTGAACGAAGTTGCCGGATGACGAGAATTCCGGCTTTTGCACTGCTCTTATGTAAAATAACTACAGGATTTACGTATTCAGCAAGAAAATGAAAGTGTATTGATGTAACGCGTATTTGTTAATTGTTCTCTTAATACATTCGATAATTCGGCACTTGGAAAACTAGGACATTTTCCCGGTCCCGTGCAATCCGAATTAAGGAGCTTTTACTGTGTGTGAATATATATATATATATATATATATATATATATATATATATATATATATATATATATATATATATATATATATATATATATATATATATATTACGCGCACATTGCATTCCCGTCATTTTCTAAAAGCGATGGCCGAAACCTTGCATGCAGCATGTCTGGCGGCTACATTTTCTAGCGCACGTATAAACAGGGAGCAAAAAAGAAAAAAGACCGTCCACTGTCCCTTCGGTCATCCTTCATAAACATCCCTCACGTCTCCCCACCTCCCTCCCCTCCGCGTTGTCTAAGGAGAGCGAGGAGCGTGCAAAACGTTTCTATGCACACGCTGTACCCCCGCTAATCGTCTCTGTAATCAGATGATCCAGCGATGGTACGTACATCAACTCATCGGAGTCGCGCTTGTAGTCGATACGCTGGGCTCCGGCTTGGCCTTGAACACGCTTCAGAGAGAGAGAAGTGGTTGCATGCACGCATCAGCGGCATCAGGTTGCGCATGCCCTCTCCCACTCTTCCTTCCCTGCTGTTGCGATGCCTGGCCGCCTGGCGACGAGTGGGCGAGAACCACGTGGGCCAGCGTTTCGTTTCGCCGCCGCCGCCGGTGCGGCTGGGTTCATTTCTCGCGCGCAGCCCGTTCTGTAGTGAGGCAATGCCCGCGCGGCGCCTAGACAGCCTCGCCTTTTGACAGTGTGACAGAACTTGTGTGCACTGTGCGCGCCATGGGCCGCCACGGCAAGTGGGTGAGCTACATGCAGAGCTACGGACGCCCTTCGTACTCGAGCGGCGTGCCCGGCAGGCTCGACGTTCGGGCCACGCGCGGCGATCGCGGCTGGCGGCCGCAGTACTGGAAAGTTCGAAACGTGCCGCGCAATTTGCGCACAGTTATGATGCTGGTAGCTACTGTCGGTCCCCCCGCGGGGCCCGTGACATCGACCGCGGTACCCGATCGCCGAATCCCTCCTGAAATGGACTTGAGTTGGGACGAAACCCGCAATAAGAGGTGAGTTAGTTGCTTGCATCAGCGAGTTCTTATTGTTCCTCATTGCACCTGCACCTTACTGTACGAAGAGCGCCGTTCTAGAGCCCTCCGCTATTTGCATATTTCTTGCCCTTCGTGCATCGTAATCACCTGTGACCGGTAGCGCTTGATGATGTTAGGAATACGGGTTCGTTTTGTTAAAAATGGCTGATTGGGCGAGTTGGTGATTGTCTTCTGAACTCCATGTAAGTTACGCGCTCGTATTTTAAGTATCGTTTCGTTAATATGTTTCGTATCTGTATATTAATGTGGCGTTTTTTGTTATTGACTTTCTTCTGGATTAGTATCGCACTACAATTCGTGTTTTGGTTGCTTTGGTTTTAGTTAGTTGTCGCTGCCTGTTTATTCTCGCGTGTTCATACAGTTTTTTTGCTCGCCGCCTGTCAAGCACCATTCGGCATTAGCAGGGCTGATTCTTGCCGCTTATTTGTTTCATCTTCGCAACAATGCCCACCAATTCTTTCGGAACTAGCCGGAGTTTGTGACTGCTTGCCTGGACCGATACCAAACAAAGCAGTGTTTTAACACAGCGGCAGATACATGGCTAAACATTCTATCTTAGAGAGTTGTCAAGTGTTGCCTACCTAAGAATCAAATAATCACCCCAAAATAAGTGCAGCAAAAGCTGCGCGACTTTTCCGAAGAAGCCCACAGGGAAGCGCAAGGGGTTAATAAATTTTCTTATTGTTGAAAATAATTGCAACAAAAAATATTTCAGATACGAAGGGAAGGCACAATATTTAATTATTTTGTACAGCGAAGTTATAAGCGAATGCACATATTTACTTTTTAACTATGCCATGGTCGTAATCAAATCGCAATGGGGCGCCATAGTGCGCCGTTTCGTCCGATCATCGTAGCGCCTATGCGTACCTATGCACCCCGGTGCTATTTGTCGAAGATGGCAGTAGTAGTCTGCAGTATGTTCATTGTACGTTTCCTTGTGCGTGAATAATGGTTTCTTGGCTCGACCACCATATGATTGATTTCAACGCTCAACTCTACAACTCTGGGGGAGGGGGGGGGGGGGGGGGGGGTTGGCACGCATATTTACAACACCACGAAGGGGACACCCCGGCAGCCGTCGTTGAGGGGGTGCGCAGAAAGACACGTGAGCGTGTCGATGAGTTCTGCATACGTCTGATCTTGGTACCCCTTGCGGACGGACGCCGGTTACACTGATGCGGCAAATAAGACAAATAAGGGCTCCGTCACGCCCTGTGGTCAATGACGGATGCCTATTCGTGGATGAGAGTCTCGCTACTAGTGAACGTGACGAGCACGAAATTATTTATATATCTGCAGGAAAAGCGAGAATGAGGCGAAAAAGCGCGGCAAGAGGCTGGAAAGTTCTGCATGTGACTCGTTGAAAAAAAAAAAAAAAAGCCCAAATCCGCTGTTTGTATGCGGAACTGGCAACTACAGTGTACAGTGCACTGTACTGGCAGCTGTGCGATCCGATTCTTCGCCGCACCCGCACTGTCTTGTGTCTGCCTCAGTGGCATTCAGACGAACTTGCGGCGTGCGTTGCCTTCTCTTTGCTTGTATGCTGCCTTTTTTTTCTTTTTTTTTTCACGACGTGGGAAAACACACGCTCGATGTTGAAGGGTCGCCATCGCCATGCGTCAAGTTCAGAACATGAGCCGAGGCCGTCTCCCCACTGAGCTCCATCTCAGCTTTTCACGGAACTGTTTCCTTTGTGCTCTTCCTTGCTCTCGCCCCCAACCTCCCTTCTTTTTTTTAGGCTGTTTGTAGTTTCCTGCTGTTGTTTCCCCAGCGGCACGAACAGACGGGAGTAGGCCCCTGCAGAAAGGCTCGCAACCGGATCGGGGTCCCGCAGTTTATGACCATGCAGCGGCGGCGAAGACATTTGACAGTCCGGGCGCCGGCACCACCAGCTCGCTTTTCCAAGAATGCTGTCGGGCACGGTGGTCGACAGTTCCCACAGCGGCGTGAACGCGACCTTCTGCGACATTGCGCAAGGTGTACGCTTTGCGAGCAAGACGAACTTTACTGAAATCTGTCACAGGGGCATATTTAACTGCGGGTATGCTTACCCGTGGTTTACAGGATTAACCAGTCAACTATAACGCGGTTTGTCATTGGTACACGGCCTCTGTTAGCTCAGTTGAGCAAGCCGACGAAATCGCGTGCTTATAACGTGGTCAGCAAGAAGTTTGGGCGCACTCTGCAAGTTTGTGGTACGACATACGAGACAGATCTTCTACACCTCCGCGACATTGTATTGAATCGTTCCACCTTCGACTACATATTCGGTGTTTGTGGCTTTATGGGGAAGTTTGACACGACCAATGCGAAAGGCAATTCCCCACAAGAAACCTGAAGCGATAGGGCTGTGCGCTCTCGCTACTCCCGCCGAGGACAGAATAATCTTCGTTGTTGGCCATTCCGTGGTGAACCTCGTTTTCCAAGAGTCTTGCTTGACTATTGTTCGCCAACTGGAATCGCGTTCCGTGAAAGTTCGCTGTGCCGCACGCGTTTCGCCGCCTTTCTTGCAAAAACCGGTCGCTTCTCTCCACGCACCTGCCTTTTGACTGCGCTGTCACCGCACGTTCAGGCACCCTTCACGCGCTGTTCTCTGCTCGCCGTGCACGTGCAGCTTCACGTGTCGCCTGCCCTGAAGGTTTAGAAAGATCCCAGAGATGGAAAAAACGTTTTAACGGTGGAAATCTTACCAGAGGAGGGAGGAGGACGGTTGATCGACCAGCTTTTCGGGACCGAGCAGGTCGTCAGGCACGATGCTGTTTGTGCGAGCGCTACGTACGTGCCGGTGCTGAACGGGCACATTTCTCTGACATGAATAGGGAGGTGACTGCGCGAGTTCTGTAATTATGTTACCGGTAAAACGCACATTCGTTGCGGCAGTCGTGTCTACTCGGAGCTGTCAGCAAACATTCACCACGCTTTCGCGTGCGTTTTCTATTGATAAATTTTCGATTGCTTGGATGCCAAGTTTGTCGTGCGGCTTTAAATTTATTATGAGCTTAGTGTGAAGAGTATAAATTTACATCTGCACTGTTGGGTCACTGGCTGCATTGCAAGGCGCAGTGTTCAGTTTCGTGGGAGTTTCACTTTTGCCGAGGTTTGCATCGGATGACAACAACGTCGGATCGCAAGTTTAATGTCACCTTGGATTTTTTTAGAGCCCCCTTTGACAACATCATGATACGCGCAAAAAAAAAAAAATATTTCATGCCCACTTCGACCATGCATGTTTCTTGCAGAGGCGCGTGTTTCATTTCGAATAATATCGACGCCTGATCATGCACCGTGTTCGCTTATTCGAATGTCGCTTTGGTTGTTTCGACAGTTCGCTTGGCCAGCATCATACTATACAGGGACATAGTCAAAGGGGGGGGGGGGGGGTGTTCAAACCCTCCCCGAAAATTTTCAACGTACAAACGCACGCACGAACATACATAAAGTGTGGTTGGACCCCCCCGAAAAAGAATTTCTGGCTACGCCCCTGATACTATACAATACCCACTGGGCTCGCGCATGTTTATGATTATGCCGAGATTTGTGCCCGATGATAAGCGCATCTGAATTCGCGAAGCCATCGAAAATTTATTGCCTGCCTTGGTTCTTTTTTCAGCTCGTTTTCAAAGCGGCAACTGTATATTGCCCGCGGCTCACGCGCATGCAAGGCTTTATATTACGCGCCGAACACATTATTACGAGGCACGCCGTGGTGGGACTTCGGATTAATTTCGGCCACCTGGGGTTCTTTAACGTGTACGTAAATCTAAGTACGCCGGTGTTACTGCATTTCGCTCCCATCGAAATGCAGCTGCCGTATGCGTGAATCGAACCCATGACCCCGATTTTAGCAGCGCAACACTTCAGCCTGCTAAGCAATCACGGCGTGTCGCATGCGAGGCCAATATAAACGCTCAGTGCAAACATGCAGCTTAATTCTGTTTACAGGGAGCCGCGACGGGAAATGTACCGCAATCAGCTGAATTAAACACTTAGTACTCACGGTACGTTATTTAAACTGTGGTGTAATAAGCCCAAATGCTCCGCTGCTGTCACGTTACAAATGGTTGACTCGGAAAGCCAGCGCGCAATCTCGAAACGTACAGCGGCTGTCTATTTGTTGCAACTTCGGTTCACAAACGCACTTCCCTTTCAAATGAGACGATCATCGCGTTTATCCCGGTTAATAGTTCGTAATACTGTGTACGACAAACATTGCTTCAAGGTGACAAGACCGCGAAAGCATCGCGGCGAACTGCCATCATCCACTCTTGACGCCTCTGCTCCTCGCACTGCTTGCATTGGAAGCGGTAGAACATGACAGGAAGTTTTCGGCTCTTCGACATTTTTAAACTTTTGTGACAGTTCACAATGCAGCAGGACTGCGCGCCTGTTTTCGAGTAAGACGAAGAACGGCACCCATAGCGTGAAAAATGCGAGATAAAAGCCCCGGGGAGCACGTTCTCCACGCGCGCAATGGCAAAACCAAGCAAGAGCGACCCGTCCGAGCTACCGGAGCTTTCCCCTCTCTCCGCTTTAGCGCGCGCAAACCTGTACGTACCTCTATATACAGCGACTGGCAGATATAGGCGGAAGGGAATGTGAGGCTCTAGGACTAGGATTTAGTGCAACAAAATGTAGATTGATGGTATTCAATGATCACGAAGACCATGCGGTCTACATACAGGGCCAAAAAATACCGAGGGTAAGCGAGTACAAGTACCTCGGAGTATGGGTAAATGAGGGGGATAGATATATGGAGGTACAAGAGAAAGCATCGGTAGCAAAGGGAAAGAGGAATGCTGCAATTATTAAGCACAGAGCTTTATGGGGATACAATAGGTACGAGGTGCTTCGAGGGCTGTGGAAGGGTGTGATGGTCCCGGGGCCTACATTTGGGAACTCAGTGGTGTGCATGAAGTCAGAGGTACAATCAGGAATGGATGTAAATCAAAGGACGGTGGGCCGCCTCGCGTTGGGCGCTCACGGGAAGACGACAAATGAGGCTGTAAAGGGTGATATGGGATGGACAGGCTTTGAAGTGAGGGAAGCTCAGAGCAAAATGAGATTCGAAGAGAGGCTGAGGAAAATGAAGAAGAGTAGATGGGCAGAGAAGGTTTTCAGGTATTTGTATAGAAAAAGCGTTGACACGCAGTGGAGAAAAAGAACTAGGAGGCTCACCAGTAAATATACGGCTAGCAGTGCGGGCGATATGGCAACAGGAGCATTAAGCGGAAGGTCAGAGAAGCGGAGAGGACTTATTGGATGACAGCGATGGAAAAGAAGCCGGCTCTGAGTAACTACCGAAAGGGAAAAAACGAAATAAGGAGGGAAAGGTTTTATGATAATTCAAGGGGAAGCGCTTTACTGTTTGAAGCAAGGTCGGGCTGCCTTAGAACGCGTAGTTATAAAGCGAGATTCAGTAACGAAGAAGAACAATGTACATGCTGCGGGGGAACTAAGGAAACGATGGAACATGTACTGATTGAATGTGGCGATATTCAGCCAGGTATACATGTGGGCACGAGTCTACAGGAAGCCTTGGGTTTTAGGGACAACAATGCAAAGCTCAACACGTCCGCGATAGAAATAAGTAAGAGACGGTTAGAGTATTGGTGGCAGAAAAGTAGAGATAAAGTACAAAAATTAATAACGGGGGAAAAAAATAAGGTCATTCTGCCTTAAGAGGCAGAGAGATAGACCGTGAATTTATAATTTTTTGGTATAATGACATAGATTTAATCAATGTCCATAAGGTATTTGGCCAGCATGAAACAAGGAAGTTTTTTCTTTTTCTTCGAGCATGATGGCAGACATGCCACCGCCCCGTTATAAAGGGGACGCTCATAGCATCCATCCATCCATCGTACGCAACGGCTAGCGCGCTACGTACGTTACAGTTGAGGAGTTTAGCGTACGCGACAACGGAAACGTGGAGTGCGCCTAAGCCTCAACACCTTCGTCTTCGAGTAGTGTGCCTCGATGTGTGCGCCCCCCTTAGGGTGTTGCCATTCTTTGAAGGGGCTGATGCCGCCACGACGCCATTTTTTGCCCCGCGTCTCGTGCCTCTCAGCGCAGCTGCCGTAGAGGGGTGAGACGCCGGTAAGAAGCCGTGGGCTAAAATATGGCAGCCGCGCCGCAGTAGACGCCGCAGATGTCCTCACCCTGGACAAAACGCGCAACAAAACGCGCATCAAGGCACCCTATCTTCGAGTGCTACTTGGCGCCACCTAGTGACTAGGCAATAAACTACAATAGCCAACCATATTTAACACGAATCAAGGCGTGAGACAAGGCAAGATTTTACGGCGGCGCGAATTCCGTTTAGGTGATTTGTGGTGACTGGCGACGGTGCGACGACTCCGACGAGTCGGGCAGCTGCGAGGGAGGGAATATGCCGTCAAGCATCCTTTCGAATCAACGCCTTTGGGACACACTTTCATGGGAAGAAATAGACGATTTGATGCTCACTAACCGAGAGCGAAGGCTTTTGAAGGGCGACTTCAGCCTCGACGACATAGAATATCGCATAAGGCTCGATCGTGAAACCGAGCTGCTGCGATACCGCTCTCGCAACGGACTCCTCGATGTGGACCACGTGGAATCAACGCTGTTTCGACAGCAATTCCGCTTCTAGAAAAGAGGTCTTAGTGAACTAGTTCGTGCATTGCTGCTCCCTGATAAGATATCTAGTGCGCAAAAAGTGGCGGTGTCCGGACGGGACGCATTGTGCCTTCCGCTCCGAAGGCTGGCCTACCCTAATAGATGGTGTGACCTGCAAGAAATCTTTGGGCTGCACACGTCAGTAATGTCATGTGTGAGCTCGCAAGTGATAAAACACATTACGGCGACATTCGGGCGCTTGTTACAGGACATGAACAACCACTCCTGGCTTTCTTCAGGCTGCCTCAGTGATTTCGCAGAAGTAAGTGGACTTTGCATCTCACTACAATAATAGGTGGTCTTGCTAGATCTACAGCATATCTCGGTACCTTCAAAAAAAAAAAAAGAAAACTATGTGTGCGCGTGTTGTTCATCCGTTTTTTTTTTTTCAAAAACAATTGTTTATTAGGTCGATGTGTAGGCCAGAGCTTGGCCTTCCTCATTACATATGCACTGAGTCGGCGAGATCAGTAGCAGAAGTGAATGACAAGGCTGAGTTTATTTAAATGACGCAAAGTTTTAATTTAGATTGTGATAACGAGCAAAGCTTTGCACCGAAATGAACAGCATTCCTGTTATGACAAATTATTTCGCAAAAGTTGGTAGTCCGTGAAAGTAATCTTGTGGTCGAAATTTCGCGCCTTTTCTGCAGGTGTGTCGTCCTTAAGACGAGAAAACAAGCTGCGGTTGGTAAAGATAGACTTATGAACAAGTTCTACGCTTGCCTTTCGGAGTACACGGGTTATTGTTAGCTGGCGCCTGGAATGTATGGAATTGCTTAGTTCGGTTCTTTATTTTTTTTTTTCGTTTTTTTTTTCTCTCGCGATGGCACCCGTGAACGGGAGACGAACACTTTTTCATGTCTGCTGTAAAGTGTGTGCTTGGGATACTACAGCCGGCTTAATGGAATTCGGGTGGGCGAGCATGAAGTTCCTAGAATTTCATCTCTTTGTTCAGTATCCACAACCACTGGAGCGCCTCCGATGAATCGCATCGCTCGTCTTCGGTAGCCATGTTCTTTCTAAAGCTTTTTGAGCACCTGGTGAAACACGTGTGCCCCGCTCTAATTCAGGGAAGCATAGGCGTGCGCAGGGTTCCCCTTCAGGGGGGGGGGGGGGGCGAAGGTTCGTCGCAGCGCCCCCCCCCCCTTTCAGTTATGTCAATGTATGGCGGCAGATACCGGCTGCGCTTGCGAGAGGTGGGAGGCAGTTGTTGCTACTTAAGTAAAAGTGAAAAATCTAGAGTCTTTAGGCGAGCACATTGTACAGCTCAAATGACATCAAAACGCAACAGCAATCATCCACGTAGCGTGTAAACAATATGAGTTTAGGGGTGAAAATGTAAAGAAGCCGCTTTTCGAGAAAATAGCTCGTGCACTCTGAAACATCGTCCTATTCAAGAGTCGTTTGACCCTGATATGATAACCTTGAGGCAACCGTGAATATAACTGAATATTGAACTGCTCCCATTTGTTCCAGGCTGTGAGAATAAAAGGTGCGGCGCTACAGAACTGCTGGGCGTTTATCGATGGCACTGCTCGCCCGATATGCCGCCCAAAACGGAACCAGCAGGCCTACTTTTCGGGCCACAAAAGGGTACACTGTGTCAAATATCAGTCCTTAGTGTGCCCAAATGGTATTGTGTGCCAATTAGATGGGCACTACCCGGGACGGCGGTATGATGCAGGTTGGTGATGTGTTTACTGAAATGCTACTCTGAGGCTTAAAGGTAAACATTCGGCAGAAGTCTGCCTGGTTGGGTGAAAGACTAAGGACAAAAAGAGAAATCTCCAACCAGAAGGTCTATTTTAAGAAACCCGATGTTTCAAAGCCTGACCGGCTTCTTCTTCAGGGGTGAGATGGCCCGAGGTGCACGGCGCTTCTTGCCGACAGTTGCCGCAAGCCTTGACAATAGAGGGGGGGGGGGGGGGGGCAAGGTCCCCGTGGTGCGGTTGATGTTTTCCGCTGTATTCTGTATGTGCCACGACTCGAGGAGAAGCCGCCGGCGCCAACAGCTTTCCTGTTCCCGGATCACCGCATCGTCAGGACTGGACAGGCTGGACACATGGTGCGAATTTGGATGCGATTCGTCGTGCGGCTGTTCGTGCCAACAGCCGCATCCGACAGACGCCCAACAGGTTCCACAGCGTGCGGAGACGATTCGCACGCCGCACGGGCATCCAACTTGCTGGATGTAGCCGCGCGGCTGCCGCGTCGGTCTGACGGCCGCAGCCAATGGTAGCGCGGGAGACGCCTGACGTCACGCCTCTGGTGGCGCGTTTGTTGCTTGTTTGTTTGTTTGCGCGTTTGTTGCACTACGTTCGGACGGCTCCCATCATGAAAAACGTTGGATAAACTTTCTTTCTGACATCAAATAACCCATGACGTTTGAAGTGTGTCATTTGTACAAGGCGGCGCCCGTTTCCGAACCACTAGCGAGATATCGAGCCGTGATGGAAGGCCACTTCGCAGCCGCACCGGCCGTCTCGGCGAACCGGCCCGCTTCGCTTGCACCGTTGCTGGTCAAATCGAGGCCTACGAGAAAACCAATTGCGCATGTAAACGCGTGTCATCAGCGTAAAAGTTTTAATCGTGTTGATAAAAATAAGTGCTCGACGATCAGCTCGCGTTTGATCGCGAACGGCGCTAGCGACAGCGTCCGCCTTGCTAGGCCTACGCTCGGTGTCGTGACAGGCCTACTCGGAGTCGCGAGTGAATGCGGGCTGTTGAGATGTTTGTCGCTTGCAAAGGCGTAGCTTTATTGGCAATGTGCTTACAGAACGAAGCGTGGCTGCGTAAGGTTGTTTGTTTTGTAGTCAACGAAGAGGATGCGATGTCTTCCGAGCGTGCAAGCCGGGGTGCCTTGTGTGGGCGGAGCCTGCGCGCTGATTGCTCGTTCGCCCCCATGTGACCTGAATTGCCGTATACCGCTGTTCAGCTGACGCAGATCGTTCTTATGCTGCCGCATCCTTTCGCGGAAGTTCTTTGTTTCCCCGACGTACGCGGCGGGGCAGTCTGAACACGAGATCCTATAGGCCTAGTGCGCTGCAGTTTTGACTGAACAAGTGGCGCCGCGGCGCGGCGCGTTTCTAATCAGTCGCGGCTGAGAGCGGGTGCGTACGGGCGGAACCATAGCAGCTCGAAAGAACGAAGCTAATTCGCGGTCAAACAGGAGTGTAACTACGTATTGTGGCGTGTATGGCTGTCTCAACAGCTACAGAAACACTGGCTGTAAGCTGCCAAAAATAAAATTATATAGATTTATATGGAAGGCTCACGAGAACGAGCGATGACAGCATCGGTAAGGGCGGTGCGACGTGCGAGATAAACAGACGCTCTTAATTTTTTAATGCTTTCCTTGCTATTACTGCGCATATTTGCTCGTTGTGGTCATAAACTCTGCCTTCTTTTAGTCCCGATGGAGGTCTTAGGCAGCTTCTGAAGCACCGAAACCGCATATGCAGTGCCCACTTCTTGCGCAATGATTAGAGAAGCTTGAAATCCCTGCATTCTGCCTGTGTCTTCCGACACGTTTTCTTGCGTGCTATGGGAAAGGTGACAGTGTGACCTTGCGACGAAGCGTTAAACATCTTCGTATCTAGAAGGGGACGCGGCGATGGCCAGAGCCAGGCGCATGATAGGTCTTTGCAGGATGTGTGCTCGCACTTGTTGACAAACATAGACAAGGCGGCGACGAGTTTACACCATCCTCGGCGCCCACCCTTGCATGTGCACCTTGCTCCCACAATGTGCAATTGGCTCTATAGACAGCTGGGAAAATGTGCAGAAATCATCGAAAGGTCTGAAGGAACGAGCCAGCGTAAAAAAAAAGCGAGAGGAACGAATGTTTTTTCTCTTGCTTAGTGCGAACACCAACACACGCAGACTGATTAATAGCGAGAAGCCCTGCTGAATAGCGAGAACGGATGCAAAAGTAAAAGGGAGCTCTTCGCGCAATAGATGAGGGAAGAAACACACCAGCCTAGCGT
The DNA here is from genome assembly GCF_013339695.2 of Rhipicephalus sanguineus. Classification (NCBI taxonomy): domain Eukaryota; kingdom Metazoa; phylum Arthropoda; class Arachnida; order Ixodida; family Ixodidae; genus Rhipicephalus; species Rhipicephalus sanguineus. The sequence goes on along the minus strand of NC_051179.1, from coordinate 144,943,285 downwards.
GGCGAGCGTTGGCGATGCTGCTGGATGGAGGTGCATCTTCGTCACAATGCTTTTAATTTAATAGAAGACATTGATAAAACTTTGATAACCTGAAGACGCACGTCCTAGTCGACGCTCTTCACACACTTGCAACTGATATCGAAGGGCCCCTTTGCTGACACATTTTCCTCCCTGATGCCGCAAACATGATTAGCGGTGTAAAGGTCACTGCCGTGAAGAAGATTGCTTTTATTTTAAATATCTTTCTACGTATACAGTTCCGCGGAATCCACACAATATCGCGCGCTGCTCGTTCCGCAATGCCATTGCTCTGCTCACACAGAGCGGCATTCGCAACATGACACGACGGGATCACGCGCGCGGCCGCTACTCGTGGCGCTGACTGATGATGATGATGTGTTGGCGGCCTGCCCCTTTGCAACGGGGGAACACTCTCAGTGTCCTGACCTCAAAAAAATAATAAAACAAATAAAAACACGAAGAAAAGGAAAAAAAAACGGAATGAAAAACGATAAAGGCAGGAGGCGCGCACAGGGCAGCTTAGGTCTTAAGTCCGGCGTACCTTTGCCCACCACTCGGAAAGCCGCCTTTTCGTGACTGCCACCACGTATCGTCCACCCCCACCGTCACTGCTGCCATCTTCCTCGAGCTCTTGAAACCCCAGCGCCTGTGGGAGGGTTGCGCCCTCCACCGGAGCATTTGGGAGACTCCTGCATCGAAGAACGAGGTGCTCCTGCGTCTCCGTCTCCACACCGCAAACTCTGCACAGGCTGCTGACTACATCGTCGTCGAACCTTCTGCGGTACTCAAGAGTGCGAAGAGCCCCAGCTCTCGCCTCGAACAGGAGGCTGCTGCCAATACTGTTGTCGTAGAAGCGCGACGCACTGATGCTCTCCTTATATTTCCTGTAGCACTCGAGGGTGGACTTGGCCTCCATAGCCTTCCTCCATCGGATGTCCTCTGCTTCCCTGACTCTCAGGCGGACCTCGACCGCCCACTTAGCCGCAGTTTCCGTAGGGATGGCTTCTGCAAAGAAGCCATACTTCTCCAGCTGGTACAGTCGTCGTGTCCAGTCAGTCCTCATGCATGTCGCCGAAAGATACGCGAACACGCGGCGCGCCCACCGAATGCGTCGCATGAGCATGAGACGACCCCGGTAGACAATCTTGCTGGCGGCTTCCCGAGCTTCAAAGCTGGACCATCCGACGTCCCCCTGTACCGCCTCGTTGGCAACTCGACCATGGCCACCGAGCGCCGCACGACCAACCTCTCGTTGTTGACGCTCCAACCACTCACGTGTCGTTGGCGATATGCACACAACCGCGTTTCCAAACGTCAGGCTCGGCACGTGAACCATTTTCCATAGGTCGCGGATCATTTGGAAGTGGTTGCAACCCCAGAGGCATCGACGACAGAGGATTCGTTGAGCCTGCCGCGCAGCCTGTCGAATCTTGGTCTCGTGCAGACTGTACTTCGCTGCATCCACACACAGGGTGACTCCAAGGTACCTGTACTCGTTGCGTGCGGCCAGTGGTTCTCCTCCCAAGGTCAACGCCGCTGCATCGGTGCCCCCTCCAGCTAGTCGGACAACCGCTGATTTCTTTATGTTGAATCGGAGTCCAAGACTCACGATTTCTGTCTGGCAGATGTCGAGGAGGGATTGCAGCTCCTGGTGACTCCCTGCCATAAGAACGAGATCGTCCGCAGAAGCCAAACCAGGCAGGTGGTGATTCTCGCTGGCACTAGTTGTGCTGAAACGCATGCTGAATCCAAGGTTTGAGTTCAGCAAGGCCCACTCTAGTCTGGATGCCTACAGGATGTACAGCAATGGCGACAGTGGGCAGCCCTGCCTCAGACCCTTATTTACACGAATAGGGCCAGTGATTATGTCACCCAACTGCACACTCACTACATTGTCGCTGTACATCCATCGTATAGTGGAGATCAGCAGTTGTGGTAGTCCAAGGTCAGATAAGCATGCGAATGGAGGGCCATGGGGCACGTTATCGTACGCTTTTTCAACATCCAGAAAGCAGCACAACAACGCCCTCCCCTCTCTTCGGGCTATTTCTGCACATTGCGTGACTGCACATTGCGTGACGACGAACAGATTGTCATCCAGCCGTCTGCCTGGTGTGAAGCCATTCTGGAGCTCGGTCAGTAGTCCCTTGGTCTCCGCCCAGCCACTCAACCATGCTTTGATCACTCCCGTCAGTACGCGATACATAACGCTGGTGACCGTTATTGGCCTGTAGTCCTCTATGTTTCTCGCATCACCGCCCCGTTTGGGGATAAGAATCACCCTGCCCTCATGCCATTCTTTGGGGATGGGCTCGCCATCGATGATGGCCGTGAGGATCTCTGCGAGCGGTTCCCTCGAGTCCTCTCCCAAGCACTTTAGTACGCGCGCTGGCATGCCGTCGGGGCCAGTGGCCGTTCGGGCCCCAACCCGCTTCAAAGCCCGTTCAACTGTGAGCCTTGAGAAGGCCCAGGGTGGTTCTTCCTGGCCTGGAGACTGTTCAGTATTGGGACTGGCTGCCTCCTTTTCAGTAAGGGGGGTGGTCGTAGTCAGGCCTGAGGCCCCGAAAATCCGGGAGAAGTGCTGTGTAATGTATTCACACGGCTCGGTGACCGGCTGCCCCGTTGCCGCATCTACGAGTGGAGGTGGGGGGGGGGGGGCGGCCCTGTCCAAGGACCTGACGTATGTCCAAAACTTGTGTGCTGCGGATCTTCCTTCCTGTCTGATGGACTGGATCAGCCTAAGGTTGTAGTCTGTCCTAGCGCCGCAGCGCCACCATACCAGCTGTCGAGGCCTATAGGCCTATACACGACGCCCTGCGCTTTTTCCGCAAGCGCGCGGTCTTTGGGAAGGGGGAAAAAGCGGCCGATGGTGGTGGTTGGCTTGTGTGCCACGCCGACCCCCGCCTTTCCCAGAATGCGCGCTAAAGTTTCGCTGGTTCCCGCGATGTAGGGAATCGGCACAAGGCGTCGCTGAGGCGGCGCTGCTGGCTCTCTACCCCCACCGCCCTTATTCCTGCGCAGGGCCTTGCGAATGAACGCCTTTGTATAGCCGTTGTCGCCGAGATCACGGATTATTTTTCTTTTTTCTTCCTTCTGCCGTCGTGGAGACGAGCAGATTCTTTCGGCCCTTTTCACGAGGCTCTCATCCCGACATCTCTCAACGCCGGAGTTAGCCGCACTAGCCAAGGGACATGGCTTCAACATCTCAGCCATTCCCCCTATCTCCAAGATAGTCGCTGCAGTCGAGGACGGGATTCAACACCTTGAAGTCGGCGCCCGTCAAGAGACCCGTCTCAAGGTAATAGGAGTTCTTTCCAAGATACCGGCTCGGCTAAGCAACAACCTTCCTGACGAAGAGAGGAAGGCTCTCATGGATTTGAAGAAGGACAAGACCATCGTAGTCCTACCGGCCGACAAAGGTAACAGCACGGTCGTCATGGATCGCGCTGACTATGAGAAGAGGGCAGGAGAACTTCTGAACGGGGAGGCTTACTCCAAGATCAAGAAGGATCCGACTCCTCAAACCCAAACCAATCTGAACAAACTTTTATCGCAAATTTTCACAAATCATCCCGATTTCAAAAACCTCTACCTGAAGTTGATTTGCAGTAACGGATCCGCTCCGAGTTTCTACGGCCTCCCAAAGGTCCATAAAACGGGAATTCCTCTCCGACCCATCGTCGATTTCACCCGCTCCCCCCTACGGGCTCTGTCATCCTATCTTCACAGGGTAATCGTGCCTCTGACCGGGAAGACGGACACATACATCCGCCACTCGGGGCATTTCGTAGAACTGGCGTCCAACGTTGCGCTTGAGGAAACCGACCGCATGGTGTCTTTCGACGTGGTTTCCCTTTTCACCAGCGTGCCCGTGCCCCTCGCACTGACTGTGACGCGCCGGGCCCTCGAAGACGACCCCACCCTGAACGACGGAACTCCACTTTCGGTAGACCAGATATGGCAGCTGTTGGAATTTTGCCTCTCAAGCACTTACTTCTCTTTCAATAACGTGTTTTACAGACAGACCAGTGGGACAGCCATCTGGGCCTCGATATCGGCAACAGTGGCAGCTCTCGTAATGGAGGATATTGAAAAGCGAGCGCTTGCCGTGTGTGGCCCCAAGCCCAAGTTGTTTGTTCGCTACGTAGATGATTGCTTCTGCGTGGTGAAATCCGGCGAGGCCAGCAACCTGCTCGCCCGTTTGAACTCCGTGGATCCCCACATTCAGTTCACCGCGGAAATGGAGACCCATTCAACCCTCCCGTTCCTGGATGTGTTGGTGAGAACACAACGTCAGAGCCTCTCTTTCTCCGTCTTCAGGAAGCCAACACACACAGGACACTACCTCCACTTCAGCTCAAATCACCCCGCCTGCCACAAGTTCTCCGTTGTACAGAGCCTCGTGAAAAGGGCCGAAAGAATCTGCTCGTCTCCACGACGGCAGAAGGAAGAAAATTCGCAAGGCCCTGCGTAGGAATAAGGGCGGTGGGTGTAGAGAGCCAGCGGCGCCGCCTCAGCGACGCCGTGTGCCGATTCCCTACATCGCGGGAACCAGCGAAACTTTAGCGCGCATTCTGGGAAAGGCGGGAGTCGGCGTGGCACACAAGCCAACCACCACCATCGGCCGTTTTTCCCCCTTCCCAAAGACCGCGCGCTTGCGGAAAAAGCGCAGGGCGTCGCGTATAGGATCTCGTGTTCAGACTGCCCCGCCGCTTACGTCGGGGAAACAAAGAACTTCCGCGAAAGGATGCGGCAGCATAAGAACGATCTGCGTCAGCTGATCAGCGAAAGGAGTGCAGTAGCGGAACACTGCGAAAAATGTGACCACCGCATTAGTCCTGACGATGCCGTGATCCTGGAACAGGAAAGCTGTTGGCGCCGGCGGCTTCTCCTCGAGTCGTGGCACATACAGAATACAGCGGAAAAAATCAACCGCACCACGGGGACCTTGCCTCCCCCCCCTCTATTGTCAAGGCTTGCGCCAACTGACGGCAAGAAAGCGCATATAAGCGCCGTGCACCTCGGGCCATCTCACCCATGAAGAAGCCGGTCAGGCTTTGAAACGTCGGGTTTCCTAAAATAAACCTTCTGGTTGGAGATTTCTTTTTGTCTTTACTCTGAGGCTACAGCTATCCGTGATGTGCTGCTTGCTCTTTATTGGCATGTCTGCAAAGGTTGCCCAGGATAGAGATTGCAGACATCTTGGCTTGCTGGTACTTTCATTTACTGATATTTTGTCATTGAACGAGCCATTCGTTCCCTTTCTATGCAGGAATCCTTCGGGACAGTGGCATATATGCAAAGCTGGAGCGCCTTGTCAACGGGAAAGACTTCGTGATATATGGCGACCCAGCCTATCCGCTGCTTCCACTAATCATGAAGCCCTGTGGCGGCTTTGCACTAACACATCTGCAGCAATCCTTTAATCAAGCCATGAGCAGTGTCCGCCAAGCAGTGGAATGGGGTTTTGGTAAAACTGTTGCTGAATTTGCCTTTCTAGGTTTTAAGAAAAATCGAAAAACTGCTCCGACAACAAGTGGCTGTGATGTATAAAGCGGCAACACTTCTCACTAACTGCCATACTTGCATGTACGGCAGCCAAGTTTGTAGATATTTTTCCGTAAGCCCGCCACGCCTGCAAGAGTACCTTAAGCCGCGTTGCGGCTTGCCGAGTTAAGTAACCTGTACTACATTTCTTTCTAGGCTCTGCCATAAGCATTAACAGTGATGCTGAAGTCTGCTGATATTTCGCAAAATGACTGCTCTTTACGGATGTTCCTTCATCGACGTAAGCATGTGCGCCGCTGCTGTTACGTTGTCTCCTTGCTCGGCACAGTATATAATTTCACGGTAACTAGGAAACCTAGTGCTTGTTTTTTTTATATCTTTACACATTGTGAATGTTTCCTTGTTAGTACAATTTTATTTTTTATGAAATACCAGTTTTCTACCTCACGATTGCTTCTGTACATTTTGCTCATCGGGATGAGAATAAATATTGATTGATTGAATATTTGTGACGATCATCTTTCTTGCCTCTTAAAAGAGTCACAAGCACTGCAAATCCATCACTTATTTATTTTTTCTAGCACTCTTTCCAGAATGCTCAGCATACGTATAATGCGGAATATAGGTCGACCCCCTTACCTTGACCGGCAAAAAAAAAAAAGAAAAAACACGGAACTGTTGACTGAAGCACTTTATTCAGTCCTCCGAACTGTCGGAGCTCCTCCGAGGACGACTGCCTCTCGCTAGCCGCCTCCCACAGCATGTCGACCTCGGTGCCGTCGAGAGCGTTGCTGATGCAGCACTTCTTGAATGCGCGCACCACCATTTCTTGAGGCAGAGACCTCCATGCCTCGGAGACCCAACCAGAAACTGTCGCGAGAGGTGGCCTGCGCAGCCGGCCTGTCGGGGTCCGCGGGTTGTCGCCAGCCATCCATTCACTGTACAACGCACGCACACGGTCCTTAAAGGGCTTGTTAAGGACGACGTCCAGCGGTTGCAGCGTTGACGTCATCCCTCCCGGAATGACGACAAGATCAGTCTTCCCGTCGCGAAGTGCCTCCTTCACCGATGCCGTCAAATGCCCGCGAAATGCATCCAACACGAGCATGTTCCGGTGCTGCAGGAGGGCTCCGGGCCGCCGGTTCCACACTGCGGATCCACTCGCGCATTAGGGCCTCGTCCATGTACCCCTTTTCGTTCACGCGGACGACGACATCCCGCGGGAAGGCCTCCTTCGGCAGCGTCTTCCGCTTAAAGATGATGAACGGGGGCAACTTTCTGCCGTCGGCCGTGCAGGAAAGCATCACGGTGAAGCGCGAATGCTCGCTTCCGGTCGACAGCAGCTTCACCTCCTTTGCCCCGCGTTCACAGACGGTTGTGGACGACGGCATGTCGAACCACACCGGCGTTTCGTCGGCGTTGCCGATCTGGCCTAACATGTAGCCATGCTGCCGCCGGAGGCTATTCACGTAGAGTTGAAACTCTATCAACTTGTCCTCGTACTCCTCCGGCAGCTTCTGGCAGATTGACGTGCGCCGTCGAAGGGCAAACCCTTTGCGTCGCATGAAGCGGCGGACCCAATAAATGGACCCCTTGAAGTCTTCCCTCGACAGACCGGCTTCACGGGCGAGCTCGACGGCTTTTGTGCGAATGAGCTCCGCACTCACTGGCAGGGACCTGGCACGGTACTCGCGGACGAAATCCGCCACTTTGTCCTCGAGTTCCCGGTGCACAGCTCGGCGACCGCGAAACGACGTCTTCCGCGCGTTACACACCGACAGTTTGGATTTCTGGTTGCGCCAGTACCTGACGCTTTTCTCAGACACTCCAAACTGCCGCTGCGCCGACATGTTGCCATTCGCTTCCGCGAATTCAATGACTTTTCTTTTAAACGCGGCGGTGAACTGGCGCCGCGTCCCGGTATTCATAGCTGGCCGCAGAGAAAGGTCGCCACTCGCTAGGAACACCAGATGAACAAGAAAAGAAAAATGGCGTCGGGCGTCGGCTCATGGAAGCGATGTCGATGCTGATGCCCAAGAAGCATGCGACGCTCCCTGTTGCCAGACGATCACTCGGTTTGTGCCAAGGGCCGGTATATAGGTCGAGGGGCGACTTTTTAGTGACATTTTTTGGAAAAAATCTCGACATTCCGCACTATACGGTACATTGCTGCTGTGCAAGGAACCTGTCGTGCTCCTCCGTCTTTTCTTTCTTCTCTCGCTCTCTTTGTTCTGCAAGAAACCTCCTTTCTTGTTCGCGTTCTTGAGCAGCCCTTTCGCTCTCTCTTTCCCTGAGCCGCAGCTCAGCCCGGCCCTGTATCTCTTCCCACGCCAGCCTTTTCTCCTCAAGGGCCAAACGCCTAGCCTCTGTGGCACATTCCTTTTCTTTCATTAGAAAGTCGTGGCGCATACGTTTTTCCAGGAACTCAAAATCTGCAGCCTGTTCCTGCCTTTTCTTTCCTGCAGGTGAAAAAAAAAAAGCACAGGTGGTAAAAATTAGCACTTCTAGCGAAACCTTTACAAACTTGACAGTTTTTCAATGACAACTTATTGAACACCTACCCCGAACTGGTTCTGTCGCCACAGCTGCTCGGTTTGACGCGCGTGTGCCCTCTGCCCGAGGGACTGCTGCGGGTGCTGGTGGCACCGTTTGGGCGGCGATGACGATGGCGGCATTGGGCGGCGATGGCGTTGCCTGGCTTCTGGAGTCGGTGCCATTGGTGCTGCCGTTGTGCTGTGACTCTGCTTCGTCAAACTGGGAATCAAATTCTACCCCTGCCTCGTTGTATTCTTCCTCATTGCTGACAATCTTGTTCAAAATGTCGGTAGCCGTCACCCCGTTTTCTACGCCTGCGAATTATTCAAATCATTCAGTTTGTATTCAGTTGGCACGACAAAGAAGGCAACTCGAAAGAGCATGTAATGTTGGCGGGGAATTTTCACGTACACACAGTGTTGATGCGAATGAACTGTCGAATATCACTAGCTATGACAAAACGGCTTTCTCATAGTAGCTCCCAATCGTGATCTTTGCCCAATCTGGATCAGGACTATCGCGATGTAGAGCCCAACAAATACATGAATAAAGGTCTTATATATAATGATTCCCTCCTTCTAAAATGAAAATGCTAAATTTTGCTCAATTAGTAATTGATCATGGAGTACCAACTAGCTCGAAACCACACCTTGTTAAGTTAAATCTTGCGCATATTCCCCAAATTAAAAATTGTAAACCCGTACAACATGCATATCTTGGTCTGCAGGCGATGTTTGCTCGTTTATAACAATCCACAAGAAAAAAAAAAACATTTTTCTCAATAAAAGGCTGCTTCGTTGGAAAAGATTGAGAAACGATTTGGTAAATAATCTGAACCCATTAAGTACACACGGATCGTCTGGCCGAGTAGCACCGATCTCTACTCACAGTCCGAGCCACTGCTTGGTTTTGTGGCCGCGCTCTCCGCTGCAGCCGCGTCCCTCTTTACCGCTCCTGAAATCCGTGCTGCCTCTGGGGCCAGGGCGCATCTCTGTCGAGGCGCTGTTACAGTGTTCCCCGCACGACGACACCGAATTCTAAGTCCATGTTCCCGCGACAAATCAAGCACCTCCTGAAGCAGCGCTTCGCGTGTGCTGTACTGCTCCTCGGTTCCTGACCTGAAACATCCATAGAGTGAAATCGCGTGGTGCACCAATGTGCTAGCAATCGCCGAACAAAAATTTCGCTCTGGATAGCGCAGTCATACTCAGTACTTACTTGCGCAGGTTGATCATGTACTTTGCGGCGTAGTAGGACAACAGCAGCTCCGCACGACTGCGGACATCCCGGGCGTTGAATGGCATCCCCGTCAGCTCCTGTATTTTCACGGCGATGACTGTCCATTGCACGGGGTCCGCGAACGGATTTAAGCTCCTCACGTAAGCAAGGAGCTCCAAATCGAGGGCAACCGTGAAATTCACGCGGGATTTACTCGCAGACATGACCGCAGTGCTGCTGTTGGTCGCGGCCATCTTGGTTTGCTTGCTCTCGCCAGGGGTAGATCTCGCGAGAGCCACTGCTAAGGTACCCAATGGCTGTAGCGTGTGCAACGTAAGAACCGAGATCTAGTGTACGTATCCCTTGCGCGCGCAAACGCACGCATCTCTCTTACGTACAGCGCATGCGCAGTCGTGCTCCCTCTCGGGCGTAGCGTGCGCTAGGCCGTTGCGCGCGCTAAACTAAAACTGTCTTATATGGCAACCATCCAGGGCGCCCACACATTGCGGAAAGCCGGTGATAGCTGCAAACTGTCTGAGGTGCTCCTTCATTTCCCGCGTGTGGGGAAATCGGACTGAGCGCGCCTCCAAGCACCGCACAACCACATCGCAGAACTCTCGAAAGATGAGGTTCACGGAAGAGCGGCTCACGCCAAAAAGGTTAGCCACGGTTCTGTCTTCCGCGGAGGTAGCGAGACGGTACAAGGCGATCGCGACGCGCTTGTCCAAGGAAATTGCTTTGCGCATGACGGTGTCCTGTCTCTTCATGTCTTCACGCGCGCTCAGAATATAGTTAAATGTGCATCGATTGACACGAAAGTTCTCACGGAATTTGCTGTCTGGTAGCTGAGGCAATGTTCCTTCATACCACATGTTTCCACACGGATACATTCATATTTTCCTTTCGCGCGCGACAAGCAGCGCAGCCCCGAGCATCAGTCGACGGCGCCGCTGGTCAGCACACTCCCTTTCTCGTTCCAAGTTCCTGATGGCTTGAACGATGGACGCTTGCTTGATGCGTTGGTCGTGTAGCTTGCTTTGCATTGCTGTGAACATCGTCCACAAAAGCCGATCGTCGCCGAGACGCTGCTCCGGCGGGCGAACAGCCATCGTGAGAAAACCGAGGACGGCACACCAGCACTCATGCAGAACTCAGAGAGCAATAACGACGCGAGAAATAAAAAGGAAAAGAAGATTACGAGACGCGTGATTTCACCACACAATCAAAAAGGAAAGAAACGACGATAAACACAACCACAGCCTCTTGCGAACGATAACGGCTTGCGTGCAACGGATTTCGTCGGCCGAAAATGCAACTTTACAGTCGATTGCGACCACTGTTGACAGATTGTTCACAAATAAGGCTAAACGCAAAACCAATACGTGCAAAACTCACTGACGCACATTAAAACTGTCACACATTACAATCATTTTGATAAAAAATAACATTTGCATACATTTGTATTGATACTTTGTAGAGAAATAAATCAAAATGAAGCCTGTGCGCAAGTAGTCACGTGACATGTCGTCAAGCTAAGACACGTGAACAGGATGAGTCGTGTAACTCCAGTGGACTGCGGTTAGCGTTAACCACAGTTGGAACGAGTTAACCGCCTTTGCTCGACTCTGAGGTTAGCATGCCCGTGTAACAAGGTTGCGGTATGTCTGCCACGTAGATACATGTAGGCTAACCGTAGTTCGTTTAACCGCGGTTAAGGCTGTCCTTGTGACAGGGGTAATGTTGAGCAGGACGTAATGTTTAAGCTTGGTGGGCCTGCATGGTTGCGTCTGTCGGGCACCTTCGTTCAATCAAGTAACAGCCTTTCTCGTTCTGTCAGTACGCACATAGAGCTCACGGGCCACTAACGATGACCCAGCTCCCTCTAGCAGGTCGCGCCTCTCCTCCGGCACATTCCAGTCTTCATAAGTAACATTTAAAAAGTGTGGCCTTTGGAAGCGGACAATTTGCTGTTTGCGTCCGAAGTTTTTGCATTGTTGGGTGCGGATCGCACACAAAATGAGCATTAGTTTGGCCATAGGGAGGGAGCTTAATTCTGAAAACCATAAGGAGGCACGGATCAGGATCACTGATGGGGGGGAATGAAGGAACACAGCGGAAAGCAGAGGGGCCGCTTTCTCGAGAAATTATTCTACAAGATTCATTCCGACTTGACTCAAGAGGTAATAACGAAAGTTTCGCCAACTATGCAAGTAGCATCTTCTGTATACACTGGCACCAAATGAGCAGAGGTCGCTCAGTCCACTACCAGTACCATAAATATTTGTAAACATCCGGTAGGAGGCCGCGAAAAGGATGTACATGACTAAGTAGTGCTGGGCGACCTCTGCTCGCTAGGTGCCAGTGTATAGTGAGGATGCCACCTGCATATGTGGTGAAACGTCTGTTATTTTGGGACTACCTGTTAAGTCGGAGTAAATATTTTAGAATCGTGAATTCGCCCGGCTTTTGGAACATTTTTACATTCTCGAGAAACGCGCATCTGAGTACCCACAGCACCGAGCGCCGGACAGTGTACTTCTCTCACAATTCGGAAAAAAAAAAAAAAAACTCGTGGGCGCCTCCTTTCCTCCCCCCTTCCCAGTCTTTTCTCCACTTCTGCGAAAGGAACTGTGGACCAGAGTCCCGTAACGCCAGCATTCCTCTCGGCTGCTGCTTCTGAGAAGCCGTCTGTGATGCGGCAGCGATTTCGTTTCGCACTTTGCCTTCAAGTGGAAAGCCTGTTTAGCCTCAGTGCACGCTTTTCGCTGCATTAGAAGGACAGGTGTTAAGTTCGGAGTGTTCAACCTAAAGTGTCTAGATTTTTCCTGTTTACCTAAGTACCGACAACTGCCTCCTCTCCCGGCCCTCTCTCACGCGCAGCTGGCGTCCGCCGCCATCTTCTTCCTAACTTGGAAGATTTATAAAGTGTAAGTACATTAGCCACGCATCTTTCAGCGGACAATATGATAACGCCACGCGCCTTTCTCCCGTCAACCCCTTGTCATTAGTGAGCGGGGGACGCGTTTCACCAGGTGGTGGAAAAGAGTTAGGAAGAACATGGCTACCGAAACGAGCGTTAGCCAATGAGATTCGTCAGCGGCGCTTCAATGGTTGTCGGTACCTAAGAAAGAACAGGCATGACCAGGATTTGGGGACATATGTGTAGCCCCATCTCTCGTCGGTGACTGCGGTGGCCTGCCGTAACTGAATAGGGAATAGGCAAAAAAACTCATATCTGACGAAAAAAATTAGTTATCAAAAACGACTCCCGGTTCTTCACAGTAGAGACTTATTTCAACATTCTGTTAAGATTAGTGTCGCACCACAAACCACGTGGCTTCCCAGAGTGTTTAAAATATTACAATGGAGCCCCGTGTGTTTCTAATGGGCGCTGTTCAATTGTCCTGGGAAGCCACACGCTTTGTAGTGCGATACTGCAATTTTACCAAAACGTTCCAGTAGGTCTCTACTGGTTAGAACTCCGAATCGTTTTTGGTAGCTTGCTTTTTTCAAGGGATATGGTTTTTTTCGCCCATTTCCCATTCAGTTATGGCAGGACGCCGTTGCTACCGCCGAGAGATGGCGCCACGAACAAATGTCCCCAAATCCTGGGAATGGAAAAATCTAGGGACCTTAGTTCAACCGAACACAAGAAGTACGGGATCCTTTTGTGTTCCACGCACATTACGGGTACTTTAGCAAGTTACGGTGATAGCGTGTCGTACTCGGTACGTTATTAGAGAGTTTTAGTGCTGGGTTCCCGCGGGCTTGGGGGCGCGCGGCCCTTGCGCTCTTTTGTATTCTCGGTGGATGCGGCTGGGAGTACAAAGGAACGCAAGAGCGTGCGTACGCAGGTGGCTTGGGGTCCCCAGTGCTAAAACTCTCTATTATCGTACCGCTCAGCCTTTCTCGTTGTGCTTTTGCCGCTGCCAGTTCCAGTGGCTATGCGTACCCGGAACGACAGGTACCTCGTTCACCATGCGTATACTGAACGGCAATAATGAGGCGTGAGAACCCCACAGTAACTTTTGAAAAAAGAAGCACCTATGGTATTGGGTGCCGTCACCGGAATTGGGAAAACGTTCTCTTATTTTGCTCCGGCTTCGTTTCGCCTCCGAGAAGTTAAGTCCTGCGAAACTGGAGAAGTTCCAGGAATTCCTTTCCATTGAGCACACCTGCTTTCCTTTTCTTCTGTCCCGTTTCTCATTGCACACCGCGGTGGTCTTGAGAACGCACATTCCTGCAGTGATTCTTTGGAAAACCTGTGGTGCACTTGCAGCTTGGTTGGAGTGTGTGGAGTTGAAAGCACTTATAGTATGCAGATGACCGAAGCGCGACAGCAGGTTGCCTCAGCGACAAAAAAAAAAAATAGTACCGCTCATTCTCATGGTACAGTGTACCCATGGCTGGAGTGCGCGCTCATTGGTGCGCTTGCGTGCTTCTGCCTTCGAGAAGGAAACGCCGCAGACTTGTACAGTTGTGTCCGACTACAGGGCGAGAAAAGCACTCTGTGAACGAGAGTTCTCGGTTGCAAAAATGTCCTCGCAGCAATGCCAACCTATTTCCGCAAGTTTTGGCAGGCAGTAGATGAAACGGGGCCCATTCGCAGACAGGTGACAGCGATCGACGTTGTTCGGAAAAGCGGATATGACACGACGCATCGTATTAACAGGTAATTACAAAAGAGAAAAATCATTTTCATTGTTAGCTGCTTATTGCACGTGACGTCATTGACGCAGCTTCTGAACGTGCTGGCACTGCATGATGGCGCCTTTGACGATAAACAAGTTGCAGTTAACCCGTTCCAATGTGACAACGACGTGGCAGGACCACCTCTGTGCGTGAATCAGGCAAGAACCTGCGCGTGATGTTTTTGACAGCATTAACGTGACATAGCTAACGTCGCGTCCCCTCATGCTGGTGCTCCAGCACGGCGCTTTCGGTGACGTATATGCAAGCCATCTGTAAGGCCGCTTATGGCTGCGAGCCGTTCAGGAGAGAGGGCAGGGGCCCTTTTAGCACGCCGATGGTGGCCGCGGTTTCTCGCCAAGGAACGAACCGCGAGTTCGCGGAAGGCCGAGAGGGGTCGGCGCCGTCTCCCGCTGTGTTCGGGAGCGTTCAGGACGGTCGAGCCGTCTGCGGTGGCGCCATGCAGGCAAGTGCGTGCTGCCTCCCGTTTGGGTGTGACATCTGGCCCAGAGCCGCGGCGGTCTGGTTTTCGAGCTCCGGGAATTCCGGTCAAAACACGGACTGGGTCTGAGGCGCTGGCCGCGCTGTTTGAGGGCATCTGCCGGCGACGGGGACGCACTGCAGAACACCCCCTGTGGTCGCGTTCGCGCCGAGTCACGGGCGATGGCCTGCTTGCTGGCCGACCTTGTCGCCGAGGAGTGGAATGTGTAAGCGATAAATTCCGCGCACGTGGTGTTGGCTCCTGACACCGTGAATGAACACGCGTGGAAGAGAAAGGAGGAAAGCAGTGTTTCTCGGAATATCTGGGCTTTCCGTTTAGGCCCTGCCCGGTGGGCGGTGGCAAAGAAATACTTACGCTCTGGTTGGCCACCGTGGTCAAGGGATGGACAAAGAGCGGCCACCGCCCATTTTCTTTGTTCTTGGCAGGAGATATCGAGCTGCACGAGTGCGGCACGGCAATCTGGGCTGTAATCAGCGTTGCTGATAGATCGGTGAGGCTCCGTACTATATGTACGTAAGGCTAGCCTGGGCTGAAATCATGTGTTGATAGGCCAGTGAGGCTAGCGGCGAGCGCAGCGTAAGACAGTCTGGGCTCTTAACTTCTTCAATAAGTAGAAGAGTGAGACTGTGTGTTATTCCTGTTTAATCTTTTCTATATTTCTAGCTCATTTGTATCCATTATTTTACGTTCGCATAAACTACTAAATTCATCTAACCACCACTGCTGCCTTCGTGTGAATGCATCATCGCTGTCGATCATCAACGAAGATCTCCGTGATCGATGACAAAGGCCCATCAAAACTTTACTCCATCTGTAATCACGAATTGAGCAGAGTGGAGCCGCGCCTGCTCTAAAACGTGGCACGCAATTGTTTCTGTTGCTGTTAACACCAAATTTCTTAAATTCGCTCACTTGTAAGGAAATCTTATTTTAAGACGAACCGACGTTTCAGAATGCATTGGGCAGTGATATCTTCACAGGGTGCGCACAGGTCCTTGAAACCCTTGAATGCCCTTGAAAATCGAAAGTCTGTTTTCAAGGCCCTTAAAAACCCTGAATTTCGGGCCAGTCCATGAAAAACCTTGAATTTGTTGAATGCTAAATTTGAATTGGTATTTGTCATCATGAAAACGGTTTTTGTTGCTGAACTTTCGTCTTTTGTTTGAGTTCTGAAATGCGGCCAAGAAACTGTACCAATTTTTATACCTATTTAGCTGACTCTCTGTAGGCAGCTGGCCACATTGGACTTGGTGCGAATCTCGGAGGCAGCGTTCACTGTAGACGTCGTGTCAGTGACTTAAAACGTCACCACCGGTGCCAGCGAAAGTAGTGTCGGCTGTGAGGGCAGTCGCCCCATCGCTTTCGCATGTCTATTGTCTCCGTCCAACTAGTCCAACGCGGCATCCGAGTTTGGGCGCGGGACGTGCTCTTGTGCTACCAGCGTTTTTTGGAATGAGCGTGCCTTCTACATGTTAGTGCAAGGGGTGCAGGTGATGTGTTGATATCTGAAACAATGCCCGAAAAAAGCAAATTTCAGGCTACGTGGCTCCACCATGACTTTGGATGTGACTTTGATGTGACACAACTTTTGATGTGACTGCCATAGGTGAATCCGCTTTAAAATGTCAGATGAAAAGTGTCAAGCATATTGGCGCTATCAAGATGGGGCAAGGGAGCGCGTTGAAAAGCTACCTGACGCCTGTTGCGACTGAGCAGTCCACTATACAGCGTCTCTATTGCAGTCGCCAAGCTTAAATGATGCTTCTAAAACGCACGAGCTTGTCACTGACGCAGAAATTCTTTGGTCTTTGAAAGTCATCACTGCGACGCATGTTCCCGGACAGTGAAGTGGCAAAGGTGTTCTCTTGTGGTGAGAAGAAATGCGTCTATGTGACATTTTTATTGTGACATGTATTTTTCTTTGTGCAATAAATGTCAGACCTTTTGAGAACACTGTTTCTCAAGATCTTCAACATGGGGGAAAAAAAAATTACCTCTCGAAGAGGGCCTTGAAAATCCTCCTATAGGGTCTTGAAAGTCCTTGAATATCCTTGAATTTGCTCCTTTGAAACCTGTAGGAACCCTGTCTTCAATAAGTCACCTTCTTTCTTTAGATACACCTTAAGTAGTTATCAGTGTCAAATCTCGCGTTTTCAACTAGCGAATATTCGGTCCCGTTTGTTACAGATCGCTATTGCTGGCTGCCTAAACATTTCGATCTGCGTTCCGAGTCGTGACTCTGTTCGTGCTGCGCTTAGTGAGACTTAACTGCGTCCATTTCTGCTGGCGATCCTGAGAGAGAGAGAGAAAAAAAAATGCAAGAACAAGCTTCAACAAAAAAATTCAGACACTCTTACCCTATCGGGAAAATGGGGGCAAGCGACGCTTGGCGTGCGTGTGCCTAGCGTGCCACTTTTCTTTCCTCGTATCGCATTGCGCAGTGCTCCCTCCTGCCTTTTTCGTTTCTTCGTTCCGGCAACTGGACCTTCATCCGCGTACATTATAGCGCAACAATTCAGTTGCTACAGGCAACGACGACGGTCACGCGTTCATATCCAGGCAACAATGAAATGCGGAAACGTGAAGTGAGAAGTCACCTACATAAAAAGATGAGATTGCCACATCAGAGACGGCTGGTCGCTGACAAGCCCGTGATCGGGAGAGCACCAGTAATTGGAAAACTGCGAATACAAATAAGCGCGTGACGGGCGTACACCTTCGAGATCCGCATTACTGTACGCTCGTCGACGCCGGGCTTTTCACGTACGACGCCGCCACCGAAATCTGCCAGTTATAACAAGCTAGAGCACTGCACGGGCCGTGATTTTCGGGCCCGGCCCGGGACTCGTTAAAATTTACCCGCCCGGCCCGGCGGCTCAAATCGAGACACGGGCCCGGCCCGAACCCGAGAAAAAATTTCGCCTACCCGGCCCGGCCCGACCCGACCACAGATCGGGCCCGGCAGGGGCCCGAGCGAATAATTTAGGCGGTGTTGGTGCCAAATACAATCGGGATCAAGAGCGTTTTCTAGTAGATATTGTAGGAAATGTTTTGTGGCACGAGTCCGGTTTGAATAAGGAGCGCAATAAAAACGGAGGGGACAGAGAACAGAACGTTCTATTCACTTTGTTTTTATTGAAATTGAAAGGGACACGAAAGTTAAACAATGAATCGGCTTAGATTAATAAATTGTACTCTGAGAAATGTAATATCATTAATTTCACCAACACATATGCATTAATAATTGAGAAAAATCACGGTCAAAGTTTCATTTTTAAATTTTTGAGCGAAAATCTCCACGTGGGACAACACGGATGTCAAAGCGTATTTTTCGTATTTTGCGACTTTGACTAGTCGAAATTTCCGGAAGCTTCGTATGTTCAGTCTATGGCCCCCTCGGAAGACAATGCACGTCATTTTTGCCGATTAGGAACTGCGTAGGCCCTAGTGGACGCCGTCAAAATCTATGACATTCCGGCGTTTGATGCAGGAATTTGAAGGTGGCGTGACCACCCGTAATTTCTTTTTGCGCATTTTCTCGCAGCAGGCGTGGGGATTTTGGAATTGTGAAAGAGTAATTTACTAATACAACAAAAATCGTTTTTCCTTTTAGTGTCCCTTTAAAGCATGCCGTAACGACAAAGCCAACCGTGCACCCTTCTGGGTATGTAGCACCTGTCTTCAGCAGCACCTTGCAACATCAAGAAAAATAGAGGAAAAAAGGCAAATTTATTACATTTGTTGTTTACACTAACCTATATAAAAATGATAACGAACCACGCGCACCACGTGCACTTTTGAAATACGTATAAGAAGCCGAATGGAGAGATATGAACTATTTGTCATAGCATTATTTTCATATATCACACCACTGATATCATATACAGTCTCTTTTAAGTTTTTGTGCCATAGTTTATAGCTTATTTGTCCGCATGTTATTGTACAAAAAACCAAATTATAAAGAGATTCCGCTACAAGCACGCCATGCGCCGTTGCATCACGTGTCCTGCCGCGCCAAAATTTCTTGCACTGCTTGCGCTAGCAACACAGGCGCGCATCTGCCTTGCGCAATGTGAAGGCGTCAGCAGTCGTGGTTCTTAACTTCCACCACTGGAGCAAATTTAGGATGTCTTTTGGGACCCCTGCAGAATGAAAATAGCTGTCCAGCTTATCGCTTCATTTTTCTCGTTTCCGAACGTTGCGCCACTCTTCAGTACAATCTATAAATGCCTCTGAGGGCTTCTTGCAGTTTTCAGCCGTGTTTGTTATACACGGCTTGCACAGGGTTCTTTTTTTATATTATAATGGTGGATGCCTTCCTAACGATGTTGTACCAGTCGAAGGTGGCCTACACTAGGAGGACTGGCAGCATATAGGTGGACGAAGTGATTGCGATCTATTTTCGGCGTTCATTCTAGTTTGGTAATAAATGTGCGAATAAGCTTCTCGACGCTTACTCGTTAGATGCATATGATTCGAGGTAAGGGGACATCACCCGGCATGGAATTCGTGATTCTTATTTCAAGCCAGATATTTCGTCAAGCGAGTATACTTTGCCTTTAAACATGAATATGCATGTTGAATGGACTTATGTTATTCCTGCACATTCCAACGCTCTTGTGGCAGTATCATGTAGCTCTATCACTATACTATAGTGCAGGGGTCGCAAGCACGCGGCCCGCGGACCTGTCGCTAGCGGCCTGCAGTCCGCATATGCCTGTCTTCGTCGCGTTTTTTTTTTCTTTATAAGTACATTCTTGAGCTACCCAGGCATGACAGGTCTAAAGAAATTTCGTTCGTGAGGCACCGCCCTGCAGCCATCATGTGTTGATACATAACCGTGAAACAAAACTCTATATATTGCAGAATTGAAAGTCCAGATTTTAGTCATTTTGGAGATAGGTATCGATATGTTGGTGGAATCTTGCCGCCAAAATACCTTTCAGAAATGACCCATATATGAAATATTAAAAAAGGTCTTTCAAATGACAACGTTAGCTGACATCTGGTACAACCTCGCCCCCACCCCCCTCCTCCCCTCCACTCTCCACTCCTACTTTCATCACTGTCCGAGCCCTTTCGGAAGTAAATTTTCGTGAATGCGGACTGAGGCGAGCTTAAGACCCATGGTATAGCGGAACAAGACGAAAGCTCAGATGTTACAATGTAGGCACACAAAGCAGGCTGTGCATGTCCATCTCGTGCCACATGACCTGTGGGAGCCGGAAAAAGAATGTCATTATAGGGATTTTATGCAACGAGACTCCGCGCAGTCTCTTCGTTTTAGTAAAGGGCTGGAACTTTCAAGAACGTTTCCCCGCCTTGGAGCTCAGTGATCGCACTTGCGATGATAAGTTATACACGGTGTGTCTACTAAATTTAGAGACTGGCTTCATAAAAAAATAACGCAGAAGATATTTTCTCTGATCTGCTGTTAATCTTCAATATATGACCCTCCTTGTTGAACACAAGCAATTGTATGGCTGTACAGTTTCTGGATTCTTTGAGGCCTGTGCACTTATATTTAGGTGCACGTTAAAGAACCCCAAGCGGTCGAAATTTCCGGAGCCCTCCACTACGGCGTCTCTCATAATCAGTTCGGGGACGTTAAACCCCAAATACCATTATTATTAATATAACAATTTCTGGATTCCTTTCTGAAAGTCCTCTTGCCCAACAGTGTTGGGCAAGAGGACTTTCAGACCACCCTTTGGATGTCCGAAACTACAACGAAATGTTTTCCTTTCAGCGTCATTTTGACTTTTGCAAAACGAAAATAGTCCGTTGGAGCAAGGTCAGGTGAATAGGGCGAATGATCGAAACACGTCACCTTTTTTTTTTTTTTTGCCAAAAATGTCTGTATTTCAATTGCTCTGTGGCACGGTGCATTGTCGTTCAACAAGAACTAGTCACGCGAACGAACCATTGTCGGCGATACCTATCGAATTCTCAGCAGCAAGCATGCTTAAATGTCCCTGTACACTGTAGTATTCACAGTTTGTCCATCTGGAATCCTTCTGGAATGAATTATTTATGTACAACACATTGCCATTGAAAAAAAAAAAAAAAAACACCACAAGCCACTTCACACGCGACTTCTGGATGCGATGTTTTTTTGGTCGAGGGGAAATCTTCCCCACCCATCCTCCTGATTGTCTCTTTGTAGCAGGAGCGTAGCCATGGAAGAGTTATTCAACATGAGTTATAGTTTTTAAACCAATCAGGGTCATTTTCGGCCAGTTTCGACGAAGGTACCAGTGGCGTAGCCAGGAATTTTGTTCGGGGGGGGGGGGGGGGGGAGGGGGGGGGGGGGGGAGGCTCACGTTGCAGCGCGACCTCCTCATTGAATTTTTCGAACGACAAAGTATATCAATAACATGTATTACCGGTGACATTTTGTATTAGATGCTCCAAATCACTTCTTGAATGCTGCGCACTGTCAAGAACGAGTAAGAAATGTGTTTTTTTCATAAAAATATTATGTTACCATGCCCGCAAAATCTTTTCGGGAATAACTGTCGTCAATCTTTTCAAATTTTTAATTTTTTTGTGTGTAAGAGGTGCAGAAAATGTCACGTAAACTTTGGAACGGCATCATTTTTAAGCTAAAGAAGCGCCTGATAACAAAAAAAAATGAAGTCCACAAAATAACCAGGACGAGATCAAATATTTATTTTATTGCAGATTGTTTACGCAAAATGTTCACTTTTTTGGCACAAATGATGCGGCCAGAGAAAAACAAGAATGGGAAAGTACACCTCGAATACGGGCAAAACATGTCACCGGAAACAGTGCGCAGTATGCTTACAGAAAACATCACAAATGTACATTTAAATATGCAATCAATATACAGAACTAAGCAATGATCACTCTGCATAATGCCCAAAATAAGGCAAAATAACATGCTGCACAATCACAGAAACTGATATGACCTTGGGCCAAGCTGCTCTCTCGGACGCACCATATGTGGAGAGACCTATTATGGAAGAGCGCAGAAATAACGAAAGAATCTATTTCAAAACCTTTAAAATTGCGAACCACTATTGTGCACTCAATATAAAAAGAGGGTTGTCGCTTCTAGTTCAAAAAGCAATAAAAAACAAAAACGACAAATGAAAGTAACAAACAATGCTGCTAGTACGGCTTCCCAATA
The DNA here is from genome assembly GCF_013339695.2 of Rhipicephalus sanguineus. Taxonomy (NCBI): domain Eukaryota; kingdom Metazoa; phylum Arthropoda; class Arachnida; order Ixodida; family Ixodidae; genus Rhipicephalus; species Rhipicephalus sanguineus. Next base: position 144,921,659 of record NC_051179.1, on the reverse strand, counting down.
GTTGAATTGTTTGGTAACGCCGCGTATGCCGACCTCTCGGTGAACAAGGTGAAGCTGTCGATTGGCTGTTAATGACCACCTGATGCCCGTATTCGTATGTTTATATTAGGTCACAGTGTTAACTGCTAAAAGGCACAAAATCCTCACGGCTTTAAAAGTTGGCAATAATATTGCGTCAGAATTACGCGCTCATTGACCTGAACTCTGGAACAGCAGTGTCTTTTCCTTTCGTTTGCGCTGATTTTTGTCCTGCTCGGTATCAAAGGACAAAGTTGACCCGGCGAGGAAGCTTAGCGAAGTGGTCAATGACTTCCGAAGCGCTGATATCGACATTTCTGTGGGCGTACAGAAGTGCCAAGCCTACGATGCGTACCTGAGACATCGTGGAGCGCTTGCCAGCAAGTTCTTCTTTCTTCTTTCTGCCTCCTGTATAAAGCGTATGAGCCTTTGCGCTGTCGTCTTCGTCTTTCTCGTAGCACGCACGTGGCAATATATATATTGCTTGAATGCAAAAGAGTTAACGTTGCTTGCCACAAGTTTATTTTGTCGTTTTTCTCGACTCTTCAGAAAGACGGGGTTCCTGTCGAAACGTCGACAAAACAAACGGTCGTTTTCAGAAGGCGTATCTGCGTATTATACCCTTGTCACACGGGTAGTCTAACCACAGTTAAGTACGACGGCCGTTAAGTCTAACGGCTGTTGTACCTTGTCACACGACAACCCTAACCGCAGTTAATCCGCTAACGGCCGTTTTCGTAAACGGAGGTAGGCAACCCCTGTTAGCGCCGTAAACTGACAACATGGCTGCCTCCATGTCGGACGCGAGCAGCTCGGCTCCCAGCGAAATATCAAGCTAAAAGCGTGTCAACTGGACCGTTGCGACGATGGAGGCGTTGATACGCATTTGGGAAGATAAATTACCGGCTTTGAGGTACCAGTTTCTCCGTGCTGCAAAAATATCGTGTGCATTTCACGAGATTGATACACAGCAGCGTTCGTTCATTGAGCAGGGCTTCACGCTATTTGATAGACGCGCATCAAAACACGCTGCTGACGCGTCCATAATCGAGCGTGAAGCCCTGTACAAGGCGGTGTTATAACGGTGTTGCACGAACGCAGCCGTGTATGAACTAAAGAACGCTTGGAAGCGCTGAAAACGTGTGACAGCGCCTCTGTCTGGTTTACGGTAACTGTGGTTACGTCCGTTAACTGCAGTTGGGTATAACAGCGGTTAAGCTTACCCGTGTGACAAGGGTATTACTTGCATATAATCGCTTGACCTAGACACTTTCAGAACCAGTGTCCAAGGTGTTCTTGACCTGGCACTTAATTAAGCTAATGCTTCGTACCATAGTTGCAAGCAGAGTTCTGCGGCAACCATTGCAGCTGTGGCGTAGGGAATCGCTGTGGCGTAGTGAATCGACGGCGCCGACAAAATCCTATTGACGATTTTACGTAAGTCATACGGGCGCTGCCACCTTGGACTGTTAAACAAATTTTTTTCTTAATTTTTGTATCTCGTGACGCGTATTTATAAGGTCAGGAAACGTCGAATGCGCTAACCCAACTGTTTTCATGTGTATACGTCTGCCGTAGCACTGTTCGTTTGCTTGTTAAAGGTACAAAACTGCTTGGTTAAGAGCCCAATATGGCGGCACCAGAGCGCATTGGTAAAATAGTCCATATATCGCGCAAGCGAGACACGAACGCTCATCGACCGTGTTTGGTCTACAGCAGAGGCGAGGACAGACACGGTGTCTGGGAAACACGAGAGCGCGTGAGGCCAGGTTGCTGCTGGCGCCACGAAGGCAGAATCCCTGCCCCGTGACGTGTGTTGTCGTGGTTGCAAGTTACCCGAGTCCAAAAATCATTTTATGTCCGCTTGTAACCATGGAGACGCCGCGCGGGCACAAACTAGACAGCACCGCCACTCTTCCAGAGGTCACGTACCACGCGACGCCATCCGGGCATGTAGGCGGGATGTTTGGCGTTCCTGCCATGGCAGGAACGCACGCTTCCAGGTTTCGTTCTTGTGCACCAAAGTGGGCGGCGGTGCAGCATTCCATGTTCCACAGCTGGTCGTGGAGCTCACGCGTAAGGCGAATGGTGCGTCTGGCTCCCAGTGACGGCCACTTTTTCTTTTGTTCGGCTTAAATTTCCTCGTGTCCCTTAATTTAAACTGAAAACAACATATGGTGGTAATGCGAAACAGTCGCCGCATGCGGCAGCAATGAAGAGGAGTATACGTGTTTGTGAATTCAAGACAGTCGCCATCTGCAGACTGCCGTCGCTGCATACGTGTAAATGCACTGTAAATATGCTTGTGCCTAAGTTACACGGAACGTTATTCGTGCGCGCTGTCGGGACCCGCACCTCTCGCAACATCCGCTGCGCTTTCCTTATCTGTAGGGTGATTCCACGTAAGATCGAACAATCAATGGCTGGTCGACCTCTCAAATTTATTTCAAAATTTTATATATTATTGCCTGATGAGTGGAAAGAAGAGATGCAATTTCTTTTGCCGCCAAAGTTTTTTTCGAAGCACAGGAAATCAATAATGACGAAGTGGTGGAGTAGAGCGCTCATCCGCTCTGCTGTTCTGGCCAACTTTCGTTATGCATTGCACAAAATATATTAAAGTTAGGTAGCTGAGATTTCTAAATATATGCATGTTTTTGCTTCTGCTCAGGTATTTTTAGTTTTGATGTGTAGTGTAGATGTTTTTATAAAAAACATCAAAATTGGCCCAGGAGACGTTATTTTCTTTACTTTGAAGGTCTTTATCTCGAAAAATCCTTGTAGCAGAGCGACAAAAATTGCGCATTACCTTCTTCGCATGCTTATCTACCACACTGCCGAATCTTATACTTATATAGCTTTTCAGTAAAGAGATATAATCGGGCTAAGTTAAAGAAAACACCGGACAATGAAAACTTCTGACGACAATAAAAAAAAAAACCCATTTTTCATATTTCTTAAACTTTGTCCACTTATTGTCCTCCACATCAGCTTTCATAATCATTGAAAACATGTTGCATAATGTCGTTGCACTAATAGTTACGACCCCCCCAATGAGACCCTTGGGCAAGGATTGGCAATCCCTACTTCTTGCCCAGCAAGTGTATAAAATGCAGGCAGGATTTAATTGCTTTTTTATTAAAAGGCCAGCAGGTACCGAAAAAGGTGTCGCCGGCACTGAAGACATCAATTTTGAAATTATTTGGTCACTGCAGCGGCCACGAGCGCGGGGCTACCGAGCAGGCGCGCGCGCACCCGAGATGCTCGTTGTAAGAGACGGCGCAGTGAGAGGTCGTTTTCGCGTCCTCAGACCGATTGAGTTCGAAACAGCAACGCCTCTCCGGTGACTTGAACGCACGAGCACTGGAGCTTCGCTATTCTATCCGCCCTCTGTTCGCATCGCAGCTAGGCGCTGATAACAAGGCAGAGATGGAAGCAAGATGAGAACTCTATAAGGGAGCTATGAGCGCTCGCTTCACGCACGCTGCTGCCAGAGAAACTGCGCTGCGCCAGTTGCGATCAGTGGAAAGCATTAACGTGGCGCTCCAGTGGCAAAGCAAAATATGGAATGTCAAAGGAAAGAAAAGCAAAACTATCGGTAACCGGATGCGCTTGCTTGTCTTAGATGTCGGCAGCAGACGGCCTGAACTAGCCGCGCGTTCAGAGCGCTGTTCACACTTCATTCTGCGCGGATAGTTCTTGTGCTTTGCTCTTACTCTACTCCTCCTGTGCGTCTCATGGCGAGAAAGTATAGCTCGGAATGAGTGTATTGTGGAGACTACCTTTCGAAGCACAAGAAGCTTAAAGGAGTACTGACACGAATTTTTAAAAATTTCGGATTGTTGCTCTAAATAAAACTACTGGTGTCCAGAAACCTAAAACTTGCGACGTACTAGCGGCAAATCCGTCGTCTGCTCGTGGTGCACATAAACAACGATGAGTGAATTGTCGTCCTGTGACCCTGGCAGTGCTTTCTGCGATTTAGGCTGCATGCAGGACGCAGAACTCGCATACTCGGGGGAACTGTCTTGACTCGTCGGGATAATGTCCTTGCAGTGTGGCTCAAAGTCAAATTAAATTATTTATACGTGTTCTCCGACTCCACTGTGTGGACAGCGTTGATACTGCATACCAACGAAGCAAAAAATGTCCCTTTTGCGATGTCTCAAAATCGTGTCAGTACTCATTTAATTATTGCAAAGAAGCCAAAATTTCGTAGAGTTACCGACCTAGCCATATGCACCAGAGCACGCCTGTCTCGCCCCAGGCTGCTGGCGAGCAGAGCGGATACTCTCGCACCCAGACGCCGGGCTGACCGGGGCTGCCAAGGCGCGCGCGGGCTGCACCAAGTAAACAGGGCGAGCTGCAGTTGCGAGGCTTTAAAGTGCAAAAAAGTACCCGTTCACGCCGCTTCAGCGTATAGGAGCTCGTCTGGGCACTACTGTGTCGTCTTTGGATGCCAAAACAAGCAGCGCAACAAGAGGATAATAGCGTTGTCTGCGACGATTATACGACGCGCCACGGAAATAGTGCCGGTGCGGTGTTTTCAGCTTCGCCGCGAGTGGATAACTGTGATTCAAGCAAAAAAACTAGGAGCCGAGTGAAAATGCTCGAGTAAGTACACTAAATGCGTGTATTCTGCAGTGTGATGCCCACCTATTTCATTCTGCGAACCTAATTTGCGTGACACGCAACTGGGTTGAAGGCAGGCGCGAGCTTTGTGTGGGGGTGCACTTCATACCTTTGAGCGTTTCCTTTGACGAAAATATCGTGCAAGGTAGTGCTTTCAAGCACAATAAATCAGCATGCTTTGCCACTTTCAACGTAGTATTAAGCTTTAGTGCTTTTGATGGCATCCACGCCTTCGAGATTTCGTCTTGAAAAGGTAATAAATGGAACGGTGATCCTCAACAGCTGACCAGAATTTCGTGTTTTCATCGCAGTGTTCGATGTCCCCAAATTTATTTGGACACGACGCATCCAGCTGCGCGTAATACATATATTGGCACGTAAGTAAAGAGTACTCGCGCCAGTCGGTTAGCTACGTCGGTTAGCTACGTCGCAGACGTAGCTAACCGACGTAGCGAAACACGCTCTCCGACGGGCTGAGTTTCGGAAGTTTCACGTTTGCTCTGTGCAGCGTCTGCTAGCGTGGCAGCCCGCGCACGTTGTTTCCTCGCGTGTGCGATAGATGGAGCGACGCGCGATGCAAATATGGCGATGCGCATGGAATTCGCTGTGTTCTGGTCTATACGCTTTGAAGAAACGTTTAACGCCCGAAAGATCACTGATTGCCAGTGAGACGGACTACTTGTGCTACGCGTGCTTTTGCAACCACTGCAATGAAAGATCTTCACGGAACGCACAGTTTAACGATGACATTCTTATGCCCCCTGAAAAAGAAATCGACGCAATTAACCAGATCACTGCGACTACCGGTGCATGTGCGTTCAAGTCACCCGAGAGGTGTTGCTGTTTCGAACTCAATCGGTCTGAGGACGCGAAAACGAGCTCTCACTGCGCCGTCTCTTACAACGAGCATCTCGGGTGCGCCCGCGCCTACTCGGTAGCTCCGCGCTCGTGGCCGCTGCAGTGACCAAATATTTTCAAAATTAACGTCTTCAGTGCCGGCGACATCTTTTTAGGTACCTGCTGGCCTTTTAATAAAAGAAATTCAATCCTGCCTGCATTTTATACACTTGCTGGGCAAGAAGTCGGAATTGCCCATCCTTGCCTAAGGGTCTCATTGGAGGGGCCGTAACTATTAGTGCAACGACATTATGCAACATGTTTTTATTGATTGTGAAAGCTGATGTGGAGGAGAATAAGTGGACAAAGTTTAAGAAATTTAAAAAATGTTTTTTTTTAATTGTCAGAATTTTCCATTGTTCGGTGTTTTCTTGAAATTAGCCCGATCATATCTCTTTACTGAAAAGGTATATAAATACAAGATTTGGCAGTTTGGTAGATAAGCATGCGAAGAACATAATGCTGAATTTTTGTCGCTCTGCTACAAGGCTTTTTTGAGATAAAGACCTTCAAAGTAAAGAAAATTTTGCCGATTGGGCCATTTTTTAGGTTTTTTATAAAAACATCTACACTACACATAAAAACTAAAAATACCTGAGCAGAAGCAAAAACATGCATATATTTAGGTAAATAAATTTAAGCTACCTAATTTTAATATATTTTGTGCAATTCATAACGAAAGTTCGCCAAAACAGCAGAGCGGATGAGCGCTCCACTCCACCTCTTCGTCATTATTGATTTCCTGTGGTTCGAAAAAATTTTTCGCGGCAAAACAAATTGCGGATCTCTTCTTTCCACTCATCAGGCAATAATATATAAAATTTTGAAATAGATTTGAGAGGTAGACCAGCCATCGTTTGTTCGATCTTACGTGGAATCACCCTACAAATCTTTTTTTCGCACCCATCAAATGCCTTACAAAAGTCCAGATCATATCGACCTGCTCTCTCTCGTCAAGAAATATTGAGATTTCGTACACAATTACTAACTGCGTTATTGTACACACACATTCGCGAAAACCCACGTTGATGCTGTCCTCACTAACATAACTTCTCCTGCAGCAATATGATCTAATAAATTACGACAGGATGAAGAATAATCGACATAGGCCTGTAAATTGAAGTTACGTATTGCTATTTTGTGAACTCTGACGATTCTCGCTTTTTCCAATCAGTTCGCACTTCCCTGAAATCCAATGCAGCTTGGAAAAAGATTCGCCTTCAAAGCGTTTTAACCCTTTGAGACGCTATGCACACAATTGTGTACACCACTTGTTCTTGCTGTTTGTATCAACTAGGAGGTTTCGATGAATTAAACCTCCTGAGTAATAAATTTGTCCTCATTTAACTTAATTTTGCAGTGTACTGTGGCATACGATCACTTCGTTGAAGGCACTTAACGATGTTACAAAGCAGAAGCAAGGGTCCTGCGCCAGCAGTAGCTGTTGCAAAGCAGATGCGGGGGTCCTGGGACAGCTGTCCCCAAACGAGTCTTCCCGCCTCTTTGACCCCCCCCCCCCCCACCTCATTGCGGGGAACGGGTTTGTTACCTACACCTGCCGTCTTTTCCCTGAACTGGGCGCTTCGGTTGAAAGGTGGTAGCTACGCGCGGGCCTCTGTAGTATGCCAGGAATGCCGGCTGTATGTTGCAAGAGTGACTGCAATCAAGTCCTTCAGCGGGGTCTCCTCCGTGGAATGTGTGTTTTGGTGGAAGCTGGTGCCTTTGTTCGTCAAAAGTTGACAGTTCCGCGAAGTGCTATGGGAGACCAGCGCTGGATAGGTGGCGCGCCGAAAAAGGGCGCCTGGCGGAGAGTCGCGACATAACTCAGCCGCTCGCATGGCCTCCGCGCCGCCGGCTAATCTCGGAGGCCATGCCGCTTGCGCTCGGATGACCGGCCGCACTGTACCGCGGTGAGCGCACGCGCGTGCGCCGTTCCCGTGCTTCACTTTGGCGCGAACAGCTCGAGCAGCCATTGCGCCAGTAATACTGCTCTATGGTTTATAAAGAATAACTTTGTTTGAAGGCTAATTTCTCAGGAATACACTGGAAAACGAAGAGACGCCCTACAAAGCAGACTACGTCTGTACATACGGCGTCGAACAGACAGTGCTGTGCCGTGGTGGCGACTCCGTCATCACCATTTTCTGGTTGCGTCCTGGGATTTACGTCAAGCTAGTGCAGGCTCACAAGCCTCCATTGATAAGTACGTGCTGGGTCGATACCAGCTGCGCACTACTACAGCAAAAAATGAAAGTAAGAGGCAAGGGGTACCTGCGTCAACGTTTTTCTGCCGTGGTATGTATGCCCAGCCCGCGGTATGTATGCACGCCAACGTTGATCAAGCAAACCACCCTGCTAGCATAGCATGTATGGTGTCGCGCTGGTATGCTCGAGGGCGCGGGATAGATTCCCGGCCACGGTGGCGCGCGCATTTTGATGGGGTTGAAATAAAAAGAACGCCCGCGTACTGAGATTTATGGGCACATTAAAGAACCCCAAGCGGTCAAAATTAATCCTGATTCCCACACTACGGCGCGTGCCTCATAATTATACCTTGTTTGGCAGGTAAAACGCCAGCAATTGTCGATGTTGATCAAACACGTTTATTCTAAGCAGACACAGGCAAGCGAAAAAACTAACACAGTGCGTTAGGCGAATTAAACGGCGAGTAAAAATCCAAGACATTCCCTTTCTAGCGAGCCATAAATTGCGATATGTCACTTCGCCGCGGCAGCCAATGCACAAAGACGCTTTACCGCATCAGCTGACTCCAGAAAGCTAAGCTTCGAGTAGTCCACTGCTTTGTTCGTGACAACAACTCTGTCTGTAGCACGAGTGAAGTTCAACGGAGGCGTCCATCGCGTGCTTATTTCTCATATCAGTTCAGCGGCATCGGCGAACGTGCCCCCATACGTATCTCGTAAACAGACAGCTTTCCTTCTGCGTAACTGTTTGCGAATAATGTAGACTACTTGCCTATCGTATCATTCACTGCCCGCGGTGGCATCAGAAATGAACTTGGCAGTGGTCAGATGAAAAAAATGTTACATATGCCGCATGCTGCATAATATGTACGTTTTATTTACGACAAGACACCGATTAAATTCTGCTCGTTGGCCCCGGTTTCCACTGGTCGCCTTCACTATCGAATAAATCTAGCAGACACGCGCAGTTCGTTTAGAAACCAGCTCGACGCCACTAGACAGGAGAGCAAGAGCAGAACATATACTGTGCTCTCCTGACTGCCGGGATGCAACGCCGCATCCGCTCCTATTCGTATGTTTTAGAAGGAAAAGCATAGAAGGATACGTCCTCCCTCATTTCTACGTATTGTGGCACTTGAATGCTTAACAGTACCGCCAGCATCCTTTTGTTTTGTTTCGGCGATACGCGCCCGCATCGCCTCAACCAGTCGCCACTCTCGCCCGCGGGAGCGGCTGGAGTATGCGCGCTTTGACCGCCAGGGCGGCACTGCCCACACCGCGGAAACTCCAGCGCTGGTTCCCTATACCGCCCCTTCCGAACTGGTCGGAAGTGGAGAGTGGAGTGCAGTGGTCCCTGGCTTGCGATCCTCGGGGCGGTGACCCTTCTATCTTCTTTTCTCCCATCCTCCCCCACCCCAAGACGCTGCGCCGTGCTCCCTAATGGGTTGCAGAAATTAGGCGTCTATTTCTTTTACAATCACACATTCATTCATTCGCTCGCTGGATTTCAAGCAAGACGGACGTGCCAGACCTCTCGCTGACCGGCGCCCCGTGACGGACTCCTCGCCCGCTATGCCGTGCGCCGCTCATCGACGGGGCCTCCGCCGCTTCGCCGATGTTGTGCACCGTGCCTCTAGCTGTGTTTCGTGGACCCGTCCCTGAACTCCCGTGACCGTTTCCCCATCTTTCCTGTCCTCTTCTCTCTTCTTTGGATGGATGTGTTCCTATAGCTTCTTTCTCTCTATTTTCCTACTATTCTTTTATTCCCTCCTTACCCCCACCCCTACAAGGCACTGCGCCGTGTCGCCTATAGGCAGACAGAAATTAGGTGCCTTTTTCCCTTCCTTAATAACCACAGAAGAAGAAGAAGACCTATGTGTCGAAGGGACGGACCATTCAAAAGCATGCACGTTTGTGATTGGACATTTCTAGTTAAGGAGTTTCTCTATCTTCGAAATGAAGCGTACTTAAGGAGCAGCAGAGTGTCTGCTCAGGACGGATCGATCGGACTAGATGTCGTTCTGACGATCCTGTCCTCTATGATGTAAATAAACGTCTGTTAAGTTTTCCTCAACGCCGGCCTCTCTGCCTCGGCTTCCTGCTGCCATGGACATCCCTGGGCCTGCGGTACGACTCCCGCCGCTCAACTTCACGCTACTCCCTTGGTCCGCGTCGGCCACCGACGCCACCCGTAACACCGAGTCGTTCAAAGCGCCGCTTCCCGCGATCCTCGTCAAAAGTGCAATTTTTCTTCGTTCAACATGGACATAACCGAAAACGAATTGGCCCGATTTTTCTATCCTGAGATTTCGTTCTATTTATGCAAAAACAGAACATGAATGGCTTCAGAATCGTTATTTAATTACAACGTAATTAGTAATGATTACATAACACACACAAATTAACGCATTACATTATTTTTGTTACAGTATACTATCGAGTGCATTGAAATAACACTGTGGGGATTTCACGTATTTGCAGACAATTCTTTATTGGTGGCCTCTGGAAGCGTTAAAAAGGCTTTTGTGACAGGCTGCAAGAGCGAAGGTTTTTTATCGCTCAAGTATCCGTATCACGGAGACCAACACCATCCGCAGTTATCGGCGTCAAATGTCACGTCATGCTCTGTGCGTCCAGGCACCAACGGGCTCGTAGCCGATTACGAACGTATAACTAACGCCAATAATCGCGTGCCGACGCTATCTCTTCCTGCTCTTGGCGTCACGCCAGGCATCGCTGCTGCGTCGCAGTTGACGTTCCCGGGGCGCGTCTCGGGCGTCTCTGACGAGTGCAGTCTCCGCCGTCCTTTCGCAGCGTCGGGCGCTGCTCGTTGTTGCACGGTTGCACACTGGCGCGTGCCTTGCCCTTCCTCCTTTCGGAAAGCAGCGACGCTCTTCCCGTTCGGGCTGCGCAATCGACAGAGATATCAGCCATATCAGATATGCCGCGCTCTTTTCGCGCCTTGCGGCGTCGTTCGTCCGGCGATGCATGCGTGCTGTTGGCCGCCCATCACTTCGTGAGCGCGGTGATCTTTACCAAGGGGACTATAGCTCCCATGTCTGCTCGCGCTGCCTACGTAGTGTTGTCCTCGTCTAAACGCAGTGTATTTGTACCGCGGCAAAGAGGCGTCGGCTATGTAGCTGCCGTCTCTCGAAGTCGAGGCGCCGCTGTCGTTGAACCCTTTTCTCCTGTCCGGCTACGGACGCGTCGCATGCGCCAGTGGCTGACGTTCCGTTTCATCGGCATCTGCGAGCGGAATCCGCGGAGGAGCATCTCTCAGTTGATAAAGCTGGAGCGGAAGGCGCTCGTACGATTAAACGCATCGGCCAAGGTCAGTACTTAGTCTTCGTTGCAGGGAAGAAAGAAAGTTAACTTTGTTCGAGGGGGGCCTTTTGCCCCAGCCCCCGTGGGCTGCTAGTAGATATGCATGCGTGCGCCAAAAACAGTGGTGTGTATATGTGCGTGAATTGCTCATTACCAGGCAAGGGGTGCTTCGTCTTCTCTCAAAGTTTTAGTAGAATCCCCTCTGCCCAAGGGCAGAGGTGATTCTACTGTATTTGTCCTTGGGCAGTGCACGACTTTTACATTGTTGCGGTAGCTGTCACACACGCGAGATCGGCGTTTGCCATCTCTCGTTTCCTTTGTAGAGTTTGTAATCATCGTTCCCGTTTGATATCGCGCGCGTCTGTTCATTTGGATTGTGGAGCGCTGCAAATAAATTTTCAGAGCGGCTACATGCGCTTGCAAAAAAAAAGAAAAAAAAAACTTGCCAAATATTGCTCGCTGCTGTTATGTTATGATTCGATTTCGCGGCTTGGCACCGCTGGGAAGCCGAAAACGAAACGGTGGTTTCTGCAACCCGTCATTCAAACATCCCACGGAGTGCTCCGGATGCGGCGAGAGTGCTTGAACCGCTACCGAATCATGCGCCCGGGCTCGTCGTTGGTCGTTTAAGGGACGTCCCGCGGAGTTTATGGCCCAGTAGTGGATCGCGGCTGGACACACGAGACTTTGCCAAAGCGCGTCGTGTTGGCTTCGATCGGCATGCCTTTATTGTGTTGTGCAGTGCATTTAATTGTGTGCCTTCGCCACTCGATCAGCGTTGGAGGAGCCTGTTGGACCCGCTTCATTCCTTTGGAGGCATTGCCTCCAATTTTCCTCTTAAGGTTCGGAGATCACCACGGTTGCTTGAATCCCTTGACCGCGCTGGGATGAGAGGTTGTCCCCCACAAGGAATTTATCTTCGCATCACTCGAGGCACACCATACCGAAATCGTGGTAAACATTCTTATGATCTCTTTGAAGCCCGTGTGCGTAGATTTAGGTGGATGTCAAAGAACCCGAGGTGGTCAAAATTTCCGGAGCCTTCCAGTACGGCGTCCCCCGTAATCACATCGTGGTTTTGGGACCTTAAACCCCAGCAATTATTATGATTACTGTTATAAGCTCCCGCTCGCAACGGATATTTCTGCCCTACAGTCCTGAGCCCCCCCCTCCCCCTCCCGTGTTCGAATCCGAACCACGACATGGCTTGCCGCACTGTGCACTTTCGGAGCGTAATCGCAGTTCAGTGCATTCGTCGCGTTGTATAGCAAACTACAGATTGGTAATCGATTAGTGTCTTGTTTGTTTATTTTTTGTACCCTTCTAAAATTTCTACCAGGACGGAGGAACACGGAACTAAACTTGTTGCTTGGGATAAACGCACCGGACTGCTTCTGCTGATGTTTCTGATGCTCAAGTCGAAGCATTTCGGTGTTTCCTGAATACCCTCTATTGAGTTCGGTGAACACTGGTTTGAGCAGCGGAACTTAAAACGAGGGACAAAAACAAGACAGGCAAGGACGTCGCTGATAAGGACAGTGACGTCCTTGTCTGTTTTTCTTTTTGTCCCTCTTCCGCTGCTCAAACCAGTCTTAGCTATCCAGTGTTGCGGAGTTGCCACTCCGGAATTGGAGTGACTCCGGAATCATTCCGCATTTTCGCGACACCGGAATGGAATGGGGACAAAGCTTGGAGGAATGGAATTAAGCGCCTTTTACGCGGAATGGAATGGGAATGGAATTACGTCTTTTTCCGAAAATAGAGCACGTTTTCGTCTACGCGCTGTTTTTCAAACTTCAAGCATTAGTAAGTCAGAGCCTCGAATTTATCAGTAAAGCAGTGTTTTCAGAATGGCTTGGCTGATTACAAGCAACGCGCCTACTACAATATTGTCCTTATATACTGTGTTGCTCCGAAGTTTGTTTCTATTCTTCGCGTAACCGCGGCTTTATGCCGTTGTTTTAGTGCTGGGGACCCCAAGCCACCTGCTGCGTACGCACGCTCTTGCGTTCCTTTGTACTCCCAGCCGCATCCACAAAGAATACAAAAGAGCGCAAAGGCCCGCGCGCCCCCAAGCCCGCGGGAACTCAGCGATAAAACTCTCTACATCCGTCGTGCGGAACTACGGCGGCGGCATTGCGATCTTTTTTCCCTCGGCGGCGCCCCAGCCGCCTGCTGTCTCCCCACCCTTCACTTCTTTGTGTTTGCTTCTGTCGCCGTCGGCGACTCGGACGCATATCCGAAAAAGCGCTTCTCTAAAGGCCCGAACACACGTACGCGTTGACGCGCTGCAACGCGTACGTGTGTTCGGGCCTTAAGTTGTGATGCGTATTGACGCTGGCGCGATGCTTGTGTTCACTGGAAGCTTTCGTATACCAGCTTGGGCGCTGTCTCACCTCACCTTGTTAGGGCAGGACAGCGCCAGCACCGTCGCGAATGCAGACTCTGAAGCAGGGCCAAGCAGACTGATGTTTAAAACATTGGGCAAAATGATAATGCCCACCAAGACAATATGCCTCGATCCATTGCAGGGGAAATTTCTCTCTACCTTTCAGAGGGAACTTGCGCAGACACAGTTAAGCCCCTGAAATATTAGAAAGCGAACGAAAGCCACTTTCCCTGCTTTCCCGCCTCGCAAGGGCAGCTTTCACTGTGAATGCGACGTCAGCTGACGGGGAAAGCGTGTTTTCTACGGCATCCCTGATGATGACAGCGAAGCGACATCGGCTGTCAAGCATCTCTTTCGAGCAGCTCATGTTTGTGAAGCGCAACTCATAGTTAGGTAGACGGCAGTGGTTTTATCATTTTTTCTTTTTTAGAACCAACCGTTGAAGCAGCCGTTATTCACACTTCGGGTTTTAAACACTAAACGGTGAAGTGCCCATTTGGCTGATAACATTTCGTTGCAAAATTTCGATGAATAAAACCAAAATAAAGCTTCTTTTTGCGCCTCGCACTGAGTGCGACCTTTATTGCGGCATTTAAAAATCACGAAGACGCCGAAGCAGTTTTTATGACGTAGTGATTGCCAAGGAACTAGTGGCGATTTGCCGGACGTGTTGTTGTTGTTGTAGAAACATTTGTTTGAGCCGATAAAAATAAAATAAAAGGTGGGTAGCCTCTTCTAAGTTCAGAAAGCTGCGAGCGACCGCTGCTGCTCCAGGCCGGGATATCAGGCGTTCCTGAGTCTCGAGCTGAGAGCTGGTCCGCCCGCACTCCCACTGCTCCGGGGCGGGATCAATTATCCCTGCGCGTTGGTTCGATTGATACCCCCAACGCGATGCACAGCCCGATCTTTATCTGACGAGTAGCTTAGTACCTGACACACGTAATTAACCTTTGCGATAAGGAAGACATTGGATACCTGCACACAGGCGAACACAGTTCTCCTCACCCCATATATGCTTGCGAGGCTCGCTTGACAAGCGTGAGTGCTGACGAGCAGTGCGGCCCAGTGTTCCGTATTCGATGCAAAGGCACAAGATGCCCGAGCGGTGCACTGCTCGGGCACAGCTAATACCAGCTGATCTGAGGGTTTTGTTCACCATTAACCAAATCTCAGTTTTCTCCATATTCACGACCGCTCCAGACGCGTGGCAAAACTGCTAAGTCTTCTTGAACACTACTTTTGTCGGCATAAAAATACGCTATGTCGTCATTTTAGCATTAACACATTTAAGCTTAAACAATATTAAAACATCACCATTCGTTCAAACATGCTGACCTATGGGAATTAGTAGGGTGGCTGTGCTGCACAAGATATCTCACCAAGCTACTATCCATCGACCTTGGTAACGTGTTTTGCGTACTTTTGCAGGTCTTAATGCATCTGATGATATCAGCTTTATGGGGCGTTCATTCTTAACTCGATAAAACTATCAACATGCCTTTCTTACGTTGAGGAATTACAGGAATTGAACTGCCCGGTCATTCCCGGAGTGGGAATGTACTAAGTTCTTCATTCCGAGGAATTGAAAGGAATGGAATTGCGGCAAGTTCTAATTCCCCGGAATGGAATTAGAACGGAATGGAGGCGCCCATTCTGCAACACTGCTATGAACCAACTAGCTCCGGCAAATACCGCTTTGAGTTCAGTGGATTCTCGTGTCGCCGTGGAAGGTGCGATGCGAGTGACAAATATTGCGTATGTAATGCGCAGGAGCACCGTAACTATGAAGTTCGTTGTCCTTGAGGGTGGGATAACTCACTGCCATTGTAGGGTGCGCATGGCTGGGCAAGTTCGTTTGGACTCAAATGTCCTGTCTTCTTCTCGTTGCTTGTGTATTCGTTAAACTGTAACGGATTCCGTTGTACACGGCATTGATAATAATAATAATATCTGGGGTTTAACGTCCCAAAACCACGATATGATTATCAGAGACGCCGTAGTGGAGGGCTCCGGAAATTTCGACCACCTGGGGTTCTTTAACGTGCACCTAAATCTAAGTACACGGGCCTCAAACATTTTCGCCTCCATCGAAAATGCATTCTAAAAAGACAGGGCGTACAAACACGGACACGAGAAAGAAGTCAGGACACCACAAACGCCGACTAACAACTGAAGAGACGCACAACGGCTGAAAAGAAAGAAGGCACGAAAACTTATCTGCGCATGCCCATGCAGCAGGCGAACCTATCAATCCGGTACGCGTGGCGGTCTACGTGGAAGGTAACTGTTACGGCATTTGATTTCATCTTTACGTAAGTTAATCGACGGTTGGCTCACGCACGCGCTACCACTATTCTCGATATGCCATGCTTCAATCATAAGGCGCGTTTCTTCATTTCTATGACGGTACAACACTGCGCATTCATCGAATTTTGGCGTGCACTTACAATCTCGACAATGTAAAGATAGATTAGAAGGTGAGCCTTCTGTTAGCGATCTCTTATGTTCCAACAATCTCTGGTTAATGCATCGGCCCGTTTGTCCTACGTAGAAGCGACCGCAGCTGAAAGGGACCTTATACACCACACTCGTACGGCAATCAGTGAATTTGTTGGTGTGTTTTACGAAACAAATATCGGTCCGCTTCTTGTCTTTTACTCGCTCATTCTTCCTCTGCACAGCGGCACATATCTTACCTAGCTTATTGGCCGCCGTGAAAACAACATTAACGCCGTATCTACTTCCTACTTTCTTTAGCCTGTGAGATACGCAATGAATGTACGGTATACCTACGACACGTTTCTTCCTATCGCTTTCTGCAACCATGCTTGGACTTAACACAATAGACTTCCTTAAACGTTCAGCAACCATGACCACTGCATCACGAGGATACCCTACATCTAAAAGACGCGTAACCTGTGCGGTAAAGCTATCACTCATTTTGTGCTCACACGACTTGGTGAGGGCTGATTTAAGGCAAGACATGGCGATGCCGTTTTTTACAACCTTCGAGTGCTTCGACGAAAAATTTAACAGCGGTTTAGAAGATCTAGGAGAATACTGCCAGCACACGTGGTTCTTCTGGAACGTTAAGGAAATGTCTAGAAATTGTATTCTATTATTCTGAGGCACCTCTTTAGTAAAGCTCAGCCCACCTCCATTTAATTCAAAATTTTCGCTCACGGAAGTTACCACCTTTTCAAAGTCCTCACCACAACAAAAGATCAAGTAATCGTCCACATAACGAAAAACCTTAATAACCGAATTACCTAAGGCGCCTTCCAAAAGATTGTCAATCTTGCTAAGGTATAAATCACTAAGAACCGGAGCAACCTTAGAACCAATACATATCCCTGATTTCTGCACATAAACGCCTTCCTTCCAACCTACAAGTGTCGACTTTAAATACATGGAAAGGATTTCTAGAAATGCCCCGGTAGAAACACCACATTTATCGGTGAAAACCGTCTGGTGCGCTTGTTCGTTAATACATTAACACAATTTAACAAGTCCTCATGCGGCAAAGAATAATACAGGTCTTCGATATCCATACTAAAAGCTTTACAACAGCCGGGGTTCTCCTCTGAGAGGAACTGAACTAGCGCCTGAGAATTACGCATACGAAAAGGGTCTGAAAAACTCAGAGGTTAAGCTGTTCTGCAAATAACTAGATACAGCGACTTGCCAGGTGCCTTGCTCTGAAACGATTGCTCGAAATGGGATCTCGTTCTTATGTGTTTTGGCTGAAAAAAAAAACAATTCTAAAGTAAGTGATTTAGCCTTCTTGACATTACAAGCTATTCTCTCAAGATTATGTCTTAACAGAAGGTCGACAGCACGTTGCCTAACTACCGATGGCTTAAGTTTTACCGTCCTAAAATTCTTTTCTATGACTGTGTCACAAAAGTCGCATATGCTTAACATTGCCTCCGCATAATGTCCCAAGGTACGCCATGAAAAGGTTTTTTTTTTTTGTCACTTACGCCCAAGGCGAAAGGGCTCTAATTCTTCGCTAAGAATGGTGTGCCGTAAGCGTACGCGCACCGCTTAGTGTGTGTTAGCGTGGGCCGTAAGACGAGCATCCGAGCTGCTCCTGATCATGTGTCTTTGTTTTGTCTATATTTGTTTTGACTGCTTGCCGTGAAGGCCACTGCCAGCAGAGCATGAGCCTTAAGACAAACATCTGAGCTACGTGACGTGATTTTGTTTTGTCTAGTATGGAACTGCTTGCCGTGAAGGTCACCGCCAGCAGAGCCAGAGCCTTAAGACGTGCATCCGAATTACGTGTCAGATCATGTGCTTTTGTTTGTGTTGTGTCTGAACCACCGGACGTTGTGTCCGAGCCACGTTGCAGATCATGTGCTTTTGTTTTGTCTATTGTTAAACGGCTTGCCGTAAACGTCACCGGCGGCGGAATCTGAATCACGGGACGTTGTATCCGTGCTACGTCTTAGACCGTGTGCCTACGCGACCGCGTGACTGGTGTTTTGTCTGTGAGCTACTGATTCGCTCGTGAAGGACACCGAAAGTGAAGTGTGAACCATGCCCGGTAGCAACCAGTGCCTACGTGACTGTTTCAAGGATGCATCGACACTACACTAGAAGCTGGGACCGGCGGCCGGAGAAACGTATAAAATACGGCCCCATCCTATGCTTCATCAGTCTGCTCTGCGCCGGAGAAGAGATCCACGCTGGGCAACTCCCGGGACACAACGTAGCCACCCAGCACAACCGGTCATCGTCGAGCCGCCGCTGACCCATCTCGCCAGCTTCGACGGTCGCTCATGAACGGCGCCGGTGTTGAAGGACTCTGCTGCGCCCGGTTACGTATGTCAATCGTTTGACTTAGTGGACTGCGAACTCTAATTGTTGGTTAAGCTCTTGCTGTTTGGTCTTCCATCCGATATTGCTCATTGTCGCTACATATTTCAACTCTCATGCATGCTACACTTATTCGGAATAATTGTAGACTGTATAACTAATTCACCTTTGTGTTCAAGATAAATGTTCGGTTATTGTGGAAGTATCTTTATCTTTGTTTAAACGCATTATTAAAGCTTGTTGCTCTTTGATTGGAGAAGGCCCTTGACTCTTTCATACCGGCGATTGGCGCAAGCCAAACACCAGAGGCCCAACCCCCATGCCACTTCTTGGGAGAAGCTTGTGCTTCGGCCCCGAGTCGTGACAGACAATGATTTTTCTGAGAACAAACTGTCTGGCATAATTACAAAGTACCCTTCCTTATCTGAAATTACTGGCCTGAGTTTCTTCTCGACACAGTAATTAACCAAAGGCCGGACAGGATCAGAACACTTGAGATGCATATTAGAACCCTTGAGGCTAGCAACGCAGTCTGAAATGCAGTGGGAACGCTCTTCTTCAGGAACAAGTCTAGTGATCGTACGCGGCAAACTTAAAACGTCTATTGGTTTCAGGTTCTGCTTAAAACAGTATTTAGGACCTAAGGCTAGGGTTTTGCAGTGACTGTCATCTAAGGCAGCTCCTCCAAGTGCCGGAATGCCGGCAGCTGCCGCCGCCGGCATTCGATCCCGCGACCTTCGGGTTAGCAGTCGAGCGCCATAACCATCAGACCACCGCGGCGGGGCGTGCACGGCATTGGGAAACGACTGATTCAATTTTTTTGTGGCAGTGTACACGCTGCGTGGTGATATTTTTCCGGTGTTTTAAGATAGTCTGCGAAATGCGCAACCACGTGTGCACTCATGCGCTGTCGTGCTGTAGCGCTCGCAACCGTGCTTCGAGCGAAGGAACCGTGCGCGTGAGCCCAATCACATGGTTGTATTGCACGAGCTGTTTCCATTTTATGCCTGCGAACTTAACTAGGGTGTCCAGCGACCGGGAAAACCGCGAATTCTCAGGGATTTTGGGTAGTCTGGAAATTCTCAGGGAAAACTCGGGGAAATTGTGCTCCCATCAGGGAAAATCCACTAACTTTATTGAAAGGGGACGAAAGTCGCGGTAACACTGGCTCGAGATTTTGTGAGCGCTTTTTCAAATCGAACGGCCGCTGCGGCTGCGGGGAAGGGACGAACCTTGATGCTCTCCTCGCCATCGGAGCGGTGGAGTGGGAGAGAATCCGGCTAATGCGTGGCATGCGGGAACCATGAACCACGGCACATCGTATCGCCCAATGTAAAGTCCCTAGATCTTTCCCTTCTAGGGAAAAATCTAGGGACTTTAGCCCAATGCTGTCAGGGTGTTCTGTGACTACGCCGTGTAGTTCTGTATTCTTTGTCGTGCGTCATGTGCGTTAGCGCCCGATATGGTGTTTTTGTTATCACCTCGTGTCAAGTAACAAGCATGACTAGTTGTAGAAGCGGTAGCAGTAGAGCTTGAGCTATCTTGCAAGAGATCGCGAACGTTCAGGAAACGGATGTCGTCGACAAGACTGGTATTTTGCAGGCCATCCCGATCGGCGAGATTAAAGACGACGACGCTTGTTGGTGGTTAGCGGAGAGCGCACTCGCTCTGGTTCCGAGCTTCGAAGATGCTGTTTGGGACTCTGAGGCAGGGACGTAGCCAGAAATTTTTTTCGGAGGGGGGGGGGGGCGTCAGCCATACATTATGTATGTTCGTGCGTGCGTTTGTATGTGTGCCTGTATATATAGGCAAGGAAAATTTAAAAACTTCGGGGGGGGGGGGGGGTTGAACCCCACAACGCCCCCCCCCCCCCTGGCCACGCACCTGCTCTGAAGAATAGAACAAATTTCCAGATGAGAGCGAGCGTAACCATAACAGGCCCATTTACAGCAAGTGGAAGCTTTTTTTCCCCTTTTTTTCCTTTTTTTCCTTTTTTCCCGGTGAGGGCACTGCTGAAACAAGTTTTAGACAGTCGACCGATATTTTTTGGGGTTGCAGCTCGGAATTACCAGGCACACCACTGCTTATGTGGATGTTTCGCTACAAAGCCGAATTACAAAACTTTTCAGAGCCAAGGCATAGCGGCGACCGAAATTCGCGACACCGGCACGGGTCCCACTTGCTCGATTCGGTGCGCGATGTCGGAAAACAGAAACGTGGCCACCATAATCGGACGTTCCGTAATTCAGGCTGTTGCCGTGCGTTCATGCGATCATAGCCCGCAGCTATCTTGCTTTTTTTTTTTTTCGACAGCAATTATATAGACACTCCAGGGGAATTTTTCGCCTTCGCCATGACCTTCCTTATCAAGTCCAAATCGCGATTACATAACCCCGCGCGTCTGTACTCTGCGGGATTGAAAGCGCGAGCGCTTTCGGCGAACGGGGCTCAAGCGGAGATGAGCCGACATTCTCCTTCGCGCGATGGGCACATGGAGATAAGAGCCGGAGGGTTGGGGAGGGGCCGCTGCGGTAGTCCGACAGGAAGTGCGTACTTTGTACCAGCGGGTGTGGTCGCGTGTGCCGCGGTATCGTTAGAGGGGATCAGCAGACGGCTCATACATTTTTAGGTGTTGTGCTCTAATTACAAAACTTCCGTTGAAGCCATAGCAGTGGCGGATCCAGGGGAGGGGGGGGCGGTAGTGGCGTCCCCTCCCCCCCCCCCCAAGCCTGTGCCAGCCCCCGCCTCTAAAGTTACTGTATATGCTACCTTCAGGTAGCAGAGTTGCGCATAGGTCTGGCTATCAGCCCCAGCTATGCGGGGAAGTCGCATTCCGTTTTTGCAGGCGACATGCCTACCGTGTCGCCGATTAACATGTCTGGCGTGTTGAAGACCGGCGATAAACGTTGGCTCTTGATGACTAGTGTTCAATCAGTTCGCTGCAGCGGCGGCGTCGAGAAATACAAAAATTGGCCCGAGCGTCAGCTTCTCCGCAATGCATGGTTGCTAGCGGCGTTTGGAAGACAGATGTGCAACTCTGCTACCTAAAGGTAGCATATGCAGTAACACTACCCGCCCCCTCCCTTCAGCGCCTGTCATCCACCTCCTTTGTCAGGCGGCCTGTTGAGTTTGCCCCCTTTGTCAGGTTGCTTTGCCTGCCACTGCCCAAAAGGGCTAAAGAGAATCTTGTCCCTGCTCTCTACCTCTCTCCCCATCGCTCCACCCTTTCCTGCTTCCCTATGGACATTTCCAACGAAGGCTTCATAGGTGCCACCATAATCCCCTCTGGGCTGTTGTAAATGTACGTGACCCACCAAAATGCACTGCTGAGGTGGTGGCTTCAGCCCTTTGTACTCCCTCCCGCTATCCGATTGCATGATGGAACTCCCCCCCCTCCCAATGTAGGCACCGGGATCCGCCCTGAGCCTCTTACTGCAGCGGCTGTGTTTCCTGAAGGTGTGAGCTGCTAGCCTATATTCATATGAAATTCCTTTTGTTGCTATGAAATTCACTATTTCGCTCTCGCGGCGAAACTGTGACTTGTTTTTTCTAACGTGCGACGGTTTTCGGTGTTGCACGTTCGTGGAGAGCAAATGGTTTGGCTGGGGAATATGATAGCAAAGGCTTCACACTGCTCTGGGCAACACGCGAGGATTTCACAACAAGCCGCAGCAGCAGAATAAGTGCAATTCCACAGTGTGTTAAACCTGCATTTATTTCGTCTTTACACGTGACACTCTGGCAAGACATCTAATTGTGATTGCTGCACCTCAGGCTCAACAAAAAAATTGATTTTTTTCACGTTAAAAAAAAAGTTTTTTCATAATGGCGTATTAGTCTAGCATTCTTGTGGCATTTTCAGTTTAAAGTTAACTCTTCAGTAACTCTGCGTTGCATGTAAGGTCGAATTTCAGTTTAACGAAGTTTCGATATCGAAGTAAATTGCCGCTTTTACCAACTTCGCTATATTGAGGTTTAACTGTTTTCTGTACTATTCAAATGGGATTACGTCACTTTTATTTTTTAACGTGCGTACCAGAGAGTGACATTATCGAGCGATATGGTGTCTACCCATCTTGACATAAAACAAAGTTCTGTTTCACTCAGGGAATTTTACCAAAAACACTCAGGGAAAAGCTGGAAAACTCGGGGAATTTAGAAATGTCAACTCGGTAGACACCCTGTTAACTCTGTCACTAGAACTAACTTTATGCCACCCTCGGCTGTGTTTCCCATCCCTTGGTAGTCGCTCTCTGACCAGCGGTTATGGGTCTTGCACATTCTCATGCAAATGAAAATCGTCGAAGTCACGTGGTCACTTTAGCTAGCACAGAGAACTCAGGGCGAAAACGGGCCTCTTCTGCAAGGCACTCCTAATTCACTTTTAACACTCGGTTCGCCTTATTCAGTTTTAAGGGATACTGACACGAATATTTTCAGTTGTCGTTTTTTTGCGTCAAATGAAAAGTCAAGCCCCCAAGAGCCTAGAAAAGGTAGTGTTAACCGCGACTGCGCCCTGGGAAAGTAATTACAGTATGTTTTTAAAAGCTAGTTTCGGTTCCTACTGTACCCTGACGTCACAACACGATATGAGCTTCTCGTCACGTGCTCACACAATATATAGTGACGTTTCCACGGCCGCTCCACGCTGTGGCTCCATTGGTGACGTACAAGCGGCCATTTTGGAAGTTTTGATGATGCACAAGCAGCCATCTTAGAAGTTTTGGTACCTGACGTCACCACAACTAGCCAGACTGCTGCATGAACTCACCGGAATTAGTACTGTAGCCTGACGTCAAGGTAGCGTCGATGTCAGTAGGTGCGTTGTGGAAAAATTGACTTTAATATCAAATTAAAATATCTTATCAGCATTTGCTGAGCTTCACACTTGCTCAGAGCCGTCTCTGCATGCAGGAGGTTGGTATGGCAGAGTAAACTCGCCTTCAAAAAAGGGTGTCAGTACCCCTTTAAGTGCTATCGAGCTCAGTATGAGGTACATCACGCAAGCATTGTTGCCGAGCGCTCTGAAAGGTTGTACATTGGCGCCGATCATGGCATATTTTCGAGTTATAGGTAGAGAGTTTGGCTGCCGAAGATGGGAGGTGTGCTCGTCTCCCCCTTCACTTGCCACCCATTTCCACCAAAGCTTTACTATAGCCAAGTACTGCAGACGTCCCGGAACACTGAAATTACTTCTTAAAGGTCGTAGCGGCTAAACACAGTTGGCAAGCACTAAAGTGTTGATGTCATAACATGCTCAAGCGGAAAGGTATCTTTTCAATTCATTATGCCACATGCTTATCAGTACATTGCAAGTAGTTGTCGAATAAACATGAATTTGGTGTTCAGCACATATTGCTCGTGATAATACACTGCTGCAGTGAGCCTTGCCTTAATGAACTTCAAATTTTCATCACAGTAACCACCTTCGTGTGCCTTCGGCCACAGTTGCACACAGCTGCATAGGCTTTTGTGCCCCCCTCCTCCTTTTCTTCTCCGGGGAAAATGGGAAAGCTGTGCTTCGGGTGTCGATTCTTGCCAGCCACACCGAAGAATGTGCTGCACATTTTTTTAGTGCCATTATGAAATGGTACTTGCACCGCATGTGTTTAAATATGTGCACTCTTGGTTTAAGAATGGCTCGGTCTCTCACTATGCAGAGTGCCAGAAAGGTACCCGGCGAACTTCCAGCGGTTGTCGCGGGGTGCACGGAAGAGACGTCGACGCAAGCCCAAGGTACGGCCCACTTCATTGGAGATCGGGGAAGCCCTCTTGGAAAAGCAAGCAGTCCACGTTTCAGACGTCTCTGTGTCCCACTCGGCTGGGGAGGAAAAGCCCATCATCGCAGTTGGCGAACACGGACTCGCTGTCGAATGTGGCCCCGTGAAAGGTCCAGCTGTTAAAACTGCAACCACCAATGCCGTAGTGTCGCCTCAGCAAGCCAAGGAGAAGCTGCCAGAGCCCACTGAAGACTGTGCCATGCCAGATGATTACACCGAACCTGCCATCCCCCAAACACAGGTGGAGTGTCTAAAACAAAAGGTGCTTTGTTGATGTGGCCAGCTCCCTGCAGCTTCGTACAGCCAAGTGTACTTAACTAAGGCCAAGGTGTGATAACATTAAAGAAAAGATTTTGCAGTAACCATAGACAGGTGTGGAGGAAGCACCATTCAAAGGGGGATTCTACCTCTGCGTAGCATGTAGCCACTAAAGAAACCCGCAGCCGTTAATTAGAGAGAACGCTGTTCTGTTGAAGGAAACAAAGGTTGTCTCGGGAGTTTTATAGCATTTGATATCAACCTACTTTCTACTAACTTTGCGACTGCAGTAGAACTTCATTCATACATTCCTGAAATAAAAACACGGGAAGAAATGTATTCAGAAAAACATACAATCTGAATTCACTAAAACATCGCATTGTTTTGCTTGATGCAGCAAAAATTCATTTGTTCGACCCTCGTTAATTAAGAAAATTGGATAATTCAGATGTGTTCTCTTGTTGGCAAGCCTATACATTGTTTAATGGCACCAACCTGTCAATAATTGAATCATATTTGGCCGCAACTCGGTTAATTCGAAAGGTTCTAGGAGGGTGCCGAGCACGAAGAGCTGCAAAAATGTGCAATCCAAACGAGTGAAAACTGCATTTGCGAACAACCAAAACAGTCACGAGCCTTCATGGTCAAATCATGGTCACCATCCACAATCTTGCCACAGTTGTGATGTTGGTGACCAAGGCCTCAGCAGCTGCGGCACTTGTTTAATTTTCGTTTTTACTCAGAGCAAGTTAAATTCATGGGCTATGATAGCGTTGATAGCCTTTGCAATCAAAGCTGTGACCAGCAGCAGTTTCGTTTTGACTGCGTGCCTTCAGAACTGCATAGTCGGCCTCCATGATTGTGCATTGGTGAGCCAGGGGCGCAATCATTTGCATGTTCTGTGATAGAACTCGTAATGACATTTTCGTAGTAGTATATTTTTGCAGTAGATGTAGGCACAATGCAAAAGCACTTTTATGCTTGAGTGGAAGTGTAAGAAAACGATGGGTTTGCGTGCTTCTACTACAAGATCTGCCATAGCTCCCAGCTTTACTTTACGCTACACGAATCAATCTGTGAACGATGATCAAGATTATGGTGCTAGAATGGCCACCTAAAGTGGCCAGGTGAGCATATATGGTTGCACTGCTGCAAGATCTGTGGCCCATGGTGCACGCACAGTGGTCTGCAGCAAGAATTTCAAAACTGGTGTGTTCCATGGTTTACGACTCTCAATTTGTTTCTGAACGTGTAAAACAGTCTGAACATGCAAATGGTTGGGCTGTTTTGCTTAATATTGTACATCGTTACGCAGGACAAACGGTGCCAGCCTCGCACAGAGAAGCCAGATTTTCGGACAGTGACGCCAGTGACAAAAATCGGTTCCAGCTTTGAAGAGTTGCGCAATTACAAGATCCCCAAGATAAAACGACCGGTGCCGCCAACAAAGGTGGGTGGATTCAGAGATATAAAACAAGCTTCATTGCATATGATCATTTAATGTGTCTTGTAAGATAGTAAGAGGTAGTGCTGTACATGGTTGTTCATTGCTTGGTTGATCTAAAGCCGCAATAAGTGACACACGTCAGTGGGCACCAACGTACACCGTTTAGCAGGAAATCGGGGAGGTGGGCCGTAGACACACGGTGCCCTTGTGGAAATATTCCTGGAGAACGTGACAAAATGTCTTCTATGGCTTGAGGAGGAAGAGTTTCCCAGCCTATGTGGGCGCATCTGCTCTGTTACTACGGGATGGAGGGATTGGGCTGCAAAAGGTGTACTGCCTGACTGCATTCAAGGGACCGTAAAGAAAAAGGCTGATCTTACTTACTCGTTAAAGGGACAATAAACAGAAACAATGGATCGGTTTAGATCGATAAAATGTGCTCTGAGAACTGTAATGCCGTTAATTTCGCCATCATAGGTTCATTAATAAAGGAGAAAATCAAGTTCGAAGTTTCATTTTTAAATTTCGCGCCGAAATCTCCCCACGTGACGTCACGGATTTCAAAGTGTATTTATCGTACTTTGGCGCCATTGGCTCAACAAAATTACCCCAAACTTGGCATGTTAAGTCTACGGCCCCCTCAGAGGACAATGTACTTCATTTTTACCGATTAGGAACTACGTAGTCCCTAGTAGGCGCCGTCAAAACATGTGACGTCACGGCGAATGGTGCGGAAACTTCAAGGTGGCGTCGCCACCCACATTTTGTTTTTGCGTGTTTTCTCGCTTACTAAGTGTCTTCTCGCAGCAAGCGTGGTGTTTTTGGTATCGTGAAAAAGTACTTTACTAATATGAGAAAAATCGTTTTGCTCAGTAGTGTGTCCCTTTAAGGTGGGTTCACAGGACTGATCCATCTGCGTGTAGTTGAGTCACATCACAGGAGGATCGCATGTGGGCTAACTGCTTGCAACGCATGCACGCAGCCGAAATGGGAGTGAAAATGCATGCCGAGGCCATTTATAACCACAAACAACGCTGCACGCATGTTTTTTATACAACCCACATGCTCGAAGAGCTGTCAGCGTGCCCAGCATGATAATGGGGGGAAGCTAACAGGGTTTCTTATGCAT
The DNA here is from genome assembly GCF_013339695.2 of Rhipicephalus sanguineus. Classification (NCBI taxonomy): domain Eukaryota; kingdom Metazoa; phylum Arthropoda; class Arachnida; order Ixodida; family Ixodidae; genus Rhipicephalus; species Rhipicephalus sanguineus. The sequence goes on along the minus strand of NC_051179.1, from coordinate 144,894,760 downwards.
TTGCCCGAGACGACTTGAAGGCGAAAGCCATCTGCTTCGTTTTTTTTCTCAGTTGATGTATTGACTCTCCCCTGACCCACCCTCCGAATGCATTCTGCACCTTACCTGACTTTGCACCTGACTTGCACTGCACCAAACAACAATGTCGTCATGACGTCATTATTTATTTGTTAATACTGTCAACCCTCATACAGGGTCATAACAGAGAGGACAATACAATTACATACATAAAAAATGTACAAGGTATATAAAGTTCTGTAATATTTGGCACTTCACAATGAAAACAGATGTTTCCTTAAATAACAATTCGTAATTCAAAATAACAATTCAAAATTCGCTGACATTTTTCAAAATATATACAGTGAACATGATTTCGCTTACATCATTTGGCATTGAAAAAAAAATTAAAACTGAACAATCCCGTAAATGCGCCTCTGCAGCATTTTCGAAGTCGGTGACATCGTTTAAAACAACAATACCGTTTCGCAGTCTGTTCCACATTTCTACGACATCTGGAAAGAAAGAATATCGCAACGTGTCAGTATTTGTTTGGTATGGTTTTATGACTCAATCGTGGTTAGTTCGGGGGGGTTTCTTGTGCCCGGGGCTTGTAAATATTTGAGCTTATCAATCGTAAGTTGATCGTGAATTATTTGAAAAAAATTGATGTCGCACTGTGTGATGTCAGGATATTGTCACAAATTTTGGCGTGATATGCGTCATTTGACATCATCCTCAGAGTCACTTCTGCTAGAAATAGCAGAATTGCTTGCAGACACAGCAGAGTCGTTCAAGGAACAACATGCAGCATCACGTGATGATTTCTTGCATCACTTTTGTTGACGCTGACGCCATTGGACACCAACGGTCAATTTTCGCGTTTGATGAAGCACCTAAATCTTTCGTATTTAAAGAAACGGTCTTGACACACCACCCCCCGTAAACGCGCGTCACGAAGCTGAAGATGAGGATGGGTGGCCTCCGAAAATGTTTTTGGCATTGTTGGCACGCATGGTCTCAGTGTACCTGCCACGGACTCCCCAAACCGGAAGTGTAGGGTCACATGACTGTGGCTCCACACGCCAAAAAAAAAAAAAAAACTGTTTGACCCACCATCTGAATCCACCATTAAGTATTGTTGCAAATCACTATCTTGATTAATTTCTCAGCAGTATACTTGTAGTTGAATGTTTTGGGAGCTGCCACCACGTTTGTTTTCAAGTTCATGACGTGGGAGCTTTAGCTGTTTGCACAGTCCGTTTCATGATTGGCTTTCAACCACTTTGTGGGGGAGTAAAACTCCTATTGTACAGTTATTGGAAAACAAAACGAAAACACTTTTCCGAGTTCTTCACCGATATCCCAGTGCTCATGCTACAAAGCAACATCATGGATTAAAGATCTTTTTCTTTCATATTTAATCATGGTTTTGGGACGTTAAACCCCAGATATTTTATATTATTATTTCTTTCATATTTAGGCTGTTGTGGCACTGGACAAGATTTTAAAATGTTCTGCAACATTCACCCTGGCCAAGAAACCTCGAGGACATGGGTTGAATACCTGACCACAGCAGCCACGTTTTTACAGGGGCAAAATGCAAAAAAATCCTTGTACTTAACTCTTTCGGGACCGCGTAAAAAAAAAGGCAATTGAAAAGGGTGTCAGTTTTTTTTTTTCTTTTTGTTAAATCAAGTCTTGGTGCTATATTTCTGTAAAAAATGAAACTAATGAAATGGTCTTTCATACAGATTGAAATATCGCCCTTAAAGATTATACGTAGTAATAATAAAAAATGTCCTATTGAACACTTGCTGCAAGGACGACATAAAAAAGTTGGAATAAAACATAGATATTCGAGCGAAAATAGTACACTAAAAAGAATCGAAGATATACAGAACATGCCTCATTGCCCCTTTTATTACTCTGAAAAGTTTGGTGCACATATCTGCAGCACTTTTTTTTTGGTGTGCTTCTAAATGAGTGCAGATCTCATGCCCATGGGGCTTGCGCCACTCAACGGAATAGTTCCGCGCAGTAGTGAAAGAGGAATGTACTTGACAGGTACTGACAAAAACATCTGTCTTTCAACTCTGTTTCCTTCTCCTTATAACAGAGCTTGCAATTCTTGCGCCTGCCTACATTTTCTGGCTTGTGGAGCAGTACGGGCTGGCCTGGCGTCATCAAGATTGAGAATCTGATAGATGAGCTCTTCTCTAAGAGCTTGTTGACTCTACCAAACAGAAATACTAAATCAATGCAAACAAACAGAAAGCCTCTTTGGCTACTCGCGAGAGAGGCGGATGTGAAACTACGCTCGCCTACGAGTAACGCCTGAAGTCCCAGGTCGATCCTCGTCCGATTCACTCTCCGGACTAAAATCCAAGCTGTCAGTCATCTTTGGACACCTCGCTGCTCGACTCGTCAAAAGAAAGGTGTGCCATCGAAGCAGTGGAATCGTGCGATTCACATCGGTTTCTTTGCGCGGCCTGACGAGGGCCTGACGCCATGGTCCGCTACGTTCGCTGCCGCCGCTGCCCACAAATCTTTGTCATGTGTCTCTGCTTTCTGGAAAAATGTCAAACTACGCCGAAACTGAAAGCCTAGTGATGACACTACACGCTAGATAGCAATACATGTAAAAACGCGCGAAACTATGAACTTGGCGGCGTGCGGAAAGCCATCGACCATTTATGATCGATGCTCCAATGGGGCGGTCCCGAAAGAGCTATAATGAACACCAGGAAATCGAAATGAATACAGTGTTCCCCAATGTGGCATGGTTCATAGTCGTATCATGGTTCTGGCATGCAAAACCCCCAAATTTCATTTTCTTTTCTTTTTAACAAGTTTAGTCATTAGCTTCTTTAAAATACACTGTCGCCCATGTCAGCATCTTCTCATTTATGCCATCATAGCAATGGTGCAGAAGCTTCAATGCAACTTCCGTCACCCATCTGTTACACCTACGCATCGTCCGATTAGAGGAAGTGCAAGTATTAGTCTATTTCTGAGCTATCCTTTCACAATTGAAGAGCACAACAACTTCAACGGCCACAGACTGAACATTACTCTCTTGGCATGGCACGCCGATTATTTTTAAAGGCATTCTTTGTGGCATTGCCAGGTACTGTGCACAGTTCTGTTGTTTAAGTTAATCAGTTTAAAGGAGCAAAGAAATATGGGCAGGCTTATTCATTGAAGTCAGTCTCGGAAATTTTCAACTGGCTACCATGTGGTGCATTCACAGGTTTTTACCATATGTGATACTAAAATGCTTTAGTGTGAAATTATTGTGGTACGACGTACTCGTAAAATATGAACACAGCATATGCAAATCAGTATCATGCCGATTTTGTACATCTGTCCAATGTATGTACTTGGCAGCACATGTACATATATTCTGCAATGCCTACAAATTTCCATTGAAATCTTTCGTTAGTTCGTTGTAGCAGTAGCAAGTAACTGGCAAGTTTTCTTGTGAGACTTTAATTGTGAACATAGGTTGTTGCTCAAGATCAAGACAACCTATGCTTTGTTGGCTTTGCACCAGTGCTGGCTTGGTTGCCCTGAAAAACACAATTATTGAAAATAGAATTTTTACAGAAGTAGTCCAGTACTACAGTGTGATAAAAGTTTGAAGATTAAATGCACTCGTTCGGGTGGCTGATGGGGCTCTATTGTGCATTCAGTCAATAACTGAAGTTTTTTTATGTTGCAGGAACATGGCAGTCGCGTTTCCAGAACGTACCCCGTTTCACCAGTGAGCAAGAAACGACGTGAAAAACAAGATGAACATCGAGAAGAACTTAGTAGTTCTCCGAGTAGTAGCCCCGCTGTCAGCACGTCATCAAGCAATGTTCTATTGGACAAAATAATCGAGGACATGAACAAGGCATACCCAAAGGTCTCTGGGTGTTACGTTTCCTGTCGCGACAGCTGCCCCCACCGAAATCAAGTTCACGAGTTTCCCAAGAGCCCTGCCAAGTGCCCACTTGAAGATAACCAGGAGCTATCAAAGTCAGCTATCCTCGATTGCGCACCAGTGAGCAACCACATCGGACAGAAGCACCAAATGAAGGTTTGCACTGTGTGCAAACGCAAAAACGTTTCCGAAGGGTTAGGTCAAGACACCTGCATCAGGTGCTCTCTTTATGAGCAGATTAACAAGGAACAGGCTGCAGTGAAAGAGCACGGGAGCAAGGAAAGGCAGGCTGTACGCAAACCAGATGTGCCAGCCAAAGTACAGGCACGTCGGAGCTCGTCAGATGTTGAGAACAAAGAGCTGGTCACCAGAACTCCAACCAGTCCCAGGTCCAGATCCAAGTCTAAATCCAGGACTAGCAACACAGATAATGTGAGCACTGCATCGCCCCAGGCAAATGAGCACAATAATGTTCTCAGAAAGAGAAGACGCAAGACCTATCTCACAAAGCAAATCATCTCGTCTAGCGACGATTCATGCACCAGTGAGGATGATATCTGTGCTGCGGCTGCGAGTGCCGTGCCTGCGTCTCAGGATGGCGCGAATTCATTGCAGTATCGGCAGCCAAGGCCGCAACGCAAATGCAGAGCCCTCAGTGAGAGCCCGCAGAATGTTACGGAAGAACCAGCCCAGAAGGATGACAGTCAGGATCCTGAGGAGCCTCTGACCACTGGTCCCAAAGATAGCAAAGCCAAATCGAAGTTTCGGCGAGTGCAAGGTATCAAACCCAAACCGAAGTGTCGGCGAATGCAAGGTAAAGGCAGTAACGACGAGAAGCTGAGGCGGAAGGTGATGAGAGAAGCATGGAAAAAAGCAAAGGACACAGAGGACTATTTGAGAGCGTTAGGTGAGATGGAGAAGAGCATAAAGGCAACGAAGACTCTTCGAAAAGAAAACGTAGCCGAGAAGAGTGAAGAGCATAAAAATATTGGAAGCATAAACAATGGCCATACTTATGCAAAATCTGTGCCTGAAGAGCACGAACAACAATTTAAAAGTGTAAAAGGTGACCATACTGATGCAAATCCTACAGTTGAAGGGCATGAACAGCTTGGAAGCATAAATGGTGGCCATACTTGTGCAAAATCTGTGCCGGAAGAGCACGAGCAACAATTTGAAAGTGTAAAAGGTGACCGTACTGATGCAAATCGTACAGTTGGAGGGCACGAACAGCTTGAAAGCGTAAAATGTGAACGTCCTGATGCAAATCCTACAGTTGAAGGGCACGAACAGCTTGAAAGCCTAAAATGTGAACGTCCTGATGCAAATCCTACAGTTGAAGGGCACGAACAGCTTGAAAGCGTAAAATGTGAACGTCCTGATGCAAATCCTGAAGTTGCAGAGCATGAAGAGCTTCAGAACGTAAAATGTGAACATGCTGATGCAAAACCTGCATCTGAGGAGCAGTGTGGTGAAGTTGCCATTGATATTGGCGGACTTGCTTCAGATTCTTTAGTCTTAGCAAATAGTCCACCATTAGTGGTTGCGTCATGCTGTAGTCTGAGCTTGACGGACTGGGAAGGTATGCAAAACGAATCCATGGACGGCGTCACCTCTGAGGCGGTTAGTGGCGAAGTTAACAAAGTTGCATCTGCTTGCACCTTGCCAAGTGATGGAGCTCTGTCAGACAGCCATGCATCAACAAGCTCCGAAAAGTGTGCCGGAAAGGCAGTTTTACCTTCTGCCATGGTCATTGACCTTTCTGACGACACATTGAATGGGAAGCATATTGATGCAGTGATGAAGTGCCTTGTAAAACTGCCATACCTGCTATCTTTTGAGGACGATGGTGCCATGTCTGTCACTATTAGAGATGGTGTAAGTGGCGATGGTGGTCGAGAAGAAGGTTTCTCTGCTAAGGAATCGGGTGAGCTGGTGCAGCAGCCTCAGGAAGTTCGGCCTCCCTCTTCTAGTGATCCGGACAACATGGCTGCTTTTACAGCAAGCTTGCAGGAGGGTGATTTCACTCTTTATCCAGGGAAGGTGGTTGGGAAATCTCATCTTGATGGTAAAGTTGCACCGACAGACACAGACACGAGAAAAGGTGGAACGAAGATACTTGCTGAGAAACCTGGTTCATCTAAGCCAGAGGAACCTGCTGCGTTTTCTGCTTCTTCTGTGCTGCCACCCTCACCTTGTGGCAACAGTAGCAGGCACATCTCGGTAGATACATCTGCCGCAAGCGAACGAGGTGCAGTCCATTGCAATTTTGACGCACATGTGTTGTATCGTGCAGACACAGTCTGCAGCAGCAATAAGGACAGCTCCCCAGTGATTCCTGCAGAATCTGGTGCCCCTCTAACACAGCCGTCATTGTGTGCCACAGAGGACGTAACGGAGGCGCATGTGAATATTTCTTATGCAGCACAGGGAGCCAGTTGTAGTGGCAGTGTGTCATCCCTAGGGGTTTCAGCCTTGTCAATAGGTCAACGAATGCTTTCCGAGGCTGCGGATATCAAATCTTTGGGCATGGATGGCACTACGTATGGCACTGTGAATGGCTCTCTCCCAAGCTCCATAGACTCTGCTTCGCCCGCAAACCAAGCAGTGTCTGCCACACCTATGAACATGAACACAGCCAACACGAAAAGCTCTTGCACAGCCAAGCACAACGTTGAGAAAGGCTGTCTACCAAATAATGGTGTCGCTCCTTCAGGCACTGACCATTTGCTCCTGCTTGCTATAGAAAGCATGGGGATGTCTTGCAGAAGACGTTTTACGGCCAAAGACAATGTTCGGAGTAGCTATCTCCAGCATGAAGAGCACTCTGCTTCAAGAATGGCTCAATCACAGTTGCACTCATCGCACTTGCATTCATCTCGTGTGCACTCCACTCATGCAAATGGTCACAGTTCGAGGAACGTTCTGCCACAAAGTTCTTGGGACTCTTCTGGACGTACAGCCAGGTTGGTGTGGCCTTCGGCAGAAGATGTGGGTACTTCAGATAGCCCTGCTTGCTTTGACACAGTCTCTCTCGTCGACGCTGTCTTCGGAACACCGAAAGCTTCCATTGGCACTATTGACCGAGGCTGTGCTGGCCGAGGAGGCAGGCTGTACCAGATGCTGGAAGAGTACGTCCAAAATGTAGAGAGATTTCTTGCTGCCCTCCATCAATGCACACCTGGCTATCGTGATAGATTGGTCAGCACTCTTTTGCCAGAGGGCATCGTAGGGTTGAAGAGAATCGTGCAGCTGGTGTGGAGAATGGAGGCTGAATTGCAGTGCCTAGGAAGGGACAGAGTGTCAGACCTAGACAAAGGCGTGTTCTCGCTGCTCATGGAACATACGGGGAACCTCTCGAAGACGACAGCAGAGCAGGACCTACCAACCTTCATGTCGTTTCAGGTGCACATTGAGCCTCAACTGCAGACTCTTGCCGATCCACTGTGCCAGGAAGTGGCAGATGACGGGCAGCATACTAACTGGTGAGAACTCTGAAAAACCTTCGCAAACACTGCATGTTGGTGGCTGTGCATATTTCTACACTGTCCTGTGTCCTTTGTTTAACCTTTGCAGATTTTTTTTAGTTACCTATTTAAATCTACGGGTCTCGAAACAAATAAAAAAACAATGTAAATGCACTTAATTCGCAAGATGCAAGCAAAATATTTTTTTTAAATATGCAGAGGATTGGCTTCACTGCACTGTATCATGGATAGTGCCCTGACCTCTCCAGTTCTCGGTGCAGAAAATGTCACTGAAGTTTAATAAAACAAAGCGTAGGGACAAATGATCTCATGAAAAAAAAAGATCCTTGGATGTGCCACTGGGGGTTAAGAAAGGGAAAATAGACAACCACCCGTTTGTAGCACGAAGCCACTCAGGCTTCGTGCGTCTCAGGCTTTATTTCTGAGAAATCCATATGGATTTCCTTGTGGCTTTGTGCTACAAACGGGTGGTTGTCTATTTTCCCTTTCTTAACCCTTCCGCCACCTTGCGGGTTTCTGCAGGACTGATTTGCACAATGGGGGTTTGTATTCACTGCTGATGCTATCAAGTATCCACTGCTGATACGTCGAAACACGGTCGTCGTCTAAATCCAACGATTTAGAGGAAATATGCTGCTTTCGGTTGTCGGCGCCACACTTGCAGGTCAACCGAGTTTCTTCTCCATTCCATAAAACTTCAGCAAAGAAGCATTTCTTTATTTTTTTCTGAACAGAGCTGTTGCCAGCACGGGTCACTTGTGCACAGAGGATGATATTTTCTGATTCCGGTTATCAGCATCAAGTTCTTACTCAACCAAAATGCATGCTTTGAGCGCATTTTTAAATTTTTTACTGCACCATCTGTTCAATTCAAAGAGAACTCGGCAAAATGAGTCATGGTGGCTTAACTGCGGCGCCCCCACACACTTGTATAACGTGGAACAAGCCCAGCTCGTCGTGTGTAGGGAAAGCGTTAACCAATCATTTGGTGGCAGGGTGTTTCCTGTACCGCCACTCTTTTGTTTCACCCAAATTTAACGTGATAATCACATTTTTGCTCCTAGCGTCAGGTTCTCAAAATGTTCCGTTTGTCTGTAAAAATGTAGTTGATGAATTCACCCTGCTGGTGCCAGTTTGGTGATCCTTCGGTGATCTTAACGGATAGAGCGATGGCCTCAAATAGGCAGTGGTTCCGAGTTAAATCCCCAAACCAGGACGAACTTTTCGTCATATAGGAAGCTTCACTTTTGGGAAATCCGTACGGATTTTCTTGAAGCCTCGTGCTACTAGAAGCGGGCAGGTGGCCAATTTCCCTTTTCATAACCCTTCTTCCATTTTGTGGAAGTTCTGCAGAACCTAATTGCCGCATGAATAGTCGTAATTTCTTTTCAGGCCATGACCTATTGAATTTGAGGTTGTTGGGAGAATTGCTGATTGCACAAAGTTTAACTGAAGTGAGCCAGCTCCTTGGAGAAAGCTCCTTTCCCAGAGTAAAAAAAAAGTTTGGGAGGATTGTTCACATCCATGAAAAGAAATGAGTGTCCCACTTCATCCTGCATGGAAGCAAACAAAGTACATTTGTTCTGGATCTTTTCTTTCTTTTTCTCTCAGCAGTGAAGTACTCGAGCACCACACCGAGTTGAACTGTGCAGCAGATGTGGCTTCGGAGGCAGTTAGCCGGCTTGGGGGAGCAAAGGCACCGACAGTTTCTGTCCCTTTTGTGGATCGTGCTGTGACAAAAACTGCGGACAACGCTGAAGTTCTGATTACTGACGATCCTGATGAGGAGGGGCAGATGGCCGATGCGCCGGCAGCAAGTTGCCAGAGGGCGGTTACCGGGGTGCAAACAAACGGCGTGCAAGGACTCGGGTAATTCTTTCATTTTGGTTTCGAATGGGTTTTGTAATAAGTGAACCATAGTTTAGCTGTTGCCATTGCTTAAAGCAAATCTGGACTTCATGATGCTACTGAAATGGCGATGCCACGAGGCCTCATGCAAAAATGTAGAACTGTTGTTGTCCTTGTTGTGAAGTCGTGAGATTCATTGCATTGCATAAGCTGCGATGTGTCATGTACAGGAACAGACATACTTACAACGCTGAAGATGGGCAGGGGACAGCATGCTCCCTAAGTACGAATTATATAGTTGACATAAGAAAAACTAGTTACAGGAGCCTGTTTTTCACGTGCATCACTTTCTTTGTTCATCTGTGCTGGAGACTACTTGCATTCGATAACCTTAAAGGGACCGACAACTGATTTTTCTCGACCCAGCTCTTTACGGCGCGACAGGAAGCTTACCCTTCGTAGCGTTTGTAGCTGCAGTGGTTTTTCCTAAAAGTACGTAGTTATTTTATAAGCAGTATTTTTCGATCTGAAAGGCTCCAAACACGCATGAAGGCTTGCTCCAGCAACGCTGAGAATTCATAGCAGTGCCGCATTTTTCGCGACTTTCAATGAAGAAATAAAAATATAAATCCTCTCACGAGATAAACAGGGTTGGTTTGAGTCAATGCGACGGACAATCTTTCCATCAGTGCAGTCATCTCATTTCATGTTCTTGGCAGTTGTCAGTCCCTTTAATGACTGACAAAATGACATGGTCTATTCAATATAAGCTTGGATACTGTAGCAGTAATTGTAAAGTGAAGGTAATGCTCGGTAGCGGGTCAAAAGCAGAATTTCTCAGTGGTGGTCAACTTCTTGAAGCTGTGTGAGAGTAGCATACCTGCCAAGTCTCCCGGATTACCCGGGAGACTCCCGGATTTTGAACATTTCTCCCGGTTGTACGGGTCATAGGAAAATCTCCCGGAAGTCTAGTTTTGCCCCGCTCGTCCAGTGCTTTGTCTAGCCACATGAGCAAAGTTGTCTGGCCACGGAGTAGAAAGGATTGTTCTTATTTTTTTAACGATGGTAGAAAGGTTCAACTCAGTTTCATTGCGCATGAAGTAGCTGTGCACTTTGTGCCGCAGTGCTGCCAACGCAAACGTGTCATAGCGCTGCAGCCACGTCTTGCCTGTGATGCGTACATAAAAATACATAAAAAAGGTGCGGTCTGTGTTAGCTAGGAGAGAGCGCTCACAAGAATTATGGCGCCAACACAAGCTCGTGATGCAGGTGGCTGTTGTTTGATGTCGTGACGCGAGGTGGGACGTTTCGCGTACAGATGCGCTTCACGCAATTTAAAAATTGATGCTAAATGTGTTATAGGTTATATCAGCTGTTAATATTTCGTAGATGATGCGTTTGTGTACACACAAATCTATCCCACAAGTTATCTCGCCTTCGAAATTTTGTGTTAAAGCCCAGCACTTGAAAGGGTAGCCGTTACCGATGTCTGTCGAGATAGCACGTTCGCCAGCGCTCGCCACCGTCCCCGTCTCAACGGCGCCCCTTATGGTTCCTTGCCCGACGAAATAACTGGTAAGCAAGCGACTGCAGGCCTCGCACGCGGAGCGATGTTATCGCATGTGCCCTTCGCGCGACGGTGACGGCCGGGTCGTTTCATCTCTGCTTCAACCGCGTTCGTCCCTAGCGCTAGCGCGCTTTTACTCGCACGTGAAACAGGCGATGCGTAAGTGATATTAAAGGGACCGACAACTGGCCAGAACGGGTGGTTAGATCCTGGTGGAAATGAAAAGGCCGTGAATTATAGTGACAGATTCCAGAATACTTTTCGCGATCTGAGTAGGATTTATATTTTTAAATCGCGTTTAAAAGTAACAAAAACCGGTATGCCGCGCAGCCTAGTGCGAGCGCCATGAACCAGACGTATGCAGTCTTAAGCGCTTTGTTGTACGTAGTCTAATGCTTTTACACGCACCAGATCGAGGGCTGAAAATTTGAATATGTATGTTATTGTCAATTCCCGTTTGTTTCTAAGGTAAAAGAAGTAAAGCATGAGATGCGGCGCTGCTTTCGTGGCTTCCAGGGAAACGGAGGCTGCGGCGCATGCGCGCGGCGTCCGGCGGCGTTTCCCGCGTAGCTCGACTCTCGTCTGCTCTCGTCGTATCGGACTTTTGAAGAGTAGCATGCGAGTTTGCGCTGCTGCTCGCAAAATGCCATCGACTTACTGCTCTGTGGAGGATTGCTACCACTTCATGAACAGCACTGCTGGTGTATCCTACTACTTGTTTCGCTTTCGAAGGCTTAGCTTGGCTTGGCTTGACTAAAATGTGATAAAGCGACCTGTGTACGGCCAAAGTACTTCTATAAGAAGCCCCAGAAAAACGCTATAACTATTGTAAAATAATTGAATAGGCTAGAAAGCAGTAGTCGCGGCACTGCAGGCTTTGCAAACGTAACATTGCCTTTTCATACTTAGGGCATAACTTGTCACCACTGCTGGCGTATAATCGCTATCACGCTCACCTCTCACTGTTTGCAGCATGTGATATTAAGACTGCATAATCGCTGCAGATCGAAAAACTCTGATTACAAATGTTTTACGGCGTTCTCCGCGTTATCACTCCGTGATTAGAAGCTCTGACCGGTAAGCTTACCATTGCACTCAAGAAAACGGGTACCACAAAAGTTGGTTGTCGGTCCCTTTAACGGTTTGGACTCTGTACAGGTCAACGGGGACCGCAAAATTCCGCTGACAGTGTCCATATAATTGCTATCGCAGTAATTGCTATCGCAGCGAATAGTGATTTGGTCGAATAATTTTGGATCAAATTCGAACGTATATATCACATATTATAAGGAAAAATGACCATACTTGTCGTGACCCAACTAACCTGCACAATATTTCTCTTTCATTCGAAAGTAGGCATCTGCAAATGTCATTCTTTTTGGCTCAAAGAATTTAGAAGCAACTTTGAATAGTAGCAGGATTTGACTTTCGTTGGAATCCAAGTGATAACCTGTTAAATATGCTACGTTTTAAAATTTACTATACTTAGAGCATATAAGCCACGGTAACAAACTTTTAAACTTAAAAAAATCATGAATCGATGTGAGGGTAATACTATGTTCATTTAACCTTGAAGTGGGGCTGCGCGGCAGTGCGGATTTCCCCTGGATAGGTGTATTCACGGCACAGCATTCCTCTACTGCAGTGAAACCATATTTACAGGGGGTTATACACAGACTAATGTACACCTATTCGTTCATTTTGAATACTTCGAAATTTCCAATAATTAAAATTCGAAGCAAATTCGAATACTGTAATATTCGTTAAAGTATTGGAAGTGCTCGAATATTCCCGCAAGCCTAGTAATTTAATTTAAATAGTGCTAGCTATGTGGCGTGTTTTACCTGAGGAAGTCTGCCAATACTGATTTATGCTTTACAGTTTAAACGTTATGTCACTGCGTTGTATCAGTTAGTGATTTGATGAGCAAAGAAAAAAAAGAACAATAGTATTGAAAGTCGTAAAGGTGGTAATTTTCTGTGATTATGCTATGCTCCCATGCACTAGTTAGAGATGGCGGTGGCATTGAGGGTTGGTATTTTATATTCACTTGCACCAGGATCTGCCATGGTGGCTCAGTGGCAGAGTGGTTTTGCTTCTCAGCTTGAGGACGCAGCTTTGGTTCCGGGCCAGGGTGGCCGCATTGCAAAGGGAGCCAAATCTACAACACCCTTGCGCTTAAATTTTTGTGCACATTAAAGAAACCCGCATTTTAAAAATTCCCATGAATTCTCCAACTGTAGCATTCCTCACAATTGTGTTGTGGTTTTGGCATGTAAAACCCCAGTATTTAAAGTAGAACTCACACAAATTTCAAATATTTTCAGATTGTTGCTCTAAATAAGAACACTGTTGTAGAGAACCCTAAAAAAGGGTATTGTGGTGTCTGGTAATTCATCGACTATATCTTTAATACCACATACCTTGAAAAAGTACTTAACGGTTTCGATGTCGAGGGGATGGCTTTGCTCAGTGACGTGTCATCACAGTGTGACGTCTCGGGGAGACAGCAACTCGCGACGTGCTAGCGGTGGATCTGTCATCTGCACATGGTGCAAGTAAACAACGATGAGTGAATTGTCATCCTGCAACCCCAACAGTGATTTCTGTGATTTAGGCTGCATGCAGGACACAGACTTTGCAAACTCGGTGGAACTGTGCTGACTCCTCAGGATAATGTCCATTGCAGTGGGGCTGGCTGGTGGGGCTGCGGTGAAAGACTTGAATCTTTATATTTCATTGTTGCATTGTGATGTGCGGAAAAACTGAGCGCAGGCGTCTTCTCGGGAAAGGCAACGTAGCGCAATGGGACAGTTAAGGGAAAGGAAAATAGTGCCGGGGAGAAGGGAAATGCCAACTATGGCGCCAGAGGGCCTTGTGGGAAAGGGCAGCAGCAACGGAGGGAAAAGCTAGCAGCAGCGCAGTAGAAGTGTTGAGGGCAAGCGCAGGAGGAGGAGGGAAGCTTCAGTTGCGGAGGGTGTTGAGAGAAATGGCAGTGGTGCCGCTGGGGATGAGGAGGATTCGTGCGGGCTCGGAGCTTCATTCCACATCACTGTGGGCCTTCAAAATCTTAGAAAGTTCTAAAGAACGCCTGTAATTCTTACTTTTCACCAACCTAACAAAAAGGTATAGCAGACAGCTAGAGGATTACGAGGGACTCTGTGAAAGCATCAAGGTTGAAATTCGCTTGCACTTTTCAGAAGTGGCCTCTCAATGCAAAGCCACACAGGATCTTTCACTTTCTGTCTTTGCTCTGTTGTAATGTGCATTGTGTATGTTTGATGTATTGATATTTGTGAAACGCAAAAGTAACGTGTGCCAATTTTCTAGTTTAGTGTTTCAAACTTTTCTGTTGAGAAGTGTGGTAATGTTGTCAATGTCGAGAAAGCGGGTTTCAAGTTTTAAGCTCTGAAATTTGTGCCTATGTGCCATTTTCTGGACTGCAGCATCATCACAGCGGTGCGGCGGCCATCGGATTCTCTGTCGGAAAAAGGTGAAATGGCTGGCCAGCCGAAGTCGCCACAAGCAACAACAGTTGATGGGGCAGTTCGAGGCACAGCACATACAACAGCTACTGTTGATGCCTCTCGTCTCGAGCAAGGACAGCAGAGCACGGGGATGTCGTGCCCGCCACGTGCTGCCTCAGGAATTCTCAAGAACGATGTTCTTTATGACGCGTAAGTTCTGCTTTGTAGGGTCGTTAACTGCGATGCCGTAGGGAGCATCTGTTCTGCTGTACAACTAATTCTTGGGCTTGTTGGTGCCTAGAGTAATCAAGAACCCTGTGATACGCGAGAAAGACCACTACCAGAAGAAAGTGCCTGTGAAGGTACTGGCCAGTAACCTCCACTACATTCACAAAAAGATAGCATGCCCAAGGCCATGACACATTCCTTTTAAAGCTTAGGACTTGCCCCCTTGCCATGACGAAGCGGTTTTGTGCATTTCAAAAGCAATCTAAAAATAGAAATCCTACTCAGATCCGTGCTGCTTCCAGCGCCCATGAGCTGATGAGAAAGAGATGGAGGTAGGAAGGGCTTGTAATGTGCGATAACTACTAGTGAAAACTGTTGTATTCAACATGGTGTTCAATGCTGAGGATGGAAGGAGGTCGTGGATACCGCCATGATTTCCAAAACGACGTACCTTTTTTCCTCTCTGAGTCATGGCTTGGCCTGCTGCTGGCTTCTGAGTTCTCTCTGCTTGGCCCACTACAGGCTGACAACTTATTTTTATGGTACAGTTAAATCTCGGTATAACGAACTTCAGGGGACCGCGGAAAAATGTTCGTGATTCTGAAAGGTCGTTATAGTGAGAGCCCCAAAATTTACCATAACAGTAGAATTTCAGTAACGCAAACGTCCTACCTTTGCAGTGGTACGTCCTTGAACTCATTTCTCACAATGCACACGTGAACGTCAGACAAGGCACGTTTATTGAAATAAAGAGAAACCTCGGTGATGCGAATCTCACGGGACCACCAAAAATATTCGTATCATCCGAAATTCATATCACCAGAAAGCATGGAAAATTAGCATGCGACAAAAGAAAGCTAGCGTATTCATTTATTGTTTTTCAGGTCCACAGCAACGTCAGGAAGAACCCTAAATGATTGTCAGTTAAGTTTTTAGATGTCGATAATCATACCAGCACTCCTAAACATACGGCCCGTACGCGCGCATTTAATTAATGAACCAGGTGCGTTGTGACGTGCGACAGCAGTAGCCCCTTCCAAATTTTAGTATGCTTTTTGCATGACACCGGACTGCTGTAGCGAAAGTAACAAAATAAGTGTTTAGACGCGATGGATCAAGGCTACAGAATTACAGAACCACGGTCCTGTGTTATGATTTTGTTATCGCGGAGGTGTTGGGGATGTTTTTTTGGGAGATTTACGGCCGTGCCCACACAAGTGCGACCTCAACGGTCGCGCATGTTAACGTTGTGAGGCTTGACTCCTTTGCCAAGGCTGTCCTCGCCTTCTTTCAGTCCTCGTCCACCTTTCATAGGATGTCTGTTGCACGAGGCAGGCACGTGTAAACACAGGAACAACGACAGCAGCCTGCGTCGACGTGTTAGAAAAAAAACAAAAAACATGGCGCTAATGTCCTCTGTAATCTAAGTGCGAAGGCACACGGAGGCACATTAGAGCCTCAAAGATTCGCGCACACAATCTCGGAGGCCGTGACGCGTCTCTGAAAGTTTATTCTGACTGTAGGAAAAGTGTTTTTCTTACACCGTGATTCTGACGATTTGGCGGTGCGATGCGCATGCCCACGCTTGCGTTCCAGCACTCACACATGCTTGGCGGATCTTCCGCGGCAGCGCGGACAGCACCTCTTCGTACCTCTGCGGTAGCGTACGTTCGTATCAAACGTTGTTGGGTGAAAATTGGTTCGCAACAGCCGTACTCCATTACATTGCAGGCCAATGGGCCTTGGCCGGGACCAACGAAAAATTTGTATCACCCTAAAATTGGTATGAGCTGTGATCGTATCACCGAGGTTTCACTTAGTCCGTGATCGTTTTTTGATGGGTGCAGCACAAACTCTGCTCCAAGAACGATTCTAGACGTCCGCATTTTTATGCACCGCTTCAGTCGCTGTGCCGCTTTTTCCTATGAATATGCGGAGTTTCCTCAAGTAGTCCAACGCATCTGTGGCCGACACGGACTCTTCGCGATCGTTGGGTGCTACCGTAACATTGTTGTCCATGTCATCGCTGCAATCCTCATGCTGAGTCTCTGTGCTCTGGAAGCTCTGCAGGATGTCATCAGTCGTAAACTTCGCTGATGTCCACGTCGCCTCGTCACTCTCGACATAGTCGTCAAATGTGACTGAGGGATTGACGGCTAGCTGCTCGGCCACCTCGCTCTAGAGATCGCTGGAACTTCCCTCCGCTGCCAGTTCATCACTTTGTGGTTGGCCATCTGTTCTTATCAGGCCGGCCTTCTTCCAGCAGTTTTGAATGGTGGTGGATGCGACACTCCACCATGCGCCTGTAAGCATTTCACAGCCTCCCGGACGTTGATGGCTGTCGAGCGCTGTAGGCGCAGGTTTATGAGTACCCACTGAACAAGGCGCTTCCGGAAGTGCAACTTCACGCTCCTTATTATTCCTTTGTCCAGTGGCTGAAGTACTGATGTGCAGTTTGGCGGCAGGAACTCAAGACGCACATCAGTAAGCCGAATGTTCACGATGTGCGCCGGCATATTCTGAGAATCGCCGATCCGCATTCGCTTCCTTGATGGGGCAAGCTGAGATTCGTGCTGGTGCTTGAAGATCTTCTCTTTATCTTTGAGAATCGTGGCGATCGTCGATGGCTTCTTTCTTCCAGTCTTCTATTTCACGAAGAATGTCTACTTTCTCACTCAAAGAAAACTGCTTCCGCTTCTTCGCCATAGGAGTTGTTGAGCTCATGGCAACACGAACGCCAGCATGAACTTCCAACACAATAAAATACGCAGAAGAAAAACAAGATGGAGAGGCCTGATACGGGTGACAGCATGCGAACAACTTATAAAGCATAAAGCACGAACACGGGCACCCACTTCAGCATTGGCTATTGTACTTTTTTTTTCTTCTCCCGCACCGTCTCAGGTGTTGAGCCCATGTTCCCCGACACTCCGCTTACAAGACCTGATGCGTGGTTGCAACGGAGAGTGAAAAAAAAAAAAGGCCTCCGCCCGTGTCTTTCTCCTCCCGCGCCATCTCAGTTTTTTGCGGGAGGGCATCCGCGTCGTCTGCTAGCTTAGAGCTCCGACTGCCATGACCGATGCACTGAAATCTAAGAATCGTCGCATTTCGGGATATAAGTTTTTAGTACTGAGGCGTTGTTAAGATGAAACGGGAATCAAATAATGATTGTTATTCTGAAATGTTCGTTATTCTGAAGTTCGTAGTAATGAAATATTTTTACATTGAAACTATAAGCAGTCGGCACGGGATTTCTTAAAAGTTCATTATTCTGAAATGTTCGTTAATGTGGTGTTCGTTGTAACGAGGTTTGACTATGTACCAGTTTTCTTTAGAGCAGCACAAAGCTTTACCACTCACAGTGCCTAATCAAAGAATGGTAACGTGGAAAATACTGTGGTACATATTTTATCAGAATACAGTCGACGACCGATAATTCGGACTCCACGGGGAACCTAAGTAAGTGCGAATTATCAAATGTCCGAAAAAACGAATGCGTCAGAAAATAAATACTCTTATTGATACTTCAGTGTTCCGGTGGCCAAGAAAAGTTGCCATGCGTTGCTGCACCCACTTCCGCTTACATGCAACCAAGTCCGCCTGTATCTCCCCTAGTGTGATGTGATCGCTGTGCGGTGACGAAAGAACACCGAGGGCTCGAGACGAGGCCTGTCACCGTATTACACTACGGTGACAAGCCCCCTCACTATTCCGATTACACTACGCTGATGGGCCCCGTCACTCTTACGATAGTACTGCGCTCATGGGTTCTGTCACCGTGGTCACTGCCTTAGCAGCAAAACGCTTTACCGCAGACACATTCGACAGAATGGTGGCAATAGCAGCAATAGCAATGCAGCGGGAGGATACAGGAACCGGAATGTAGGATGCTTGCGATGTCGATACGATTTCCCACAGTTGACCAGTGCCTCCAAGATTGGCATTTTCAATTACAAATCTCTGAGGCCATACTTTGTATAGTATGGGTGCCAGAGGAGCTGATGGCTGGCGATTCGGCGTGCGCGACAGTCTCAGACAGGGTCCGGATTATCGAATTTAGATCTGGCAGCTGTCCGAAATATCGGTCATCTTTACACATTACTTCTATGGGATCATCGCCGGTGCCGCGCGACTGTCCAAATTACCAAGCATGTCCGAAATATCGGTGTCCGATTTATCGAGCGGCGACTGTATTTCAATCCGTAGCATCGATGAAGTCTTAGGCACAACAAAGTGCTTCAAGCAGTGGTAGGTGAGCGCAAAGTAATGATGTGTTTGTCAAACCTGTGTTGTTGCAATTCGTGTTCATGCTCAACATGTGTATGTCCTGCTTGACACGTTTTTTTGGATCCCCTAATTGCCGTGAAGGCAGTGACACTTCTCGACGTCTACTCCTTTTACCGCCTAATAAGCGGAGAATAAAGCAGGGATGCCCAATAATTTACAGACTAATTTTAAGCACCTATTATGGTGCACCTAGGCAACAGCACACTACGCTCAGCATTCTGAACTGCTCCTTTGCACAGTGCCAAGGCTTGTCGGCCAGGCAGCATGACAAACCGATTTTCGTGAATTTCAAAAGCAATTTAAAAATAGAAATCCTACTCAAATCATGAAAAGAATGCTTGATTCTGTCACTATAATTCATGGTCTTTCCATTCCCACTAGGATATAATCGCACATTCTGGCTGGCTTACACACTTTTATGCGAGCACCACCTTCAGGGTTGCTCGTAGAGCAGAGGAGCAATGTACAGTGGAACTTCGATTATACGACTTTCAGGGGACCGCGCAAAATCGTCGTATAATCCGGGCGTCATATAATCGAAAAACCGAGAATATAGGCAGTGACGGTCATTTTTGCCCCACAACAGCGGGCACATAATGCCTAAGAAAGTCCGCGGCACAAACGTACGCTGCTCCGAGGAACGTAGATTAAATTAATTGAAAAAATGACAACCACGCATTTTATCGGAGGTGTGAACGAACCTTTATTTCTCACCTTTTAAAAAAATCTGTGATTTTCTTCTGAGAGTTTGCCCAGCCACGACGCATCAGCTTTCTTTCGATAGCTGCAACATCTGGCAGCAAGTCGCCGATCTCATCGCGTGCGCAAGCAAACCGCCGAATGTGGTCGACGTAGCACAACACGTCCGCGTAAGTCGGAACGGACACGCTAGCCTCTGCAGCGTCGTCCATCTCTTCCTCGTCGGAAGTTCCCGCAGTGTCGGGACGCACAGTTTCGATAATGTCATCCAGCGACACTTCACTGCACACTGCAACGTCGTCGTCGGCACCAACATAGTCCGCGAAAGGTCCAGGCAGCTCCAGGCTGCCGAACTCTGGTTCATCGTCAACAGGCAGTGCAGCTTCACTGGTAGAACAAGCACCACTTCTATTAAAGCCGCAGTGCCTGAAGGAGTTGGCGATAGTTTCTGGCGTGACTGCGTCCCATGCACTAGCACTGTAGTGCATTGCGTCAAGCACAGAAAGTTTCTTATCCAACTGCTTGCGTTCCATGCCCGCCAGCCGACGCTGCACCAGAAACTTCCGATATTTCTGTTTCATGCACTTGATGACGCCAGCGTCAAGTGGCTGCAGCTGGCTAGTGCAATTGGGGGGCAGAAATACAACTTTCACATTTCTCAAATGCGACATATCTGATGGATGGCATGGCGCATTGTCAAGCAGAAGAAGAATCTTTCTGTCCTTAGCCCCCATTTTGGAGTCCAGCTGCTGCAGATATGTAGAAAACATAGCAGCCGTCATCCAGGCTTTCCGGTTGAACGTGTACTGGCACGGCAGCCTTTTCAAATTCTTGAAGCATCGCGGCTTCTCAAACTTGCCGATCACGTCTTTGCTTCGCTTACCCCCGTGACGGCTCTCTCCTTTGAATGCCAATGTCTGTTCTGGCTGCATATTATAAAATAATCCAGTTTCGTCTGCGTTGAACACGTCGGACGGTTTGTATTCCCGTATCGATTCCGGCAGCAATGCAGTCCACTTTTCTACAGTGTCGGAGCTGACTGACGCGCTCTCTCCACAGCAGCGGCTGTACACAACTCCACTGCGTTTTTTAAAGCGATCCAACCAGCCATTGGAGGCTTTAAAGTCGTCAATGCCGCAGCGCAATGCAACTGTCTCAGCCTTCTCCTTCAAAATTGCGCCATCCACGGCGATTCCTGAACTGCGGGCCTGACGCAACCACTCAACGAGGGCCTTCTCCATGGCAGCATATTTGCCATCTTTCGCGGCCTTCCTGTTCAGGCCGAACTTTGCCGCATTTAGTAGGATGCTGTCCTTCTTCGCGAGGATTGTTTTCAGCGACGACTCGGGAATGTTCAGGTCGCGGGCAATGCTGGCCTTTGTTGCTCCGTTCCGCTTCTCTGCCTCCTCGATTATGCGAAGCTTTTCTCCGAGCGTCAGCGGTTTTCGGTTCCGCGACATTGCGAGACGCAGCACTCGCAACCAAAAGTTCGAAAGCTTCCTCGCACACCAATGACCGAACACAGAAAATTTTGCACGCGGACACAGCAGCTGCGGCGCAGCACAACCAACCGATGAGGCAAACACGTGAAGGAATGGCTGAATGGCAGCACGGCAGTAGGCCTATTCGATTTGCAAGCTTCGACCAATCGCGAGCGGCTAAAACGCCCCAGCCCTCTGGTAGCTAGACAGCGGCGAGTTCCGGTTCCCGCGGCTGTCGCAAACATTGGCTCAACAATCGCCGTTCAACACGTCCGGTATAACGACACGAAATGTAGTGAAAGTTATCGTATACTAGAAAGCGAGCTCGAGATTATCTGCCATGTTATCTGCTCACAACGGTCACTGCGGTCACAACGGTCACGGTCACTACAAAACCACCCAAAAGAAGAGAGAGAGAGAAAAAAAAAAGCGACAACGGAAGTGCGCAGTGCAGTGCGACAAAACGAATGCGCTCCGGCTGGCTCCGGCCAACGTTGGCTCTGGCTAGCTATGGCCGACCGCGTGTCGAAAAATTGAAGAGGCCCTCCTCGGTTTCCCGACTTTTTTCGCCCGGCCGCAGTGTGTTTGCGTGCCAGCCCGCGTCATCGTAGGTCTTTTTTTTTCTCGGACAGTCCAGCAAAGCGTCGTACGAGGCGGGGCCGGCGTAAAATTGCGTCGTACAATTGAGGTTTTTAATACATTATTTCTATGGGGGTTTTGCCGGGACCAAGCCAATTCGTCGTAAAACGCGGGTCGTCGCAGGACCGGGGGACGTATAATCGAAGTTCCACTGTACTGCAGAAATTGGAACAGGCTTTGCTGCTGGCTGGTTGCAACTATATTAGCCCTTTCACACGGACAGCTTTAACTGCGGTCATTTTTAACCATGGTTTACAGGATTACCTGCAGTTAATGTGAACGTGGTTTGCCATTGCTAGACGGGCCCAGTTAACTCATTTGGGCAAGCCAACGAAATCACATACTTATTTGGTCAGCAAGAACTTCGGTCACGTGTTCGGCAAGTTTCATGGTACAAGACAGCACCTCTACACCTCCGCAACTGTGTAGTCAACCGTTCCACCTTCGACTGCATATTCAGTGTTACGAACAACGTGAAAATCAATTCCCCTCAAAAAACTTGTAGCAAGAGGGCTGTACCCTCTTGCTAACCCTGCCGAGGATGGAATAGCTTTGTTGTTGCGCATTCCACGGCGAACCTTGCTTTTCACGACTGTAGTCTCGTTCCATGAAAAGCCTCAAACAACATGAAGCGGCTGATTAACTTGCGCTGGTTCACAGCTGGTACACTCGCAGCTTGTCAGTTTCTTGGTTTGTGAGGGCCATGCTTGCCTAGCTCGGCCTGCGATAACCTTGGTTATGACACTAAGTGCGGTTACGTCTGCTGTGTAGCTACCTCTAACCGTGGTTAACCGTAACTGTAGTTAGCTTAACCGTTGTTAAGGCTGTTCATGTGACCGGGGTACAAATAACTCGCAAACTAGGCATAAACTAGTGCTTTTTATTTTGTGGAAGAATTTAGAGCGTTCTTCTGGTAAATGCTCAGAAATTCATTTGCACCGCAGCACATAACCAACTCGTTAACTTTTTAGGTGTGTTTCAGCATGTGTTGAAGAGAAGAAGTTTGCAATCTGAATGTCTTCTTGCAGTTTTCTCCCGGCTTTGTTCTTCAGTAGCGTTTTGTTTTTGTTGCAGCAGCTTGACAGCGAAGCCAAACAATCTGGATGCTATTTCTAGTGCCAAGGTCTGTCAGCATGCCAATGCAAAGGAGGCCACCAGAGTACAAACAGATGGAACGGTGTCAGTTTCAGCAACTTCCATTCACAGCTCTGACAGGAACAGGTGAGATTTAGCTTTTTTTCTGCATGTGCTCTAAAATTGATGATGTGACATTGCAGGCTCGAAGCAAATTCAGAATCGAAGCAAATTCAAATACTGTAATATTCGTTAGAATATCGGATGTGCGCGAATATTCGCGCAAGCCTAGTAATTTAATTTAAATGGTGCTAGCTATGCGGCATGTTTTAGCTGAGGAAGTCTGACTGTACTGATTTATGCTTTACAGTTTACACATTATGTTACTGCATTGTATGAACTAGTGATTTGATGAGCAAAGAAAAAAAAGAATAATAGTATTGAAAGTCGTAAAGGTGGTAATTTTCTGTGATTATGCTATGCTCCCATGCACTAGTTAGAGATGACGGTGGTATTGAGGGTTCGTATTGTATATTCACTTGCACCAGGATCCGCCATGGTGGCTCAGTGGCAGAGTGGTTTTGCTTCTCAGCTTTAGGACGCAGCTTTGGTTCCGGGCCAGGGTGGCTGCATTTCGATGGGGGCCAAATCTACAACACCCATGTGCTTAGATTTTGGTGCACATTAAAGAAATCCGGGTTGTAAAAATTCCCCGTGAATTCTCCAACTGTAGCATTCCTCACAATCATGTCACGGCTTCAGAGTGTAAAACCCCAGTATTCAAAGCAGTACTGGCACAAATTTCAAATATTTTCAGATTGTTGCTCCAAGTGTCGCGAACCCTAAAAAGGGTATTGTGGTGTCTGGGAATGCATCGAATATATTTTTAATACCACGCACCTTAAAAAAGCACTTACGGTTTCGATATCGAGGGGGTGGCTTTCCTCAGTGACGTGTCATCGCAGTGTGACGTCTCGGGGAGACAGCAACTTGCAACGTACTAGCGGTGGATCTGTCATCTGCACTTGGTGCAAGTAAACAACGATGAGTGAATTGTCATCCTGCAACCCCAACAGTGATTTCTGCGATTTAGGCTGCATGCAGGACGCAGACTTCGCAAACTCGGTGGAACTGTGATGACTCGTCGGGATAATGTCCATTGCAGTGGGGCTGGCTTGCAGATGCTGAAAGTAAAATATTTGACACGTGTTGTCTGACTCCGGTGTGTGGAGAGCATGAACACTGCATACCAAGGAAACAAAAAATATCCCTCTTGCGATGTCTCAGAATTGTGTCAGTACTGCTTTAAAATAATGCAATTGCACCAGGAGTTACTAGTTAAACTCCAGTGCAGTCCATGTTTGAGAGCTCTGGCCCTTGTGAATACTTCCAAATGCTGGGATTTACTGTCAGTCATAGGTCGGAATTAAAAAAAAGAAACGTTAAGGTGAAATACTTGAGTCTCTATGTTTCATGGTCGCATGCAAAGTACAGAAAAACTGAGTGCAGGCGTCTTCTCGGGAAAGGCGACGGAGCCCCATAGGAGAGCTGAGGGAAAGAAAAATAGTGCTGGGGAGAAGGGAAATGCTAACTGCGGCGCCAGAGGGCCTTGTGGGAAAGGGCAGCAGCAGCAGAGAGAAAAGCTAGCAGCAGTACAGTACAGTAGAAGTGTTGAGGGCAAGCGCAGGCCGAGGAGGGAAACTTCAGTTGCGGAGGGTGTTGAGGGAAATGGCAGTGGTGTGGCGCTGGGGATGAGGAGGATTCGTGCGGGCTCGGAGCTTCATTCCATGTCACTGTGAGTCTAACAAGGCTTCCTCCTTCACATTTGTGGAAAGTTCTAAGCATCCCCTGTGATTCTTTTTGACACTTTTCACCAACCTAACAAGAAAGTATAGCAGACAACTAGAGAATTACAGTAGAACCCCGCTGTTACGTTCCTCACTGCTGCGTTTTCCCTGCTGTTACGTCGTTTTCCGCCGGTCCCGGCATAGCTCCCATAGGATACAATGTATTGGGAACCCCGCTGTTACGTCGTAACTGTCGGACCGTTCCCGTATGATACGTCGCGAAGTGCGCCCGGAGCCGACCGAGTGACTACCAAAGAGAGCGGCCATGGTGCATTTTCACGCAGCTTGGCCTCGTTTGACCGTAATATTAGCCGCATGAGAGGCGCAAGCAACAGAATCTTTCAATTGATGCAAACAAAAGCATGGCCTTCGAGATTCAAATTGCAAAGATGGCGTCTATGACGTAACTGCTCGCGAAAGCAAGGCCTTCGAGATTGGCATTTACTATTGACAAAAGCATAGCCTCTGAGAGTTGCATTGCACAAACATGGCGTGTATGACGTAATTGCTTGCGAAAGCAAGGCCTTCGAGATTGGCATTCACTTCTGCCATCGCGTTGGCGTAGACTCATCATCATCGTTATTTGTCGGAGAACGGGAGGAGTTCGAGCTGGTTGTTGGAGCTCGCATGGTCGTGCGTGCGGTTCGCGGTCGGACTCGCCGCGCCGGTCGTGATTGCGTGTGCTTAGTTCTTTCATACCTACAGCTGTTGGTGTTAAAAAAATCACATACGTTGATTACATTTCTGTGGATAAGGCCGTCCTAAGCTCCGCGTTTCTATCCATCGACTAGATCGCGGCTGAGCGCGCCAATTTTCGTGCTGCTCGTAAGAATTGAAATAAAATTCTGTACCACTAAATATTTTGCCGTTTTTCCTGTTTTTCGGCTCTTACGTTTCCCGTCTCTTACGTTTATTTCCTACGGTCCCTTCAAAAACGTATCAGCGGGGTTCTACTGTACGAGGGACTGTGAAAGCATCAAGGCTGAAATTTTCTTGCATTTATCGGAAGTGGCCTCTCAGTGCAAGGCCACACAGGATTTTGCACCTTCTGTCTTCGTCCTCTTGTAATATGTGTTGTGTATACTTGATGTACTGATATTTATAAAACACAACCTGTGCCAATTTTCTAGTTTCAGTCTTTCAAACTGCCCCGCCACGGTGGTCTAGTGGTTATGGCGCTCGACTGCTGACCCGAGGGTCGCGGGATCGAATCCCGGCCGCGGCAGCTGCATTTTCGATCGAGGCGAAAATGTTTGAGGCCCGTGTGCTTAGATTTAGGTGGACGTTAAAGAACCCCAGGTGGTCGAAATTTCCGGAGCCCTCCACTACGGCGTCTCTCATAATCAAATCGTGGTTTTGGGACGTTAAACCCCAGATATTATTATTATTATTATTAGTCTCAAACTTTTCTGTTGATATGTGTGATCATGTTGTCAATGTCGAGAAAGCGGGTTTCTTCAAGTTTTAAGCTCTGAAATTTGTGCCTATGTGCCATTTTCTGGACTGCAGCATCATCACAGCGGTGTGGTGGCCACCGGATTCTCTGTCGGAAAAAGGTGAAATGGCTGGCCAGCCGAAGTCGCCACAAGCAACGACAGTTGACGGGGCAGTTCGAGGCACAGCACATACAACAGCTACTGTTGATGCCTCTCGCCTCGAGCAAGGACAGCAGAGCACGGGGATGTCTTGGCCGCCACGTGCTGCCGCAGGAATTCTCCAGAACGGTGTTCTTTATGACGCGTAAGTTCTGCTTCGTAGGGTCGTTAATTGTGATGTCGTAGTCATTTTTAACCATGGTTTACAGGATTACCTGCAGTTAACGTGAACGTCGTTTGCTGTTGCTAGATGAGCTCAGTTAGTTCATTTGGGCAAGCTGGCGAAATTGTGTAACTTATTTAGTCAGCAAGAAGTTTGGGCACACATTCAGCAAGTTTTGTGGTGCAAGACAGCACTTCTGCACCTCCCTGACAGTGCATTGAATCGTTCCACCTTCGACTGCATATTCAGCGTTACGAACGACGCGAAAAAGCAATTCACCTCAAGAAACTTGTAGCAAGACCTTGGTTATGACACTAAGTGCGGTTATATCTGCCATGTAGCTACCTCTAACCGTGGTTAACCGTAACTGTAGTTAGCTTAACCGTTGTTAAGGCTGTTCATGTGACCGGGGTATAAATAACTCACAAACTAGGCATAAACTGGTGCTTTTTATTTTATGGAAGAATGTGGAGCGTTCTTCTGGTAAGTGCTCAGAAATTCAGTTGCATCGCAGCGAGCAACCATCACGTTAACTTTATTGGTGCGTTTCAGCATGTGTTGTAGAAGTCTGCAATCTCAATAGAGTACAGTGGAACTTCGATTATACGACTTTCAGGGGACCGCGCAAAATCGTCGTATAATCCGGGCGTCGTATAATCGAAAAACCGAGAATATAGGCAGTGACGGTCATTTTTGCCCCACAACAGCGGGCACATAATGCCTAAGAAAGTCCGCGGCACAAACGTACGCTGCTCCGAGGAACGTAGATTAAATTAATTGAAAAAATGACAACCACGCATTTTATCGGAGGTGTGAACGAACCTTTATTTCTCACCTTTTAAAAAAATCTGTGATTTTCTTCTGAGAGTTTGCCCAGCCACGACGCATCAGCTTTCTTTCGATAGCTGCAACATCTGGCAGCAAGTCGCCGATCTCATCGCGTGCACAAGCAAACCGCCGAATGTGGTCGACGTAGCACAACACGTCCGCGTAAGTCGGAATGGACACGCTAGCCTCTGCAGCGTCGTCCATCTCTTCCTCGTCGGAAGTTCCCGCAGTGTCGGGACGCACAGTTTCGATAATGTCATCCAGCGACACTTCACTGCATACTGCAACGTCGTCGTCGGCACCAACATAGTCCGCGAAAGATCCAGGCAGCTCCAGGCTGCCGAACTCTGGTTCATCGTCAACAGGCAGTGCAGCTTCACTGGTAGAACAAGCACCACTTCTATTAAAGCCGCAGTGCCTGAAGGAGTTGGCGATAGTTTCTGGCGTGACTGCGTCCCATGCACTAGCAATGTAGTGCATTGCGTCAAGCACAGAAAGTTTCTTATCCAACTGCTTGCGTTCCATGCCCGCCAGCCGACGCTGCACCAGAAACTTCCGATATTTCTGTTTCATGCACTTGATGACGCCAGCGTCAAGTGGCTGCAGCTGGCTAGTGCAATTGGGGGGCAGAAATACAACTTTCACATTTCTCAAATGCGACATATCTGATGGATGGCATGGCGCATTGCCAAGCAGAAGAAGAATCTTTCTGTTCTTAGCCCCCATTTTGGAGTCCAGCTGCTGCAGATATGTAGAAAACATAGCAGCCGTCATCCAGGCTTTCCGGTTGAACGTGTACTGGCACGGCAGCCTTTTCAAATTCTTGAAGCATCGCGGCTTCTCAAACTTGCCGATCACGAGGGCAGGAAGCTTTTCAGAGCCGTCTTCATTAGCGCAAAGCAATACGGTAAGACGCTCTTTGCTTCGCTTACCCCCGTGACAGCTCTCTCCTTTGAATGCCAATGTCTGTTCTGGCTGCATATTATAAAATAATCCAGTTTCGTCTGCGTTGAACACGTCGGACGGTTTGTATTCCCGTATCAATTCCGGCAGCAATGCAGTCCACTTTTCTACAGTGTCGGAGCTGACTGACGCGCTCTCTCCACAGCAGCGGCTGTACACAACTCCACTGCGTTTTTTAAAGCGATCCAACCAGCCATTGGAGGCTTTAAAGTCGTCATTGCCGCAGCGCAATGCAACTGTCTCAGCCTTCTCCTTCAAAATTGCGCCATCCACGGCGATTCCTGAACTGCGGGCCTGACGCAACCACTCAACGAGGGCCTTCTCCATGGCAGCATATTTGCCATCTTTCGCGGCCTTCCTGTTCAGGCCGAACTTTGCCGCATTTAGTAGGATGCTGTCCTTCTTCGCGAGGATCGTTTTCAGCGACGACTCGGGAATGTTCAGGTCGCGGGCAATGCTGGCCTTTGTTGCTCCGTTCCCCTTCTCTGCCTCCTCGATTATGCGAAGCTTTTCTCCTAGCGTCAGCGGTTTTCGGTTCCGCGACATTGCGAGACGCAGCACTCGCAACCAAAAGTTCGAAAGCTTCCTCGCACACCAATGACCGAACACAGAAAATTTTGCACGTGGACACAGCAGCTGCGGCGCAGCACAACCAACCGATGAGGCAAACACGTGAAGGAATGGCTGAATGGCAGCACGGCAGTAGGCCTATTCGATTTGCAAGCTTCGACCAATCGCGAGCGGCTAAAACGCCCCAGCCCTCTGGTAGCTAGACAGCGGCGAGTTCCGGTTCCCGCGGCTGTCGCAAACATTGGCTCAACAATCGCCGTTCAACACGTCCGGTATAACGACACGAAATGTAGTGAAAGTTATCGTATACTAGAAAGCGAGCTCGAGATTATCTGCCATGTTATCTGCTCACAACGGTCACTGCGGTCACAACGGTCACGGTCACTACAAAACCACCCAAAAGAAGAGAGAGAGAGAAAAAAAAAAAAGGCGAAAACGGAAGTGCGCAGTGCAATGCGACAAAACGAATGCGCTCCGGCTGGCTCCGGCCAACGTTGGCTCTGGCTAGCTATGGCCGACCGCGTGTCGAAAAATTGAAGAGGCCCTGTGGTGGCAGCGCGGATACGAACTCGGTTCCTCGGTTTCCCGACTTTTTTCGCCCGGCCGCAGTGTGTTTGCGTGCCAGCCCGCGTCATCGTAGGTCTATTTTTTTCTCGGACAGTCCAGCAAAGCGTCGTACGAGGCGGGGCCGGCGTAAAATTGCGTCGTACAATTGAGGTTTTTAATACATTATTTCTATGGGGGTTTTGCCGGGACCAAGCCAATTCGTCGTAAAACGCGGGTCGTCGCAGGACCGGGGGACGTATAATCGAAGTTCCACTGTATAAAGTAAGGAAGAAGCAGTTTTCCCCCTGCTTTATTCCTCTTCAGTAGTGTTTGGTTCTTGTTGCAGCAGCTTGATGGCTAAGCCGAAGAATCTGGATGCTGTTTCTAGTGCCAAGGTCTTCCAGGGTGCCAGTGCAAAGGAGGCCACCACAGTACAAACAGATGCAGCGGTTGCAGTTGCAGCAACTTCCATCCACAGCTCTGACAGGCACAGGTGAGATTTAGCTGCATGTGTTCTAACATTGGTGATGTGACATTGCAGACTTGTCATTTCAATGCCAAGCAAAGTTCCAAACTCTCTAAAGGGGCCTTGCAACACTTTTCCAAGTAGTCACTGAATGCCTTCATTACAAAGAGCTAATTGCCTTGCGAGTCGACTGCCGCAGAAATATTTAAGATCCGCCCAAGTACGAACGGAGTTACCGGGATTTGTCACATGCTTCAAGCACTTTCTCTCTTCTTTCATTCCAGCGAGAGCGCTGAAAGCTATGCAGGGAGGGGTATGACTAGGGGTCATGAAGATGCGTCTGTTCTTCAGCGCACATCATGACTAGAGACGGGATTTTAGGCAAATGCCTATTTTGTTCCTTGCGCTCCTATCACGGCATTTTGATATAGGGGCATGAATTAGAGGTTAAGAAGGGCTTTTATAGTGTTTTTATAGTGCCTATAAATGCCTATATTTGGTGTTAGTGCCTAAATGCTTACAAATGCCTATAAATGCCTATTTTGAAAATTGGCGCTTATAAGAATGCTATTTAGCCTCAAGTTTCGCTCCCGGGTGCAGTTTGAGACTGTTATTCGTGCTAGTGCACAACATCGACTGTCCGGAACTTTAACTTAGTCCCCTAGTTCTTCCAACTCCTGGAAACAACCGCTAGCAGCAGAGTGGGACACACCGGCGAGAATTCGTCGCCGCGCTGACATGGTGCGAGCGGTTGGCGAATGCGAAACCGCGGAGAGCCGTCAGCGGAAAGCAGTGCAGGGCAAATAACAAAATGAAAAGAAAAATATGATGTGCACGCAGCTTTTGTTTTGTTGTAATTTACCTTTAAAAGTATTCACTGCACTAGTGTTGCCAGAAAGTTTTCTCGTCGGGATGTGTATATGGGGGGGGATGTTTAACCATACTGTATGTTTGTGCGTGCGTTTGTATGTGTGCATGTATATATGCACATGCAAAACTGAAGTATCTTTTGTTTAGTGGAGGGGGGGGGGGTGAAGGGGTTTGAACAACCCGCCTGGCTACGCCAGTGGTTCACTGCCAGGGGAGAAATTGACTGTGCACGATATCCCTCTCTTCTGGTCTTTCGATCTGGCTATACACCAATTTCACAAGGAGGCTGCCATTTTTAAAGCTCGCCACCGCCGCAGCGCCGTCTAGCGTCTGCGATGTTTCGCCGCCCTTCCGATGTGTGGGGTTCCGCGCCGGTGTATGCAGCGTATACGCTCAATTCACAAGGTATTGCTATTCTTCGCGGCACAAGGGCAAAACACAGCAACGCTTCGCGAGTTTAAAGGCGCTGATAAATAATCACTTAGCTGTCAGCTTCAAAATGGCTGAAACAGCAAGCAGCGGCGGCCCACCAGACGTTCCCGCAGCAGCGCCGACGATGAGTAGAATGCCAATGCAGTTCTTAAGCAGCATCTGTAAATTGGCAATTACTTTGTATGCTTTGTTATTGCTGACCTCGGTGTGGTTCTTGGAATATGCACTATAAGAGAGCGTTAATATTTAGGACAACTCGAAGTAATCGGAGAAACGTAAATGGAAATGAGCGAACACGTAGGCCATTGTCCGGCTGCGCGCTAGGTGCGCGCATTAGTGTTTAAGATGACTCTCGGGTTTCCATGCCGTGATTATGCATGTTAAACGTAACTCTATTCCCTAACAGACCATTTGGTTCCGCTTAGCACATCGCAATACAGTGTTCATGGAACGACAGGAGCACAAACACCGATGCCTGTGTTCATTTGTGTCGCCATCGTAGTTAAAAGCTTGTGGCCTCTGATCGTTGCACAGGATAAGAAACAGATGTACGACGGGTGAGCTCAAAATTCGGCGTAGAAACAACACGATGATAAAATGAAAATAAGCCTGTTGCATGTCTGGAAGCATGACGTGGCGTAAGTTCGCTTCGGCGCAAGCCGCCGCCACTAGCGATACGCCAAAAGGGCGCCGCTTTTGGTAACATTATTGTCAGTTTGTTTTCTGGCGAGTATTTGAGAAGCATTACGACGAGCGCACATGTCCAAGTAACGACCTGGCCTTAACGAACGTGGGCCGATTATTCACGACACCCAGGTTGCCGCGCGAAAAAAAACAAAAGGTGCGGTTGTCATAACGCTACCTTAGTTATCGTCACAAAATTGTCAAGTTGAGAAAGAACGTGCTCTCGATGAAACGTTAAGAGACGCGTACCTGCGCTAAAGCACATGTCATGCAGGCCTTTCTGTCATGTAGATTGGAAAGTGCTAATTCGATAACCTCGAAATTGCACGCACAAAGATGGAACATTTTCTAACTGCAGGCATTGTAAATCATGCGTATTCGCTTTCTTCGGAAATGTACAATCTCGCCGACACTTTCCAGCTCGCAAGTCAGGACGTTGTCAGAATAAAACTTTGGATTTGGCCAGTTGGTTCATCGCTGAAAACTTTGATGAGTAGCGCGAATAATGGGGACAGTGAAGGCACAAGAGAATAGGATGGGCGCAGATTTCCAACTACATTTCAGAAGGCCATTACAAATGTATATAAATGCACACTGCTCATACATGTCACACAAATTTTTGCCAAGAGATCGTACAGTAAAAGCTCGTTAATTCAACACCCGTTAATTCGGAAATTCGGATAATTCGGACGGCTCTATCGGTCCCGGCCAAAGTGCATGTTAATCTATGGGACCAAACCTTCGTTAATTCGTCAGAATTGGGCTTCGCACCGCTTAATTCGGGCGAATGCTGACGGCTGCCGCTACACAAAAGTGTGGTAAAGCAGCGCTGGACCACTGGAGCGAAACCGAAAAACCTGAGTGACATCGCCATCGTCATCAACTAGTGGGGGCGATCGCAGCGTCACCGAACCGACCGAACGTCGGCGTCTTCTTTCTTCGCTCCACTGCGCCTCCGACGCCATTTTCCCTTGTGTTGTGTCGGCACAGTCGCTTCTTGCGGAGTTCTTTTTTTGCCCGTTGTGACCGTGTTTACATGTGAGGCCCGAACATGCGGCAGTAGCTGACGATGGCATCGACGAGGTGTCAGCCGAGTCCACCGACGATGACTGCCCGACCTTCGATCATAGATATGACCCTCTAGGACTATATCGATGATTGTGTCGCCACGACTGGTCTCCTGCCCAATCAAGAAATTATTAATGATGTCGCGACCTCATCGCACCTCACGGGAAGTCTCGGAGGCGCTTTTGATATTAGAGGACGTTTGCCTGAGCACTTCCGACAGTTTGCGTGCTGTTGGCCATTTGGAAGAGTTAAGAAAAATTGTAATGTAAGCCGGAATCTGTGCGAAAACGCAGACGACCATTACAAAATACTTCAGCAAATAAAGGTATGCTTCTCCAACTTGATTTTAATGTTGTTTTTCCTGTTCATTCGTTAATTCGGCATTCTGTTAATTCGGACATTTTTTCCGGTCCCGTGAAATCCGAATTAACGAGCTTTTACTGTATTATTAACATTGGAGCATGATGTGCTTTTCGCCGAGTTCGTTGTCTATCGCAACAAACTCTGCCAAGAGAGAGAGAGAGAAAAAAACTTTATTAGCAAGTGTGTTTGGACCCCCCCGGGTCCCTGGACCACTGCACGGTCCTACGCCACGTCTACACGGTCATGCCTCTCCCCGCGATGACATCGGCAGCCCGAGTCACCGCAGTAAGTTGCAACGCCGGGTCCCCAGACGAGAGCAAGGCCTCCCAGTCCTCCCAGCTGGAGATGGCAGGCTGTCCCCGTGGGGGAGGATCAGCAGGACAGCCGAAAAGAATATGGGAAAGGGTGGCGTGAGGTTCGCCACACAGGGAACATTCAGGGGAAGGGCACATCACCGGTGGAGAGGAACTCCTGATCCATGTCGTCGTCATAGTCAGAGGCGCATGCCACGGTGCCGTCCTCGCTGCATTTTGTATCCTTGGCTGCAAGCTGACACCGAAAGCCACACTTCTTGAAATGGTTATTAACCGTTTCACGCTTCATACTCTCCCAAGTGGTGTTTAAGTAATGCATCGGCATGGCAGACGTTCTCTGGCATGGCTTGTGTAGCAGCAATGGCATGTGTGTTTTTGTTGGTCTCGTAGGGAACCATGGCAGGCTGCGGGTTTTCCACTGTACCCATTCTTTGTGCCACATAAATGAAGTGTTAACATTTCGTGTTTCTTTTTTTTTTTCTACTGTGTTTCAGACTGCCACCCACGGAAAAGGCTGCTCAACCCAGACAGCAGAGATGGGATCAGGGGCCAAGGACTGCACCTACTGCGAATCAGAATTCAATGCTTAGCACTGGAATGGAACGGGACCCGACTATGCGCAACAGACAGCAGCCAGACGGAAGTGCACTTCGAAGCCTATTCATGCGGCAAAGAGCCACTTCGACAGGCTGTGAAAGTCTTGGTGACACTTTCAGCACAGCCCAGCAGAGCTCCCAGGCTCCAAAGAGGAGCGTTGCCCAAGTTAACAGCCAGCAAGGCATTTCACGAGACATTCCTTCAAATCAAAACTCTACGCAAGGACAGCAGGCACACTCAGCTGCTGGCAGACCTCAACAGGCGCGTCAACTACATTTTCAGCTAAGGGAACCTCCACCACTCATGTACGCAGGGCCACATCAACATACTGTGCAGAATGAAGGGGCATGCACACAGCAGAGTATCATGAATTCAAGGCAGCGCGAAGAGCTTGCAAAGCAGTTCGCTTGGCTGAATGCCCATGGCCTTCCAGGAAACTTGCAGGGCCCTTCAGGCCCTGCGTACAGCAGTGCCAGGCAGTTTTGCAAGGCTCCTGACTGCATTAGAACAGGACAGCCATGTAGTCATGCTTCAAGACGTGTTCATGCACAGGGCTATGCACCACAGCCAGAGCCACGGCAAGGAACAAGCAACACACACACGCAACCCCAAGAGCGTGACCTACGTTTGCAGCAGCAGCATGTGCAAGGACAACAGTACGCGGCCAACACTGATGCGTCAAATCCCCTACCTGCACCGTCGGCAAGTTATGGTTCCCAAATCACCCCCATGGACGCTGCTCTGATTCAAGCGGAGAGTGAAGTACTCAGTCAGCTAAAGATACATCAGTATCTCAAGCTGCTTACGCACAAAATTGAAGCTGGACAAGTAGCTCCTGCTCCTGGCCAGCAGCCAGGATGCTACAAGGCACCTGAACGAAGGCAGCTGTCCGAAAGAGAAAAGCACTTACAGCAGCAAATAAATGTTGCTTTAAACGCATTCACGAAAGGTGCTGCCCAGAACGCCCAACAGTGGCAGCTTCGAGCCTACCAGTCCTTCCAGCAGCCACCGCAGTACCCCACTGCACAGCACTCATATGAGTCTTCAGCACAGCCAAGAGCCGACATGAACAACAGCAGTGCAAGAATTTCCGAAGAAAGCGTTTCATTAGAATGTCCCGCAGGATTTGTGCGTCCGTGGGCTGATAAGCCGAAATGGCCTGAACCTTACGCAGCATGTCAGGACGCGCTACAGAGGTGGAAGAATAGACAGTATGAAGGGGAGCCTAAAACAAAGGTGCCAAGGGATGCTGTGGAACAAACTGTAGACGAGTACAGAGCAGCTTCTAATGTCCGTCCTCAGCAGATAATGGAGGCACAAGACCACGTGTTAATGCGCCAAGTTTCTGCGCCGGAGCAAAATCGAAACATAGCACAGTCTGATATCTCTCATCATGTGCCAGTGCACCATACTGCTGTGCCAGGGCCAAGTCAGAACATTATGGCACGATACGATGCCTCCGGTCAGGCACCAGCGGGGCAAGAAGTTTCTGTGTCACAGCAAAGTGGGAACTTTGTGGCATCATCTGGTGTCTCTGGCGGGAACTATAGAGAACGAAGAACGTCAATATGGCATCCACTGAACACCATTCTCCAACTTTCTGCGGGTGCTGAAGCTTCCCGTGGCCATCTTGCAAAGAATCGCGCTGCCAGTTCTACTACACTGCCAAGCCAGCAGATCCCAAGGGAAGGCTTCGTGTTCCAGCGTGTACCAGGACAACCCTCAAATTCTGTGCAAGGCACATTGCCACAGTGACTGCCTCTGAGACAGTAGGGCATTGTGTTGGGCATTAAGTGCAATGAGGGATAAGTAAACAGTACTTTAGCACTGGCAGTTATTCTCAGCTGCCACTGCATACCTCTTGGCAATTGGTGTTTACACAGGATGTATGTCTGTGATACCAGTGATCAAGGCTCTCTGAAGAAATGCAGGAGGGCTGCATTTGAACTAAAGTGCTCAAAGGTTGTAACACTTGTTTTGATTTCGTGTGTTCGTCAAAGTGACATGACATTTGCATTTTTAAGCCGTCATTCATCTGAGTGTATACTGTGCATTTGTTTAAGTTATTTGCACCCAGAGGTCAGTGGTGCCAGACTTTTATAGTACTCGCTTCTGTCACTTCGTTTCACCATTAAGAAAGACTTGTACAAAGTATAATCTTTATATCAGCTCGCTGCCAAATACAAATTGTTCAATTTAAGTTTTTTGTGTGTTCCTATCTGAGACCCTTTTTTTGTATGTTTGATTTGAAGTTCTTTGTATCACGTTAATTGAATTACTGTAATCTTATACAGAAGTTGTCTTTGAGTGTTAAAGTAAACGCTTATGTAGGACCTAAAGATGAGATAGTGTGCCACATTTTTAAAGATTCAAATGTGTCTTTCAGTCTGTGAAAGGACCAAACATGCTGGTGGGAATGAAACATGCAGAAACATTTCTTCATCACTCTTTTTAAATAAATTGTGAATGGTGAGTGATTTGACCGTGGCACATAATGTTTGTTTGCCATAGGAGTAACAGAGTTGTGCGCAAGCAAAAGGGAATAGAGCACCGATCGTTCAGCACTTGTTGCTTGTAGATGATGTGTCGCTTGCAGATTGTATTGTAACTGTACTGATGAGGTGGGTAATACTGAAAATGCCACACAGAATGGCTACAGGGATGAACCTTTTCTCCTAGAAACGACGCACACCATGCAGAGCTTTCGAAAGGGCCCGAATTTGCTGTATTGAGATTTATGCTGCACTTCAAGTTCTCATGCTTTTACGATTTGCACAATCTTTCATATTCATATTAACAAACGAACTGGAGATGCAGCAAGAACATTGAGAAGTTCTTGCTGCATCTCCACTTCGTTTGTGCATTTGAAGTTTCAACCCTTTTGGATTGTAAGTAAATTTCACATTGCAGTTCAGGTGTCATAAGGATGCCGTGACAGAGTGAGCAAAGTTAATGAGGAATGCAAGAACAGGCATGAAAGAAATATAGCAATTCCGGCCAGTCAATTTGCCTTTTCTTTTTCTTTTTTTCGAAAGGTGCCGAAATGGGGTGTGCATATGTAGTGAACTTGGCTACATTTGAATATTCACTGCCACTTGAATCAAACTGTTGAAGGCCACATTTCCGTTGCCATGTCCACCAAGTGTTGGAGCAGGAAAAGGTTCTGCAGGATTGATCACACTTCAGAAATTTTTGAAGATGTGTATACTTTTTTGTGTGTCTTAAGTGTCATTTGCGTTCAGCTCAGGGAGTGGCTAAGGTTTGGGCCTTTGTGCAATAGGCATTTATATTAGTTTATTTTATATCGCCCCCTAGTTAATCTTGAAGCGTGCATATTTTTGTTCTGTGACGAATGTCCATATTGTTCTTGCCAGAGATACTCATCATATATGTTTTGCTACCTTCTTTGTCCTCATAGCTCAGTGGACATCAAGCAATACAAGTTTGTTATCATATGGATGTACCTGTTTTCTGGAAATACACTGGTTATTTCAGTTTGCAAAATTTTAGTGCTTGTTGTTTTCGTGATTCATGATTCTATATAGATTACTGTGTCAGTCTGTGTTCTCAATTTTCATGATGTGGCAGGACAATGTGTCCACGTAGCCTCTTGGTGTTAAAGCTGCTTCAAGATGGTCTGTACCCGCCAGTCATCTGCATATAGACCTAGTCTGCAGATTTTCTGCAGACCCCTAGCACACGGCAAGCAGACATTTCTGATAATGAGCGTCCAGAGTGCGTGCGTGTGGATATATATAATATATATGTATGTATCTATATATTCTGGATCATGACACATTTCATAATAATCATTAAATGAATTTCACCTTTCAGTCACCCACCAGTCATCCCCATATAGACCTAGTCTGCAGATTTTCTGCAGACCCCTAGCACACGGCAAGCAGACATTTCTGATAATGAGCGCCCAGAGTGCGTGCGTGTGGATATATATAATATATATGTATGTATCTATATATTCTGGATCATGACACATTTCATAATAATCATTAAATGAATTTCACCTTTCAGTCACCCACCAGCCACCCACCAGTCATCCCCATATAGACCTGCAGATTTTCTGCAGACCCCTAGCACACGACAAGCAGACTTTTCTAATAATGAGCGCCCAGAGTGCATGCGTGTGTATATATATAATATATATGTACGTATCTATATATTCTGGATCATGACACATTTCATAGTAATCATTAAATGAATTTCACCTTTCAGTCACCCACCAGCCACCCACCAGTCATCCCCATATAGACCTGCAGATTTTCTGCAGACCCC
This sequence comes from Rhipicephalus sanguineus, assembly GCF_013339695.2. Lineage (NCBI taxonomy): Eukaryota > Metazoa > Arthropoda > Arachnida > Ixodida > Ixodidae > Rhipicephalus > Rhipicephalus sanguineus. The sequence continues at coordinate 144,856,461 of NC_051179.1, read as the reverse complement.
TAGCACACGACAAGCAGACTTTTCTGATAATGAGCGCCCAGAGTGCGTGCGTGTGGATATATATAATATATAAGTATGTATTTATATATTCTGGACCATGACACATTTGATAATAATGAATAAATGGATTTCACCTTTGAGTCACACACTGATAGGGGCTGACAGAAAGTCTGTCACTTGTCTTCGCGTGCTTTGCAGCTGGGTTGTTCATGGTCCGTAGAATTTCTGCAGAAAGGCTGCAGCTTTTCTGGAGCACCATGCGACAGCCTGCTAGCTGGTAATTGGAATTCGCTAATTAAAATAGCGTTGCACATTTGGCGGGCGTAGATTAATAGATCTGTGTGTTTTATGGCTACCTAACGTCCCGCACAAATTTACATGCATTCTGTGAACGTGTAAATTTGAAATTTTGAAGCGTAAGAATTTTTCCACCGGCACTGAATGGCAGGTCAAGATGCCATGGCTATATATACCGGGTGGTCGGTGTTAGGTTATGAAGCGCGAGTGTGCAGTATTTACTTTGCTGCTGTTGCGTGTACGCTGTGGTCGTGTGTTGGTGGGTGTATGCATAGGCGTGCGCACAGGGGGGGCAGGGTAGCGCCCCCCCCCCTAATCACCAAAGAGGGGGGCGCAAAATCTGCCCCGTACATTGACCCTTCTAGTCACCTAAGACGGGGGGGGGGAGGGGGGGGCAAAATATGCCCCATACATTGACTTAGTAGGGTGGGGGGGGGCGCTGCAATGAACCTTTGCCCCCCTAATGGGGAACGCTGCGCACGCCTATAGGTGTATGTACGGTATTCTAACCCTGGATGCTGCATGTTACTTGACTCGTGGTGCTATCGCAAAGGGTAGCTCTTATTTATTTTTTTCATCCGCGTCAAAGCTCCACACACATTCTGCAGAAATTCGGCAGACGTTCTGCCGGCATGCTGCATCCTGGCGGCTACAAATGCTATGCAGACTTTCCGCAGAAAGGGTGTTCCAATTGCCTACTGGGAGGTGACAATGGGTGACACAAAGTCTGTCAACCCTTCTGCAGGGGTGACATTTCTGCAGATGGGCTGTAATTTTTTTTTTTTGTAAGGGTGGTAACTGTTCCCAACAAAGAACAGAAGCCGGAACTTTGTGTTTATATAGAAGATCGACGGCGAATATAACCCAGCCCATATATATCGTTTAATTATACTTAAGATCTTCGTTAGGTTGCGGGAAAGTGCACCCTTTACTCGCAAATGGGGTTGTGCGAATATTCGAAAATTTCGAATAAGGAATCGAATAGCCCTCCATTCGATTCGGTTGTCGAATCCGAGTAGTGTATATTAGAAATAAATATTTTTCAATTATTTTCGAATAACGAGCACCGATAAAAAAAAGAACTCGAAGGAACGAAACGTTGAAACAGAAAATGGTAAAGTTGCTTGTTTTAATAATCAAACTATCAAGATACTACAGCCCAAGGTTTTACGGGACTATAGACGCTATATATTGATCACAGGATAAGGCGTTTTCGCTTAAAACTCCAGTGTCGCCGAATCGACCATGTCATCATTTCACTACCTTCATCATTACATTCACGGTCATGTCGACTCGCGACTACTGTTTAATATTTTTATGTCCGTTTTGTTTAAATGCTGTTGTCAAAGCGCCCCCTTGAATACTGTAGTCACTGCTATATTTTCGACCTGCAGTTACAAAATATTTCTAACGCTCTAGTTGCTCCTGTAACGAGCTTGAATCAGCTTACGTAATTGTGCTATTTTATTATCGGTTAAAAGTAACTGTAACGTTCATTTGTTGAAGCTTGTGAATATTTGTGTCAAGTAAAAGCTTGTGGAATTCTTGGGCTGTCCCGCACAGGGTATCGGAACGAAATGTTTTTCGTTTCGGTTTTAGTTTCGTTCCACCACAAAAAGTTCCGTTCCGTTTCTCTTCCAGAACGAAAAAAGAAATGTTCTGTAACGGTTCGTAACGGTTTTTTTTTGTATGAAAATTTTGAAGTTAAGGTAATGATCAAAAACATTGGATTTTTGATGTAGTTACTTACCCTCTTCTTAAGAAAGTGGGACCAGGGTAAAACACGTTCTTCAGAGGAGCGGCAGTAACTGTACCGCGAATTCCTACCAACTAGCACAAACTAGTATACCCTTCAAAGCCATAGTATTTATTTTCTCAAGTCAATGACGATTTTTTTAGTGTGCTCAAGGCTTTGTGTCAAGGGAGTGAGCGCGATCTCAGAAGCAGCACGTCATTTAGTGTATTCTCTGATGTGCGAGACCGCTGTTCTGATAAAAAGATCGCCAGGCATGCGCGGAACAAGCAGCACAGTCACAGCGAAAGCTGGAAGAGCGTAATTTGTAGAGCCCGTTGTAGAGTCCCTTGGGGCAACTAATTACAAGTACACATGCAAGGTACCCACTGCACATTAAATCATAACTTTATTGCGATAGCAATTATATGGACAGTCTCGGCTGATTTTTGCCGTCGGTTGGCGCCGTCATTCACCGTATATGTATATATATATATAGAAAAGCCACAAAGAAAAATAATTCAGAAATTCTTCCCGACGCGCGGAATCGAACGGGCGGCCTCTCGCTTTGCAGCCCGCCGCGTTAGGCCACGACAGCACAGTCTTTCAGCCTGCTAACGGCGAGCTATTTATATACACCATGTAATTCAGGATGCTTTCTTAGTGGCCACGTAGATGGCGCGACGTGCGCGCGCGCTTTAAAGATCGTCGCCCCGCCCCTGCGAACGCCGTTGCTGTTCGCTCTACAGGGCGTCGTCGCTTTCGTGCGCCTATCTCAAGGAAAGAAGGGGCGGCCGGTGGGGTGCTTCGCTCGCTGCAGCGGCCGCGTTTCCGAAAGGAGCGCGCTGTTCAAACAGAAATAAGTAACAACTGTCACAATTAGTTCGCGGTCGTCTTGTTTATATACACCTCTTACATCAGTATCCTTTCTGACTTACCACGTAGATGGCGCGATGTCCGCGCGTGGCGCACTTTAAAGATCGTGACCCCGTTCCTGCGAACGTGGTCGCCTTCGTGCGCTTATCTTGAGGAAAGAAGGGGGCGGCTGGTGGGGGAGCGGGGGGTTGTATGTCTTGTGCTCTCCCGGCGATGTCTGCGCTGAAGTGACAGAGCGTACGAAGGTCGCTTCGACGCTGCAGCGGCCGCGTTTGCGAAAGAGGCGCGCTGTTCAAACGGAAATAAGTAACGACTGGTACAGTTCGTTCGCGCTCGTCCTGTGTGTACCTGTTCGTTCGTTTCGTGCGTCCTGCTTTATGTTTGAGCAGTGCGCTTCCAGTGTCGAGCTGTGACGCATGATAGTTCGCGCTCGTCCTGTGTGCGTTCTTTTCGTGCGTCCTTTGGGCTCGAGCGACGCGCTGGCAATTTCGAGCTGCTTTCCGTTCTTCGCGTTACATTCCAATTTATTGCTATCGCATTCATCGCTTCGCCGTTGCGGCGAAACTGTGACTTTTTTTCTGAAGTAGCGAAGTTCCCACTATGCCATTTTTTCGTCATTCTTCAGAGAATCGTGGTACCGGCTACACATCTGCGAGCCATTATGTGCACTTTGTGCTGTGGCTGATGATGATGACTTATGGCTGAGCACTTTGCAATGGGTGGGAAGCAGTGTTGCGCAATAGGCACCTTTATTCCATTTCAATTCCATTCCGGGCAATTAGGAATGAACGCCTCATAAAGCTGATGTCATGAGATGAATTAAGAACTGTAAAAGTACGCAAAACACGTTACCAAGTTCGAGGAATAGTAGCTTGGTGACATATCTCGTGCAGTACAACCATCATCATCATCAGCCTGTCTACGCCCACTGCAGGGCAAAGGCCTCTCCCGTGTTCCACCAATCAACCCGGTCCTGTGCTTTCCGCTGCCACGTTATACCTACAAACTTCTTAATCTCATCTACCCACCTAGTTTTCTGTCTCCCCCTCACGCGTTTGCCATCTCTTGGAATCCAGACAGTTACCCTTAAGACCACCGGTTATCCTGCCGACGTGCTACGTGCCCGGCCCATATCCATTTCTTCTTCTTGATTTCAACTGTGATATCCTTAACCCCCGTTTGTTCCCTGACCAACTCTGCTCTCTTCCTGTCTCTTAAGGTTACACCTATCGTTTTCCTTTCCATCGCTCGCTGCGTCGTCCTCAATTTAAGTTGAACCCTCTTTGTAAGTAGCCAGGTTTCTGCTCCGTAGGTAAGTACCGGTAAGATGCAGCTGTTATATACCTTCCTCTTGAGGGATAGTGGTAGACTACCATTCATGATTTGATAATGCTTGCCGAATGAGCCCCATCCCATCCTTATTCTTCTAGTTATTTCACTCATGGTTCGGCTCCGTGGTTACTACCTGCCTAAAGTAGACGTACTCCTTTACAACTTCCGGTGTCTCGCCCCCTATCGCAAAGCGCTGTTCTCTGCTAAGATTGTTCCACATTACTTTAGTTTTATGCACATTAATTTTCAGGCCTACTCTTCTACTTTCCGTATCCAGTTCAGTAATCATGAGCTGTAATTCGTCTCCCGCGTTACTCATCAATGCAATGTCATCAGCGAATCGCAGGTTACTGAGATACTCTCCATTAATTCTTATCCCTAATTCTTCTTAATCTAGGGCCCTGAAAACCTCCTGTAAACACGCGTTGAATAGCATTTGAGAGATCGTGTCTCCCTGCCGTACGCCCTTCTTTATTGGGATTCTGTCGCTTTCTTTATGGAGGACTATAGTGGCTGTAGATCCGCTGTAGATTTCTTCCATTATGTTTATATAGGCTTCGTCGATGCCCTGATTCCGCAGTGCCTGCATGACTGCTGATGTCTCCACCGAATCAAATGCCTTCTCGTAATCTATGAAGGCTATGTATAGGGGTTGGTTGTATTCCGCGCATTTCTCTATCACCTGATTGATAGTATGAATGTGGTCTATTGTTGAGAAGCCTGTACGAAATCCTGCCTGGTCCTTTGACTGAGTGAACTCTAATGTCGAAGTAATTCTGTTAGCAATTACTTTTGTAAATAGCTTGTAGACAACGAACAGTAAGCTTATGGGCCTGTAATTTTTCAGGTCCTTGACGTCCCCTTTCTTATGGATCAAGATGATGTTGGCATTCTTCCAAGATTCTGGTATCCTCCCCGTCGAGAGACACTTCGGATACAGGGTGGCCAGTTTTTCTAACATAATCTCCTACTAACATAATCACCACTATCGCTCGAAATAATAAAAAAACGAAGAAAAAATTTCTAGGATGGAACGAGGTTCGAACCTGGGCCCTCTGCGTGGGAGCCCAGTATTCTACCTCAGATTCATGCCGGTACTTGAAACTGCTTTGCAAAAACTACCTATACAGGCTTCATGTCGGGAAGGAACCACATTAACATATGTAATGTAGCGTAGTAGAAGAGTAAAATAACAACCGAGCGCCACAAAACGCGAATTCTGTAACCAGGCGTCACACAATGCAAATCGTGCAACGAGTAGGTTGTTGAATGCTTCCAACCCATTACAAAGGGCTCTGTCATAATTCTTCATTGTCATTAGCCACAGCATCAACGAAGTGCACATAATGCCTTACAGGTGCTTAGCAGGTACCACGGTTCTGCGCAGAATGACGAAAAATTGCATAGTGGCTGCTTCCCTACTTCACAAAAGTTATGATTTATAGCGTAGCGGGTTCCTCGCAAGTACACTTCTATTGGTTGCCAAGGTAGCCCATAAGGCTCCCATGATCCATTTCCTCGGGGTCTCAATAAAGTTAATTCCCTCTCTCTCTTTCTCACGTTAGCGTATGTTATAAAGCGTGGTGGGAGAGTGCAATAACGACCGGGCGTCACACAATGGAAATTACGTAACTAGTGGGTCCTTTAAAGCTTCCAACCCATTACAAAAGGCTCAGTCATAATTCTTCATCGTCATCAGCCGTAGCATCAAGAAACTCTACATAATGCCTTACAGATGGTACCTCGCTTCTCCGCAGAATGACGAGTAATGTCGTGGTGGGTGGCTCCCAACTTCACAAAAATTATGATTTGTGGCGTAGTGGGTACGTCGCTAGTGTACTTGTATTAGTAGCCACCAGAGAGTTTATAACGGGCTCTGGATATGCTACTCTTCGAGCTTTCGCTGTGACTCTGCTGCTCTTTCCGCGCAGACCTGGCGTTTTTTGCGAAGGAGTCACAAGCACCAGCGTGGCACCGTGGTGGAAACTCGACTGCCACGCAGAGGGCGCGGGTTAAAATCCCATCCGATCCTAGAAATTTGTTTCTCATTTCATTTTTTCTTATTTCACGCTTTAGCGGTCACGGACACCGGCGGCGGCGGACAACCATCGCGCCAAGATCAGCTGATTTGATCTCATAATAGCTTTCGCTGCAACGAACTTGAGCGCCGACAATGCCCTCTCCACTTTGGTCTGCGTGACAGGCGCACAAAAGGCCACTTGCGTAAATATAAATATCTCTGGTTGCCACTGTTTTCGTTTTTCGCACAATTTCAACATACCTTTGCTTTGGAATTCCTGCCTGAGGTACGCGCTAATACTGTACCCTGAGATATGCACATTGCATGAGCTCAGTTGTTCCGGATTGCGAAGTTTTCTCGTGAACCGAAAAACGATTGAAAAAATTTCGGTTTCACTCCGGAACGAAATAATAGATAAAGTTTCGGTTACGTTTTCGTTCTGGTCAAAAATATTGTTTTTTTTTTTTCGTTTTTCGTTTTCGGTTTTCCTTCGGTTCCAACACTCTTGTCTCGAAAATGCTTGCATTACTATTCTGGGGCTCCTTTGAAAATGGTTGCCTTACTTTTCGAAAACTATTGGTGTAGTCTTCGTATTCGATTTGGTGTCATCGCTACTCGATTCGTATTGGATTCGGTTCTAAAATTCACTATTCGCACGCCCCTAATCACAACCCACAAAGTGGCTTTTCGATCGTCGTCGAAGGGGCACAATGCCTAAAGCATGGAGGAGTGTTGATTTACGTTGGCGCCGCGACGTGTCGACACCACAAGGAACAAGGACGTAGATGGTATCAATAAATCACTAATGTGCGTGTTTGGTACCAACATTATTTTGTTTATCACTCACTGGCTACCGCCAGCGCGCGCGAGTTCGCTCCGTGCCATTTGAGAGTCTTGGCTGCACAGGAGCGAAGGTCTGCGATATGTGGTAGTAGCCATCGGTAACAGTGTCATTACACACGGCGCATTCGTCGATGGCATAGTGTTCCTCCACGAAGGCAGGGCAACAGGCGACGTCCCACGTCACACACGCCGGCGGTCAGCGTTAATGACGCCGCAGTTTGCTGGCACACAGGTCCGTCGGCAGCAACACGGCTGTTGGCTGTCACTCTTTCGACACCGGGGCCGTAAGACACGTCACGGGAACTCGAGTCAGTGCTGGTAACGTTTCTCGGGCGTGGTCGACAAGTCTTGATCTCAAAGGGACCGACAACTAGCCAGAGCGTGTGATTAGATCCGTATGGAAATGAAAAAAGAAAAGTGAATTATAGTGGCAGATTCAAGCAACCTTTTCGCGATCTGAGTATGATTTATATTTTTAAATGAGGTTTACAAGTCACAAAAATCAGTATTTCGTGCAGCCTAGCGGAAGTGCCTTAAAGTATGTTTACGGAGTCGTTTACTGTGCTGCACGTGGAGTCTTATGCTTGGTACGCATCATAATCAGTGCTCAAAATAGGACTATTCCGTTTTTCTTTTCCTCCTCCTCCTCCTGGACTATTTATATTATTGCCAGTTCTTACTCTATTCTGTGCCGCTTGGGAGGTAAAACGAGTTGCACGCTGAGAAGCCGCGCTGCCTTCGCGGAAACTAGTGGAACATGCCGAGCCGTGCGTGCGCATGCGTGCGCGGAGCGCACGCATGCGCAGCAAACCACCGGGCACAGGCACGCGAACTGCCCTCGCGCTCACCTCCCACTGTTTGCAGCATGCGTTGTGCGCATACAACTTCAAAGTCACCGCAGATAAAAAAAAATTGATTACGAATGTTTCAGGGCGTTTTTCCGCGTTACCATTTCGTGATTAACACTGACCGGTAAGCTTTCCGTTGCGCTACTTCATTTTCCTTCGAATAGTCGCTAGACAAAGATGATACCGGCTAGCTTTTTCAAAGATTTCTTGCAGGACATCTTTCTTATCACACGTTTAAGCTACAGCTCTAATGTGCCTCCTGAGGAATGTAGTCACTGATGGAAATATGGGGAAGTTGAAAAATCCTCGATTTTCTATAACGGTGTCAGATACGACGAGTAGAGCGGCTTAGATGTACAAAGACTGCTGATTATTAGGTTCTCTTGTATATCTGTAGAAACAACGACCAAATGGAGGCGCATACCACAGACCTTCCCTGAATCCCTTGGGCAATTCCACCGGGACAGCTTAATCGCAATTCACATCACCAAAACGTTACTACGAACCCCCTCAAAAGGTAAAATTCTCCTCAAGGTGATAGAAACACCCTCGCAACGTTACCAACACTGGCTCGAATAGGTCTAGCAAAGGCGTCTGATGGTTGGCGCTCGGAAGCACGCACGTTTTGCCCTGAGGCGGCCGCGGTACACTGTTCACAGTCTCGAGACCCGATGGCACCAAACGTTCGGCCGCTGCTCACAGGTGCAACACCATGTCCTTGAGTGACGAGAACCTCTGCAGCGTTCTCGACACGTGCTGCGGGTGTTGCAGTTCTTTGGCACACCTGGGCGACTCCATGCCCAACAGCTCCGAGAGGAAGCGCACCTTGCGGTCGCACTCGTCGAACGACTGCCTCCGCCGCGCCGCCTCGCGGCCGATCACTAAGGTGCGCAGAAGCGAGCACAGGGATTGTGCCGGCCCGTCGCACGCCACATAGAAAAGCAGGGCGCCCGCGTAGCTCAGAGCCACGTTGGCCACAAAGTCCCGAATCTGGAAATAAAAAGGAGTAATTCCTGTCAGAAGATCACCTTGGAGTTTGCATATACTGAAGCATACTACACGGCAGCGTTAAACATCTGCTACTAGACTTCACTTTAGCTACATTGGTTATACGTAAGAAAAGCATACAGTACATTGCACACATCTTTCCAAAGGCACAAGTTTGACAGTTGCATTACGTTCTGATTGAGTCTTGCATGGCAACAGGGGCGTAGCCAGAAATTTTTTTCGGGGGGGGGGGTTCAACCATACTTTATGTATGTTCGTGCGTGCGTTTGTATGTGTGCGTGCCTATATACGCAAGCAAAACTGAAAAATTTCGGGGGGGGTTTGAACCCCCCAACCCCCCCCCCCCCCCCCTTGGCTACGCCCCTGCATGGCAAATAGTTTTACAGAAGCTTGCATGGTAGGGAAGGGTTACAGGGCAGCGCTGATGATTTTCCGACGTCCATTGATTGCAACAGAATCTTCACTACATGTTCTTTCTGGCACTCTAATTATATATGCCAAACACATGAATGCAAGCATTTTGTTTCCATTAAGACAACTTTTAAAAACTTCTAACGAGTTCCCGAATCTTGCCTTTGAATGCGGACCACCGTGTGTTTGTGACGTCGCAGCGTAAGTCTCTACCTACTGAACAGGAAGTAAAAAACAAACGGCGACCATACGGCGCTCCAATCGTCGCGGAAGTCTCCGCTACCAAGTTCCGAGGAGCTGGCACTGCTCGATGCATCGTGGGATGAAAACAACCTGTTACTTTCTTTTTACTCAGTTTACATTACGGCTGGGTAGGCTGTGACGTCATCGTAGACGTAGCACTAAATGTTTCTACACATCGCTTTTTGGTCACTTCAGATTATTTATGTCTCTAAGCAAACTGAACCACCGTACATGTTACTAGTCTGTCAATACCATTCGAAAAAAAAAAAAAAACTGCTATATCATAAAATGGTTTCAAAAAACGCCGGAGTTCCCCTTTAACGAAATCGAATAATTGACATTCACCTGTCGGAAGACCGAAGCAATAAAAGGAAAAAAAAAACAATCGTTATGTGTTTCAAGAAACGTTGCGGTTGAAGAAAAATTCGTCATGGTCCGGGAGCATGATGTATTTTTCTTCTGCTAGGAAGCTTCCTTTTTTGGCAAGTTCACGAAGATTTCGTTTGTAGCTTCGTGCTACGAATAGGCTAGTAACCAACTTTTAGTTTTCTTAAAAACATCGAAATAGTCGTGCACCTGTAGTGTCTGGCAGATATGACGCAAATATCGCCACCTATAGCCTCTGTAATATTCAGCGCGCCACGGATGCCACTAATTAAGCCGCGCACGTCATGCAGAGGAGTCGCACTAGAGCGCTTGTCTTGACTTCTGAACATACTTGTCCACGCATCGTTTTCTGGTGTACTTGCTTTTGCTATGTTTCGATATAAAAAACGTTCTGTATTTGTCAACGCGCTTTTCGTGACACATATTCACTCATTCTTCATTGACAAATTTTGTAGGGAGGATGCTACGCATTTGATTTGGCTGAAGACAGGCTCTTTACACCGTCTGCAATGTCGGTGCAGTCGGTCGTCAGTGGTGAAATCCCACACCAAATTAAAAGTGTGTACAGCTGTCGTTAGCGTTGCATGTCGCTGACACTCTGGCACTCACGAGAAATGCTTGAGCAGTCTCCAGATTGTTGCGTGCCGAGAGCACGCCGTGCATGACGATCATCCAGGAGCAGAGGTAGGCTCCCAGCGAAAGCCTGCCCAGTGCGGCAACGGTACGGCAGCCAAGAACGTCGTGGACCAGTCCTGAAGAAGGAAATGCACACGCACAAGCGACGTATGAAATTATGGCCGCAAAAAAAAAGAAAAAACGACAGATCCCACGCATGCATTGTGGGAATCAATGTCATGTGAATCAGTCAGCGTGCAGCAGCCTATGTCGGATTTGTTGCTTTGAGCCAAGCGTTACGAGGTGGATCGACGTCTTTGTGTATTTTTTTTATATCTGGGGTTTAACGTCCCAAAGCCACGATATGATTATGAGAGACGCCGTAGTGGAGGGCTCCGGAAATTTCGACCACCTGGGGTTCTTTAACTTGCACCTAAATCTAAGTACACGGGCCTCAAACATTTTCGCCTCCGTCGAAAATGCGGCCGCCGCGGCCGGGATTTGATCCCGCGAGCTTTGGGTCAGCAGGCGAGCGCCATAACCACTAGACCACCGTGGCGGGGCGACGTCTTTGTGTAAATTGAGTAGTTGTACGCACAGAGCACCAGGCACACCGAGTACCCTGGCGTGTAAAAGTTAGCCGTGTTCGACGTAACGTCAGCGCTCACGTTGAGCAGGGAGGTCAATTTTATCGCCATGAAGTGCACGCTACGGTGCGACGATGTGCATATCTATACTCCAACGCAACAATTTATTATAGCTTGCGGAATCATAGGTGCACATATGTTTCTACATAGATATATAGAATCGGACAGCGAACTCTGCAACCGCAATCGGCGTTTTTCCAAAGCAGTTTGAATCACTGGCATGCAGGGGCGTAGGCAGAAATTTTTTTTTGGGGGGGGGGGGGCACCTCCTTGATCTGTAGTGGGGACGAGCAGGCAGATGTGGTCGAGTGTCATTTTCTGCTCTGTATGCTATGGCAAAAAATTCACAGCATATCCACGGAGTGAATGATGATGAGTGGGCGAAGCTGCGGAGGTTCATCGGCAAACCGTGATTCTTCCGTGAATTCTGCCCAGTACATCATCACCGACGTGAGATCGGGCGCGTTTATACTAAAGGTTCGATGAGTTATGACGACTTGCAGCTCACTTTAATTTTACATGTACGCTGTGAATTTTCATTGTTTAGAAAACCATTGCTTTAGAAAACATCTGGCGTCTTTCGTTAAGCAGCTGGCGTCTTTTCGTTTTGCTTTAGAAACATCTGGCGTTCTTTCGTTTTGCTTTTACAAAACATCTGGCGTCTTTCGTTGGTTTATTTCATCAATCAACGGCGTTTTGAAGAAAATTTTTATTGTTTAATCACGCACAGGAGAAATCTCACCAGGCACTACCTTGGAGGTAAAGAATGGCTGCTAATGGGAATGAGAGACAGAAGAAGTCGGCTTTTAGCTAACGCTGCGAATTTTTCATTGTTCAACAACGCACAGGAAAAATCTCCCACCGGCACCACCTTGGACGTCAAAGCGTAAGACTGGTTACGCACTACGACTACGACTACGAGGGACGAACGGGTGCCGCCTTAAGGAGCTTCGCCCCTAAAAAAAATTTCGGGGGGGGGGGGGGGGGGCACGGGCCCGGGTGTGCCCTAACGTGGCTACGCCCCTGCTGGCATGGCTCTATGGTATAATAGTCGACGGCCATTCAGAATGTCTGGGTTCGATTCCGGCTTGAGCCGTGATTTTAATTCTTTGCTCTCATCGGGATATTTCAAACAACGACAATGACGACGCGGCCTCCTTCACGCTGTCGCGTTAACATTTCCGAAGTCTGGGTTGATGTAGACAGTGAACCACCTGCCTGTGGCGCATACCCGCATACCATGGGCAAGTGCGGGTATGGGCCACACATGACTGGTGGAAAGGATTTCATGACGCACGCGAAAGGGATATAATAATAATTGTTGATGTTTAACGTCCCAAAACCACCATATGATTATGACAGACGCCGTAGTGGAGGGCTCCGGAAATTTCGACCACCTGGGGTTCTTTAACTTGCACCTAAATCTAAGTACCCGGGCCTCAAGCATTTTCGCCTCCATCGAAAATGCGGCCACCGCAGCCGGGATTCGATCCCGCGGCCTGCGAGTCAGCAGTCGAGCACCTTAACCACACACGAAAGGGAAGTCACGTTATTAGCGTCGTGACCTGCGAATCGGGTGCGTCATACACACACGTCCTGCTATGGCAATTTTGGTATATACCTACTAGATACGGAGAAGACCACGAGGGCGCGAAGACGTAGGTGGCTTGAGAGATAGATAGATAGATAGATAGATAGATAGATAGATAGATAGATAGATAGATAGATAGATAGATAGATAGATAGATAGATAGATAGATAGATAGATAGATAGATAGATAGATAGATAGATAGATAGATAGATAGATAGAAACGGTCAAAGTGCGTCTGGTTCGCTTAGAAATGCTTCGCATTAAAAGAAAAGCTAAACAAACATAGTGTACGCAAATGAGGTAGCATCAGAATACTCAGACGCGAGATATCGCTGCGACGTAATCATTAATCTTGCGCGTGATGTGTTTGTATGCGTCAACCCATTGAGACGGTTTGTACACAATTGTGTGCACCACTTGTACTTGCTCCTTGTGTCGTCTAGTGGCCAACAAAGCGCAAGACACATTGACTATTTGAAGAAGTGAATCTCCTGCGTAATAAATGCGTCTTCATTTAACTTGACTTTGCAGTGTACTGTTGAATACAGTCTCTTTACTGAAGGCACTGCCATCAGGGACGTAGCCAGAAATCTTTTTCGGAGGGAGGGGGGGGGGGGTTCAACCACACTTTATGTATGTTCGTGGGTTCGTATGTATGTGTGCGTGTATATATAAGCAAGGAAAATTGACAAATTTCAGGGAGGGGGTTTCAACCCCCCCCCCCCCCCCCCCTGGCTACGCTCCTGACTACCATGTTCGACGAATAGTTCGACGTACCGCTTCCTGCGAGCTACGTCAAAAGTATCATATTTCTTTGCTCACAACGAATTTGCGCTGCATTTCTGGCCCGAGATTTGGTTCTATTTATGCAAGAACATAACATGAATGACATGAGGATAAGTAGATATTTGAGTTCAATTTATTAGGATTAATAACGCTAACACGCATAAATCAACGTATTATGACATTCTATATTTTTTAATAGATTATCGAGTGCCTTGCAATAATGTTTTGTCAGTTTGCCGCATTTTCAGACAGTTCTTCACAGGTAGCTTCTGAAAGGGTTAGAACACTGCCATTCCAACAGCGTTCACATCAAGCGAGTTTACAGTGTCACTGGCAATGCCTTCAGAATAAAAATATGAAATATGACCAACAAAAAAATTGGAAAGCGATCGTCTCAGAAGATAAGACGTGGACGGCTTTGGAGGGCACAACTATGAAAAGTGAGGTCGGCACGTTTTAGTCAGCATATATATAAAACGTTAACATATAAATTGGGTGAAAGAAATGTACAAGTAATCGATTACTCTTGAGCAATTTCTCTCAATTACTTCGGCGGGGTAGCAATCGGTTACTGTAATCTGTTACACTTTTGGGGAAGTAATTGTAATCAGTTACTTTTTTTCTGTAACTAGTACAAGTCAATGCGAGTGCGAGTGTACCAGATTTCCATGTAGTGGCTGCCCAGAGCACGTAGGCGATGGCCGCGCACCAGGCGAGCCGAAGGCCCACGACGAACAGAACCGAGGCCGCCGCGGTTGGGACAATGACCCAGGATTTCCAGAGGCACGGATACAGGACGCCCCAGACCAAGGCAGCGGCCGACAGAAGCCAGAAGACACCACGGACGCACTGCGAACCGTAAATGACTTGATTCTCGTAGCCCTCAAATACCCTCTCCCGTCAATCATCACATCACCAACGTAGTACGTCATATGACACAACGTATCTTTGCATGCAGTGTATTTCGTCAGAAATGGCTCGCCAGTGTCGTTCTTGCTTGTTCCGACAGCATAATTGCCAGCATCGCATATCCGAGGAGAAACTGGCGAGAAAAACGCTGTCTCGTCAATGAGAAGGAGGACGACTAAAGAATTCTGGTGACGTGGCAGTGAAGGGAAGGGGTGTTTTAAGGGTCTCGCAATCAGGCCCAAAGAAACCAGCGCATACATCATAGAGTTAATATACTGACTCTAGAGGAAATGCTGGGCCGCGAGACCGCTAACCACAAAAGCGCTGACATCTTGGAACGTTGTCATTCTTGCCATCACATATCAATACTAAAGAAGCATTTGCACAATTAAACACGCGCGGATATTATTTTGTTTATTTTCAATACTTTTACGAAAGAAAATGACGGCTATTTATGCAATTTACTGTGCGCGGAAAGGAGCGTTTGCAGGCTGGTTTACTGGATGGCGCCACCATATCAACACCAACACTCGAGTGCGCGCTCGCGGCCGATTGCGCCGGTTTCCGCGTCGTATTAAAGCCCCTGAAACTTCGTTTACGTCGTGTATCTCGTAGTTGTCATAGTGTCCCGTTGTGTGCGTTTTCTATTGCCACGTACCACTCGACTTCATGTGACAGCCCTTTTTTCTTTCACGCTGAAATCTTCAGTGCAAACCAGGACGGACGTCAAAGAAGAGTTATGAGACAAGCACTGAAAGTTATGTAACTAGGCGCAACCGAAGTGCTTTTTTTTAATCTCTTTAACGGCGATAAAGCTTCGTGTGCTGTGTAACTTTAGTTCTGATTGAAGCTTTCGGGTGACGTCTCACTCACATTCGCCGCTGCATACTGCAATCGACATTTTTCTGCTTTACGGCTCTCTGCGCTGAAGTACGGCAGCAATGAGCTGAAAAAGAACGTGGATACAGGTGTCTCGCCATTGCAAGTCGAATCAGCGCGCGACCACGGCCTCCGGACTTTGCTTCGAGCTGCGAATCTGTCGAGTGACCTTTGTGCCAGCGAACGGTGAAACTTTGGTAGGGAGTGCCTAGTAAAAACCATACACAAACTGGTGGAAATTTTAACTGTTATCATCCGGACCACCTACACAGACAACCGTACACTAACACACGGCTTCACGCATCAAAACACAGCTGATGTTCCCTGAACAGCGCGTAGCTGGCTTAGGTTGGTAGATTAAAACTGCTTACTACCGTCAAACATAGCGAGCGTCTCAGGGTCTGGCAACGTTCGTTTTGTTCCATCATGCCGGAACCCATGCGGTTATGGGTTTCAATGTATGGGCCCTATGGGGAGCTTTTCCTCTAGAGTCAGTATATTAACTCTATGGCACACATTACACGATCGGAAGCCGAGGCGAAAAAGGGAAGCACGGGAGGCGTTTTTGTGTTGTCCATGCTAGAGTTACTGTGCATGCTACCTTTAGGTGTAGCATGTACAGGGTCGACCACATCTAAGCTGAACACCTCATTAGTATTCAAACCGGTAAAACTAGAACGTTTCTTCAACTTCACGAGTGCAATGCCCGTTATAGAACGTCTAATCATGGTGTCGACAAACACAGTAATGATTTTCCGAATTATGTAATAAACAACAGCTTCAATGAGGTCTTGAATACTAATGAGGTGTTCAGCTTAGATGTGGTCGACCCTGTACAGTAACTCTAGTTCATGCTACAGCTCCCGTCCATGTTTGCTTTCAGCGCTGAGCGTGTTAACACGTACTTAAAATCAACAAGAGAAATCAAGAACACCGATCGCATCGATCGAATTAAGAGCAACGGTCGCCAACTTGTGCTCTGTGCATGCACTCGGCGAGCGCAGAATCGAGTTTTTACATGAAAACCTGTCGTCCTGTGACTGATATATGTCTAATACTTTATCATTATCTCTATGTTCGCAGTCGATAAGGAAACGGAAGCATATAGGCGACGGTCATATCTTACCTTAGAGATGCTCATTGTGCGCACCCTGGTTATCCAGTTGTTGAAGAGCACGCCGATTATGAACGCCGGGGCGTGCAGGAATGGCAGGTACACGACCTCGCCAAGCGTCCTCGCCGATTCCCTGAATATGTAACTGTGTCAGAAACTGTCGGCCAACGGCAAGTTGATTTTTTAACCCGCTTCTATTCCTTTCCATTTATGTCATAATTACTACTATGCAGTTAACTACAAATAACGTCCCTTATATGCCGTCCTTGACTTTATTGCCCGTTGGTTTAATTAAGTTAAGAAACCGTCGAGTTAATTTTGGTGCCGCACACCCAGAATGTTTCGCGCTTGTTTGAGATAGCACAGCTTGACCGCAGTGTTTTCGTGAGCATCTGTACATGAGGATGTATGCATCTTCTTCGGCAGTCCACGCGGTTTGGTGCCGACAGCTTGAATACAAATATTTAAATGACATTGAATTACCTAGGTCGTCGACCACCAGAAAAGTGTTTACCACTTGGCTAACTGAACATTCACAAAGCTACACATTACAGGATGCCGCTGCGATTATTCGGCGATCCTGAGTTTCCTTTCACAGGTTCATTATCTAGGCACGTGGTGCGGATTCGAGAACGCAGTACTTAAATAGCGCATGTATTTAGTAAGCACATGGTCGTCATCGCAATTTAAGAACGAAAGAAAATGAATAACCTTGTCATCAGTGGAGGAGAGATGTATCGAGCGCAATTCTTTTTGCAGCTTTACTATACGGGTTTGTAGAATATCGCGTAAGTACGCACTATTCGCAGCTGAGTCGTCAAGACCTTGCAAAGTTTCTTACACTATATAGCGGAAATAAATGTAGTTGAAACAAATATACCTGCTGTTCACGGCCACGGGTGGCTCGTAGCCTCTGACGCCGACTGTGGCAGACACCGCTGCAAGTGTGACGATGCCGATGAAAGTCAGGAAGACGCACGTCGTCCTCTTGAACCTGCAAAGTCACGCGATGCTTATAGAAGGAAAATTGCACACGTGCGATAGGAGTTTAAAATTCGTTTCAAAACGGAGCTTATTTTAGCGCTAATTTCCGTTGGATCACGTGGCGACAAAAGTTAGTGCATTAGTGTGTAAGAGTAACAAGTTACATATTGGAATGATTTCCCTGAAATTTTGATTGAATATGATGGAACACCATGCAGGCGGAGCGCTCGTCGGACTCTACAAAATTTGCCATGAGTTAGTCCGCAGACTTCTCTGCCTTAGCGTAATACCGGCTTACCGTAACCGTAAACGTGACAGGCCGAATAGAAGGGGGGGGGGGGTGGAATCTGGCCACGCTTAGATGAACCTCAAAACCACAAAACTGTCATTGCAAAAACCTCGTGTATTCCACTTCTCTGCTGGTGTACATCAGCGGCGTAATTCCGAATCCCGCCGCCGCCACTGGTGTCCGTAACCTTTATCTCGCGAAATAAGAAAAGAAATATCCAGGATCGGATGGGATTTGAACAAGGGCCCTCTACGTGAGTCTAGTATTCTACCGCAGAGCCACGCCGGTGCTTGAAATTCCTTCTCAAAAAGATCCCATAGAGGCGTCGTGTCGGGCAAGGAATCCCGTTAACAGACGTAATATAACGTGGTAGAAGAGTAAAATAACACCAAGCGTCTCACAATGCGACTCGCGTAAGGAGTGGGTCGTTTAAAGCTTCTAACCCATGGCAAAGGGCTCAGCCATAACTCTTCATCGTCATCACTTGCAGCATCAACAAAGCGCACATAATGCCTTACAGATGTGTGGCGGGTACCTCGTTTTTCCCCAGAATGGACGAATAATGACATAATGGGTGCTTGCCTACTTCGCAAAAATTATGATCATTTATGGCGTAGTGGGTACCTTGCAAGTATGCTTGTAGTAGTTGCCCCGAGAGAGTTTACAACGGGCTCTGCGCCCGTTAACAACTGCGCTGCATGTTCCGCGCAGCTTTGGCGTCTTTCTTTTTTTTTTTGTCTGTGATCGCGCTGTGATTCGTCAGCTACAGCTATCGCCATGAACGTTTGACGTCTTACCTTCTTATGAGAACGACGATACCGGAGAGGGCGACGAATATCTGCATCTCGCAGGAGATGTACCACAGCGGATGGTAGCACTGGCGGCGTCATTCATATGAAAGTAGAGTACAAAGCGGTACACGTAAATATTTTGCTGCGAAAAAAAAGCAAAAAAAGCAAAAGAGAAACGAGAGAACCTCCGGGAATTTGTGTTAATAACACGTAAACATGGCCACGATAATTTTTTTTGATAGTAGCTGTGGTGGAGAGAGTCGCTGGAGACGATATAAACTATCCGCTAGAGCGCGCGCGCGCGCACGCACTAGCGGATAGTTTAGCGGATAGCGGTAGCGCAGAGCAAAATGAGATTCGAAGAGAGGCTGAGGAAAATGAAGGAGAGTAGATGGGCAGAGAAGGTTTTCAGGTATTTGTATAGAAAAAGCGTTGACACGCAGTGGAGAAAAAGAACTAGGAGGCTCACCAGTAAATATACGGCTGGCAGTGCGGGCGATATGGCAACAAGGAGCATTAAGCGGAAGGTCAGAGAGGCGGAAAGGACTTATTGGATGACAGCGATGGAAAAGAAGCCGGCTCTGAGTAACTACCGAAAGGGAAAAAACGAAATAAGGAGGGAAAGGGTTTATGATAATTCAAGGGGAAGCGCTTTACTGTTTGAAGCAAGGTCGGGCTGCCTTAGAACGCGTAGTTATAAAGCGAGATTTAGTAACGAAGAAGAACAATGTACATGCTGCGGGGGAACTAAGGAAACGATGGAACATGTACTGATTGAATGTGGCGATATTCACCCAGGTATACGTGTGGGCACGAGTCTGCATGAAGCCTTGGGTTTTAGGGACAACAATGGAAAGCTGAACACGTCCGCGATAGAAATAAGTAAGAGACGGTTAGAGTATTGGTGGCAGAAAAGTAGAGATAAAGAACAAAAATAAATAATGGGGGAAAAATAAGGTCATTCTGCCTTAAGAGGCAGAGAGATGGACCGTGAATTTATATTTTTGGTATAATAACATAGATTTAATCAATGTAGATAAGGTATTAGGCCAACATGAAACAAGGAAGCTTTTTTTTTTTTTTTTTCTTCGAGCCTGGTGGCAGACATGTCACCGCCCCGTTTTAAAGGGGACGCTCATAGCATCCATCCATCCATTACGCACGCGCGCACACACACACACACACACACACACACACACACACACACACACACACACACACACACACACACACACACACACACACACACACACACACACACACACACACTTCTTTTTGCAAGAGTGAACCCGCCACAATGGTCTACTGGTATTTATGGTGCTTGACTGCTGACCCGAAGGTCGCGGAATCGAATCCCGGCCGCGGCGGCCGCATTTTCGACGCAGGCGAAAAATGCTAGGGCTTCGTGTACTTAGATTTAGGTGCCGTTAAAGAACGCCCGGCGGTCGAAATTCCCGGAGCCCTCCACTACGGCGTCCCTCATAATCACATCGTGGCTTTGTGACGTAAAACCCCAACAATTGTTATTTCTTTGCAAGAGTGAATACAACTGGTCACCGTTCTAAGGAGTGCACTGCTGCATTCACACTTGCGGTGCCGTGAGCAAACTCTTAACAGTGCATAGTGCTGATACCTGAGGGCACGTGAACGGCGACAGCAGGAATAAGAAGTTTATGTATGGTTACGCGTCTTGCTCATTATAGAGGAAGACGATGGTCAACCCTGTAGTGCATGTAGAGTTTTCATATTTATTTGAAGGGAAAAAAGATTTTGGCAGCTTCGCAGTCGGGGTGCCAAGCCTGAAGGAAGCGCAGAGCTGGGTGGCCCTTCCTTGCTTGTCTTTATTTTTATTTTTATTTCTCTTTCTCCCTGTTTCTCGTATCTCTTTTTTTGTATCTCTTTCTTTCTATTTCTTTCTTTCTCACTTTATCGATTTCTCTTTCCCTCTTCGGTTTCATTCTCTCTCTTTATTTACCGCTCCCTCTTTCTTTCTTTCTCTCTTTGTCTATATTTTTCTGTCTTTTTATCTTTTTATGTCTTCATTCCCTTTATTTCTCTGTATATTTTCACTTCCTCTTTCTTTCTATCGCTTCTCTCTCTATTTTCTATCTCTTTCTTTCTCGCTCTCTTTTTCACGCGTTCGTTTTCGTTTGACACTCGCACCTGCAGAGCACTGTAGCGGGGCTTATCCACCTAAGGAGTTTTGCACGACGGAGCACAAGTTACCGATAGTTTAAACAGCGTCGCTATTAAGAAAGCGCGCACAATCAGACCATTCAGCTGTTGATCACGCGAACGCTTCGCCTTTCATCTGTGGCGCGGTTGCGATATCGGTTAAGGATCGATCTTGTTTACGACGCAGGTCGCGGCACGTGCCAGAGAAACAAGCTGCCCACTGCATCAAGTACGGAGGCACAAATATAGCTGATAAAAGCTGCACAGGCGCCGCGGGTAACTGTAAACAGTTTACGCACGTTTCTTGAGTGCACCTTCTCTTGTCGTCGTAGTTGAAATGCATTTCCAATCACAGTTTATCCTTGAATATTGTTACAGCGCAGGACTATATTACAAGCAAAAACAAAGCTCACCTCCGCCCCCTCGGCTTTCATAGGGCTCGGCATGTAGGTCACAATAACAAACGCGAATATTCTTAAGGTTTATCTACTGCGCACTTCCCTAGCAGCAAACTATATTTGGCTCTGAAGAAGCGGCTTCGTAAAGCGCCACCCCTTGTTCTGTATTTCCTGTTAGGTGAAAAACACGCCAAGCGGCAATAATGAGTCCTTGGATCCCTGATACATGCATTGGTGCACGTGGCTGTTTGACATGCGTGATCGCGACCCGGCAGGAAACAAAAGACCACCGTCTTGTAAACCGAGTGTTCCAAGGACGGCAGCACACAGCCACAGAGAAAGACAAAACAAGAAACTGACGTGGTGTTTTCGTACATTGCTTGCGCGCACGCCGTACGAATACGGTAGCGCTAACGAGACTCGTGCGGAGTTACTTTAGAGAAAACGCCATGATCTCACTTTCCGCTGAGCGTCGCCGACAAACGCGGCGTGCGAATTCGTATAAACAGGAAATACTAGAGTCAAGCAGTAAGTGCACGATGTTACGCTTCGAGAAGAGAGCGAGATCTGTATAAGAAGTGGGCGGAATTTATAAAAAAAAAAGATTAAAATGGTATGTAAAGTACGCAAAAAAAAAAAAACGGCAGGAAAGGGTAGATGGAAGCGTGCGATGGAAAAATCCGTAAACAGGGGGCGGGTGCTCTAGCCGACGTTTCGACTTGTGGACTTGTCTTCTTCAAGGCTGGAACTTGAAGGCTGGAACTTGAAGAACAGTTCCAGCCTCGAAGAAGACAGGTCCACTTGTCGAAACGTCGGCTAGAGCAACCCCCCCCCCCCCCTGTTTACGAATTTTTTCATTACATAAAGTATGACATTTTATGTGCCAATACCTTGGTGTTATTACGAAGGACACCATTGATATCTTGGAAACTTTTACGCACACCTAAGTCTACGTTCACGGGTGCTCTCGCATTGCGCCCGTATCTAAAGGCGGCCGCGTGTGGCCGGAAATCGAACCCACGACATCGAGCTTAGACGCGCTGCACCTTAGCCCCTATAGCGTACACCACGGCAGGTAAGGTGAACGGGAACGAATATGACGCTTCAGGCTTGCTGGAAACGAGCCGTGATGTTCATGATTTCCAGACTATGGGCGACGCTTTGCTGAGGAGTTTGGGTTTCGTTTTCTCGCGGTACGTATTTGTTATGCTTCTTGAATGAAAGTTTAAAACGTTCTTTGAGCTCACTCGAGCCCTTCGAAATGCGACGCAGGAGGGCACTACAGGAAAGTTGGCAGGAAGGATGCATTTCAGGATAATTCCAAAGGAAGCGCTTTACCGTTTAAAGGGAACTCAGTTTATGTTAGAACGGTTTGTTATGAAGAGAGATTCAGTAAAGAAAGGGACGCGAGTGCTTCCTGAGGGAAAGAGCAGCTCGGGAAACGACGGATCATGTTTTGATTTAATCCGATGATATGTATACCCGGATGGACTCTCAGGCACTAGCCTCCACGAAGCCCCCAGTTTTAGGGACAGCACGGGAAAGGTGAACATGCGAGAGAGATCAGTAAACGACAGTTGGAGGAGGATTAATCGCCTAAATGTATGGACGAAATACAAAAAGAAAATAACACGAAAACTAAATTTACTCTACCGTGTAGACCTAAGAAAGCTAAGCTATAAGTTGGCATTTCTTTTTTTTTCTTTTTTTAAGGGAAATGCAATTAATTCAGTTAGGTGACGCGTAGCAAGGAGCCTCCCACGCCAGACCTCCTAGGCCAGTCACCGTCGAGAGAGGCCTGGGAGAGAACCCTCACGACCACAAGCCTGGTCGCCCAGCTCCGGGCCATCAAACGCGCTGACGAGGTGGCAACCAGGCACGGCCTGACAGCCATCTCCGCTTAGGAAACCGAAGGCTTCCCCAATAAAGTTGTTTACTACTACTAGGCAGAATCAACAAACTAATTCAGTGGCTCACAGGTCACCGCGCGTGAATAAATGGGACGCTCATAGCATACATCCATCTAGCCAGGCAGGATGACGTAAGCATAGAGTTTCCTAAAATTAACTAGAGGGGACGCTGGCGCTGTGATCGTTCAGCCACCACGGGAATGATGGGTAGTACACGGATTGGCCTAGTCTTCGTACTTGCGGGCTTCGAACGCACTTGTGGCTTTGTTTATTGGTATGTCTTAGTTTTCTTTCGGATAAAAGAATGGATCGTTGTGAACTTCGTGACCTGATTTGAATTGGTGAGCCTAAAAAAAGTTAAAGGGCTGAAGTGGAACTGCTGACTTTTGCTGAACTTCGTTTTGCGACAAAGCGGATGCAGGCAACGCGGAGCCAAACGGAGCCGAAAGAACGAAGTTTAGACAAATCCGTGTACTACCCCTCATTCCCATGCTGGCTGAAGCGCCATGCGCTGCAGCTCACATAGACACTAGCGCCAGAGTCCCCTTTAGTAAGTATTGTATGAAACTCAACGGACGTGAGCGCGTATGCACAGACAACAGATGAACGAAGAGGACTCAGGGGGGAAAGGGTGGGGGGGGGGGGGGGGAGAGTGGTGACACGACGAAATAGACGCGGCTATAGAAGCTATTCGGATGTTTTTGCTTGCCCTTATCTCAACATGAGAGCTGAGCAAGGAATAGAGAGAAGTCGAGGCTACGTTCTCGCGCCAATAATGCGAGGTTCCAGACAACGCACTGAAGGTAAATCGCCCACGATTACGGCGGTATACGCACTGCGAGTCACATATGCGGGTGACCTTGCCCGGTGCGTGGGCAATCGCTTTTGCATGTGGACGCAATTCGTAACACTGACACAACGACGAGTGGGTGTCGGGCCTGCATATAAGAACGTGCTCTATATACGTACTGGGCGCATTCGACTCGCCTGCATGGGTCGGGAGAGTATTAGTACTTTTCTGTTCAGCAGGCCAGGCGATATTTTTGATACTTTCGGCTTCCCAGAACTACAGTCACACATAAGCTTTCCGAGTACTCGCTGTATGGATCAAGTACAACATAATACTGTCGAAAGTTGGGCGAGTTGGTGATAGTTCATGATTACATATGAAGCAGCGCACGACGGCAGGCACAAAAGGAACGATAGGGACACCGCTGCACTCTCAACTAGTTTATTTCGCAGAAAAACATGGTTAATATACAACAAGATGGTGTACCACGTGCTATAATGACGTTCAGGCTACATCATATTTTCTAAAAAGCACACTTCGCAATCGCTCAAAGTTATCGATGCTTGGCTAATGCAGTAATCTTTTCTTTTTGCGATGTGGAAGGCCTCGATCACTTCCCTGGTCAAAAAAGAAGATCACAAAAAGAAAAGATTACTGCATTAGCCAAGCATCGATAACTTTGAGCGATTGCGAAGTGTGCTTTTTAGAAAATATGATGTAGCCTGAACGTCATTATAGCACGTGGTACACTGTCTTGTTGTATATATTAACCATGTTTTTCTGCGAAATAAACTAGTTGAGAGTGCAGCGATGTCCCTATCGTTCCTTTTGTGCCTGTCGTCGTGCGCTGCTTTATATGTAATCATGAACAACATAACAATATATGCCGTCGTCCTATCTCTCTCTCTAGATATATTTTCAGAAGCAACTGCATTTAATAAACAAATTTTTTTTTATTGAAAATTTTGCTTGTCAAGTACGGGGTTATACGTTTTACACCACGCATTCGTTTGTCAAATTTGGTGTGGTTCCGCGGGTTCTGCAGAATATTCGTCGGCTAAGCTTTAGTGCTCTAAAAGCCCTCTAGGCCTCTAAATAATCCGTTTCGGAGCGTAAAGAATTGAAATCAATCAAGTTTGCTCGTGTTGGTATTCCATTTCAGGCGCACAACGCTGGGCAAGGGCCGAGTTGACAACCGACGAATACAGGCGCTACGTGTTCGTCGCGTAGCACCCATCTTGGTCGCTTTTCACTCGGTCTTCGTCTTGTGTTGTGCGCTATAGATGCTGAAGTGTAAAGAAACGGATGCGTATAAAGTTTTCATGCGGAAATTACTTTCACGTACCGAAAACCGCGCAGTAGAACTGTGGTTGGTTTTGATCGCCAATTGTTTCTTTAAAGATGCGCCTTAGTATAAACACACGAGCATTCTCGCAGTCCCCCCTTCCCCATCCCCCACTTCCACCTGTTGTCGTATACCGAATACGCCGCGGCCGGCAATCCAACCTGCAATTTCGAGCTCAGCGACAGAACGACACGGCCATGGAGACACAGGGGCAATTGTGTACGTAGCAATTGTGCTTTAGTAAAGTCGGAGAGAATGCGTGTCTATACGATGTGGTCGAAGGGTCTGCGTCGACGATCGCTACCAGAACATCTTTTGTTTTGTTTTTTCGATCAGAGGAGCACAATAAATTGAGATGAAGAGTACAAGGTCTAGGGACAAGCATTGACATTTTCAAACTGATGGAGTCACAATGTGACTTAATATAGTCGCGATCACCAGCTGCCTCTTAGAAAAGCCTAATTACGCCGTCATTGACAATAAAATAGCGACATAAAAAAAGAAGTTGCTGCAGGTTATGTTTCTGAAGGAAGGCGGTGTGTTTTGATATAATATAATGTAATATAATATAATATAATATAATATAATATAATATAATATAAATAAATAAATAAATAAATAAATAAATAAATAAATAAATAAATAAATAAATAAATAAATAAATAAATAAATAAGTGTCAACGATATGCAGTGAACTGCGCTGTGAGCGTTCCTCGAAGCCGTAAGTTGTATGCTCATGATAAGCAGAGGGGCGCGATACAACGGTACACAAAAGGAAAAGAATGGACACGGGACCGTTTGTGTACCGTTGTATCGCGCCCCTCTGCTTATCATGAACCAACACCGACTCGCACAACTGTTTACCTTACTGAGCTGTATGCTGGCACACATATACCCTCTGGCACTTGTTAAAGTCTCTTTCCTTGTAGAGCTACAGCTACCCGCGCGATGCTTGGAGCAAAGCCAGCGACCGGCTAGCTTTTCCACAGTCTGATTGACCTCGTGCACACTGCTGATCTACGAACGCCTATTCCAGGGGGCTCGGATTAGGCTCGAGTTACGTGTCATGCGGCTAACACATAACACCGCCCGGCTCAGCGCAATATTAAAGGGACACTAAAGAGCAAAACGATTTTTCTCGCATTAGTAAAGTAGTCTTCCACGATACCAAAAACACCACGCTTTCTGCGCGAAGACGCTTAATAAGCGAGAAAACGCGCAAAAAGAAAATACAGGTGGCGACGCCACCTTGGAATTCTCGCACCATTTGCCGTGACGTCACATATTTTTGACGGCGCCTTCTTGGGCCTACGTAGTTCCTAATCGGTTAAATCGAAGTACATTGTCCTCTGAGGGGGCCAGAGACTTGACATAACGAGTTTGTGGAAATTTCGTCGAGCCAGTAGCGCCAAAATACGTCAAATGCTCTTTGAAGTCTTTTACGTCACGAATTACAAAGTTCGGCGCGAAATTTAAAAATGAAACTTTGAACTTGGTTTTCTCCTTTAATAATAAACCTATGGTGGTGAAATAAACTGCACAAGAGTTCTCCGAGCACATTTTATCAATCTAAACCAATTCATTGTTTCTCTTTAGTGTCCCTTTAAGCTTCCCAAGCAACTTCCGTCATCGTGTAACGAACGGCGATTGCGTCAGTCACACGACGTTAATGTACTCACGTTGTACTTGACAGCTTATCTCTTATAGCGGCAGCAGTGCATGGCGTCAGCTAGGCTTCCTCCTACGACCTGTATTTTCAAGTCCGGCTAGTTCGTAGATATTCATCAGGAATGGTTTAGGAATTTTGTTTAGTTGTGTAGGTAAGTTCTCCTCAATTACTGTAACAGGGCCTAAACAACGACTTTTCAGAGAACTGCGTGTTTTTATAAATAGACTGCAAAATTGTGAACGCAGTTTTCCGCGCATGGCAGTGACTCCGTGCGTCTCGCCTATTCGCCGGACCACAACCGTGTCGACAGTGATGCCAAAGTTGAGAGTACATTTTAATATATAACATTGTTTTTTTTTTCAGAAGAACAACAACGTAACGGCGGAGGTGCATTTCTAACGCACTGGGATCTGTCGAAAGCGCCAGAAGATGCGGACATTGCAAGGCTTCCGTTTTATAAATAAAAAAAAAACAAAAACAAAAACAAACAAAACCAAGTCACGCACTTGGGCCCATCACGAAGTTCAGCATATGATTCAATTTATACGCTTTCGGACATTGCAAAAACGTCTACGCTACGCTGCCACTCTCTAACATAATCCTGCAGGAAAACTCGAGTAAATGTGGTATAGAGCTGAGCCCTCACCACGTCGTCGTGTCCCTGCAAGTTGTTGAGGTGGACGACCACAAAGCCCCATCTCCGCCGGCAGACGTCGCCGAGCCGCGGCAGAACCCGGTCGGCGGCTGGACCGTCCACGAACAGAGGGTACAGCACGAACGCGCCCAGGGTGAACAGAGCAGACGCCGTCAGCCTGTACGGGGGAGTACACGTTGCCATTTCAATACCAGCAGAGTAGACGAATTCCAGACTAGAAACCGCACCGGCTACCTGAATCGCAAAAACGCACATGGGAAACGAAAACAACGGCAGCGAGTGCAAAGGAAATATATTGTTAAATTTATTGGCGAATGATAAATTATTTGCCAATATCATTTCTGCGCTTTAGAGCTCCGGCACTTTCCTAAAATGGGGAAAAAAGGAAGAAAAAGCCAGGAGAAAGTAAATGTGGGGAATACTGGCATCTTCTGCCGCTCACTTGCCTTCCTTACCTTAAAAATAAAGGCAGAAGTTCGGGGCAATATGGAAGCTAGAAAAAGCTGGCCGGGCTCACCTGTTTTTTAAACAGTGGACTGCCAGAAGTCTCCTGAAGAAGCCCACTTTAAGCCTGTGCAGTTCGAGGACAGTGTTGGCCGCTGCGTATCCGCTGCGTTGGGTAAGAAGGATGGCAGAGATGTAGCCACAGGTGAACAGGACGGCTGTGCGATGATGAGTCTGCGCGTTCTTGCACGCATTTTTGTGTGTATGTGCGACCATAAAACACCAAAAGAATGAAACAGACAGCAAACACGTAAGGGAACCTGGTGCAGCCAAAGCAATCACGGACGTTTGTGACATATCATTCACCGAAATGAAAACTAAAGGAAAGGCGAGAATTGTTTTTTAAATGATACCCTTAGAATACACTGTAAGAATATTTAGTTATACATTTGTATTGATTGAAATTGGAGATGGAAGCAAAGGTTACTTCATGACGCGATGGTTGTAGGCGGTGAGCTACGGTATTTCCATAAATGTCATCCGTCAGATATGCTATGCGACGAGTCGCAATCGCGTATGCTCCATGTCAGCACTAGCTGTTAGCCTCGATGTTTACTATGTGCGCGTCGCAAGCTGGACCCAATGGCGTTATATCCGATAAGATTTTTAACGTTGCGTTAGCTGGCGAGCAATGCGTGACTATACTTTCAGAACTCGATGATCGCTGGTCGCCTTTCGAATATTCAGTGATCTCAGCGGTGAGCGTATACCTGTAACATATTTCAATCACGACCTTCAACGTGTGTAATCTGCGTTACGCTTGTTTGTATACAATGTCGAAATTTAGTGAGAGAACCTTGGTTAAAAACAGACAGCAGAACGGGACTAAAAGGTTGGACGAGTGGATACCTTAGCAGCAGCACCGTGGTGTACGCGAGGTCTGAGCTGGCGGCTAGGGTGTAGAGGGTGCCGTGCCGCCATTGCCTGTCCACCTCGTGTTCGCCTGCAAAATGAAAGGGACATTTGCAATGCAACAGTGGCGTCAGTGAACGCAGCCAGAGAAAGATAGTCGGTGTATGGCTACCGAAATATCGTCCGCGGTTTTCCGAAACTGCTGTGCTTGTCATGAAATAGTTCTGGAATCAGGAATTGACCGTATCGGCACAGCCATTTGTCCACAATTAAGGCATCGTCAGCCTGCAGGGTCGAATGACCCTAGCGTTGGACTAGCTGGTG
Organism: Rhipicephalus sanguineus; assembly: GCF_013339695.2. Classification (NCBI taxonomy): domain Eukaryota; kingdom Metazoa; phylum Arthropoda; class Arachnida; order Ixodida; family Ixodidae; genus Rhipicephalus; species Rhipicephalus sanguineus. The sequence goes on along the minus strand of NC_051179.1, from coordinate 144,827,236 downwards.
GTGTTTCGTACGAATTTTGAGCACTATGTTGTAGATGCGACTAGCGCGACCTCCTGTGACGCTACTGAATTGGTTTTCTTGTCGATGTCCCGAAGAGCTGTGCGCAGCCTCCAAAGCGAAAGAGAAATAAGGCAAAGTGGAGAGAGCGAGAGAGAGGGCTAGGGAGCGACGAGGGCGTTACCATATCTGCCTACAGTGAAAGAGCGAATCGTCAAGCGAAGCTTGTTAGTAGTTACATGTTTCGGTGGCGGCGTCGTGCGCAAAAAACCCGGCGCCGGCGAGTGCACAGAAATATGGCCCTTTAGAGGGGTACTGACACCTTTTTGCGAAGGCGTGTTTACTCTGCCATACAAATCTCCTGTATGCAGAGACGGTTCTGAGCGACTGTCAAGCTCAGCAAATGCTGATAAGATATTTTAATTTGATATTAAAGTCAATTTTTCCATGGCGCACCTACTGACATCGACACTAGCTTGACGACAGGCTACAGTACAAATTCTGGTGACTTCACGCAGCAGTCTGGCTAGTTGTGATGACGTTAGGTACCAAAACTTCCAAGATGGCCGCTTATGCTTCATCAAAGCTTCCAAAATGGCCGCTTGGGAGTCATCAACGGAGCCACGGTGCGGATCAGCCGTGGAAACGTCACTATATATTGTGCGAGCACGTGACGAGAAGCTCATGCCGTGTTGTGACGTCAGGGTACAATAGGAACCGAAACTATCTTTTAAAAACATACTGTAATTACTTTGTCAGGGCGCACTCGCGCTTAGCGCTAACTTTTCTAGGCTCTTGAGGGCTTGACCTTTCATTTGACGCAAAAAAAACGACAACTGAAAAAAATAGAATTCGTTGGTTCGTGTTCAAGCTGAGGCTTATATTGGATGCATGTGATAGATGAGCATGACTTGACTTAAAAGGTCAGTTAACTTTCAGGATAATTAATGAAAATTAATTTACTGAGTTCAGTGAAAGGTTGTGAGCTGCTGGGATCGTTCCTACACCTGACGGAACAGATCTCAACAAACTGATGTATGTCACCGCTGTATATGGAAAAAATCCGGCAGATCCCACGCACTGTGGGAATCGAGGTAATGCGAAGCAGCCAGCAAAGAGCTGCATACATCTTTTTTTTTTATTTTTGAGCCAAATGAAATCATTCATGCCATGGCATCTAGTTCAGCATATATCGCATGTTTGCCATGCACGCGTGCATGTACAATGCGGTATATACCATGCCAATGAAACGTATATTCTGGTATATACACTGCATGACCGGTCAATTATGTCCATCACGCACTCCTATCATGCCATACCAATTTTGGTATATATCCATATCTAAACGGCCGGAAGCGCACCATAACAGTGTCATGTAAATCATAGCGTACATGACATGCATAATGTAATTCGCATGTTATGACCTGTCATTTATGTTCGTCATACAGTCACATCGCACAATACCAATTTTGGTGTATATCGAAGGAGCGAAATGGCAGCGAGTCAACCATGATCGTGGCATGTAAATCATGCCACACATGACATGCATGTCATGGTTGTCATGTTACCACCTGTAACTTATGTTCGTCATACGTTCGCGTCACGCAATGCCAATTTTGGTGTATATCAAGCTAGCGAAACGGCCGCGATCGGACAATGAGCGTGGCATGTAAATCATGCCGTAAATGATATGCATATCATAATTTTCAAGTTACCACCTGTCATATATGTTTGTCATACAGTCACGTTACGCAATACCAATTTTGGTGTATATCAAGCGAGCGAAACGGCCACGAGCGCATCATGAGCGTGGCATGTAAATCATTTCGCACATGACTTGCCTGTCACGATTTTCATGTTACCACCTCTCATTTACGTTCGTCTTACAGGCGCGTCGCGCAATACCAATTTTAGCGTATATCAAGCTAGTTAAACGTCCGCGAACGCACCATGAGCGTGGCATGTAAACCATGACATGCATGCCATGGTTTTCATGTTACCACCTGTTATTCATGTTCTTGATACAGTCACATCGCGCAATACCAGTTTTGGTGCATATAAATCTAGCGAAACGGCCGCGAGCGCACCATGAGTGTGGCATGTAAATCATGTCGTACATGACACGCATGGCATGATTTTCATGTTACCACTTCTAATTTACGTTCGTCATACAGTCGCGTCGTGCAATACCAATTTTGGTGTATATCAAGCCAGCGAAACGGCCGCAATTGCACCATGAGCGCGGCATGTAAATCATGACATACATGACATGCATGTCATGGTTTTCATGTTACCACCTGTTATTCATGTTCTTCATACAGTCACATCGCGCAATACCAATTTTGGTGTATATCAACCTAGCGAAACGGCCGCGTGTGCGTCATGAGCGTGGCATGTAAATTATGTCCTGCATGACACGCGTGTCATGATTTTCATGTTACCACCTCTAATTTACTTTCGTCATACAGTCGCGTCGCGCAATACCAATTTTGGTGTATATCAAGCCAGCGAAACGGCCGCGAATGCACCATGAGCATGGCATGTAAATCATGACATGCATGTCATGGTTTTCATGTTACCACCTGTTATTCATGTTCTTCATACAGTCACATCGCACAATATCACTTTTGGTGTATATCAACCTAGCGAAACGGCCGCTAGTGCGTCATGAGCGTGGCATGTAAATCATGACGTGCATGACACGCGTGTCATGATGTTCATGTTAACACGTGTCAGTTATGTTCGCCATGTCGAAATGTCTCGTCATACCAGTTTTCGTATATATCCATTCATTTAAACGGCCACGAGCGCCCCGAGACCATGTCATGTAAATCATGCCGCACATGACATGCGTGTCATGATTTGCACGTTAGGACCTGTCATTATGTTCGCCATTAACTCTTGCCACGTCATACCAGTTTTGGTATATATGAAACTAACGGAATGGCCGGAAGAGCCCCAAGGCCGTGGAGTGTAAATCATGCTGTTCATGACATGCATGTCATGATTTTCATGTTATGACCTGTCATTTATGTTCGTAATACGGTCATGTTATTCCATACCAATTTTGGTATACATCCGATTAACGAAACGGCCAGGAGAGCACAAAGTCGTAGGCGGCTAGATAGATAGATAGATAGATAGATAGATAGATAGATAGATAGATAGATAGATAGATAGATAGATAGATAGATAGATAGATAGATAGATAGATAGATAGATACGCTCAAACTCGCAGAAGTTCGCTAAGAAATGCTTCGCATTTAATATTCGTGACAGTGCCCCTTTAAGGTGCGCCTATCACATGCGTACTTGTATGCGCAGTTTCCCAATGATCCGGTGACTTGTCGGCTATCAATCTGAACGCCGACAAGCCTACGGAAGTCTGATCGTTTACCGAGGTTACTTGCCCTTTCCCGTTGCCGCATTTCATTGTTGGCTTTCAGTTTTGCGTTTCATTGTTTCACGCACGACCGTCGCAATTGTTGCCCGTAGGAACAGAAGTGGCTGCGCTGCTAAGCAGGTATAGATGAAGGTCCCATTCCCGGCATGGAGGAAGGAAGAAGTTAGGAGGAAGCATTGCGCAATGCGAAAGAAGGAAAGAAAGAAGGACAGAAAGAAAGAAGGAAAGAAAGAAAGAAGGAAAGAAAGAAAGAACGAAAGAAAGAAAGAAGGAAGGAAAGAAAGAAGGAAAGAAAGAAAGAAAGAAGGAAAGAAAGAAGGAAAGAAAGAAGGAAAGAAAGAAAGAAGGAAAGAAAGAAGGAAAGAAAGAAGGAAAGAAAGAAGGAAAGAAAGAAGGAAAGAAAGAAAGAAAGAAGGAAAGAAAGAAAGAAAGAAAGAAAGAAAGAAAGAAAGAAAGAAAGAAAGAAAGAAAGAAAGAAAGAAAGAAAGAAAGAAAGAAAGAAAAGCAGTACGTCAGGCTTGCCCGCGCCTAGTTTCCCTAGCCCCCATTTTTTCCATAGGGGAAGGGATCTTGAATTTTTGGCTGCCTAATAAAGGCATATACTGTAAACGCATATATTGTTTTTCTGACATTTTTTGTTAACTCTCAGATATGTCTGTGTGACTATGACTGTATGATTATAATTATATTGGTATGACACTATTGTACGAGTGTTGTGTAGTTAGGTCTTCACAAGTATGCATATTTATTTCATGTGTGGATGTCCATCTTTATACTTTTACAATTGCCTAAAAAAAAACCTGTTCTGCTATTGTGCATGATTTTTTCCCCTTTATTGTGACTCTACAGTCGATTCTACATTTAGTGCTTGTGTCCTTCCCACAGAAATGCCTATTTGGATTGGCGGCACACGCTAAATAAAAAAAAAACAAAATATATGAGTATTATGCATGCTGTATCGCTAAATAATGTCAATAATTCACCATGCATTCACTGCTACTCAGTGAGAAAATCTAGGTAAGTACCGGCTCGCTTGATATCTGATGAGGCATATGTTGAGTAGGTGCTGGTTTCTCATAACTATTCTCAGCCGTCTCTCGCAGTGGTACAGCTTTATACCTGGGCTCCTAAGTCCTTCGCCGCGGCTACGCGTTGTAAACGGGGCTTGCGTAATATAATAACAATATTTTTTAAATAATTGTTTAATAATAATTATTTAATAATTTAACGTCCCAACACCAAGATCTGAATACGAGAGACGCCGTAGTGGAGGACTCCGGAAATTTAAACCACTTGGGGTTCTTTAACGTGCACCTAAATCTAAGCGCACGGGCCTCTAGCATTTTCGCCTCCATCGAAAATGGGGCTGCCGCTGCCGGGATTGGATCCCGCGACCTGCAGGTCAGCAGTCGAGCACCTTAGCAACTAGACCACAGTGGCGGGTCGGGGATCGCGTCAACTGTTCCGTATGAACAGGCTTATTTATAAATATGCACCTCATAAAGAGACCGCGAAGCGTTAGATGTGGAGATGCCGTGATCGCTGTGTCATTTTTTTTTTACAAAAACAATGTTTCGCTAAGTAGTTTGCTTTACAAGCAACAACACTTTTCGGGCACTCATCACCGCAGGACGGATTGACGCAACGATGGTGACGTGCCTCCAATGAGACCTGTCGATCGGAAATCTATTCACAACTTGTATTTTCTTTCCCTATTGGCTTCCTCCATTCGGTTCTCATTTTACTTGTCAACTCTTTCCTTTGTGGATGCACTCTAAAGAGCACAAACAAACAAGCAAACAAACCGATAGACCTGTCGAGACGCTTTTTTTTTTTTGCGAATGTTGTCGTCGAGACGAGGCGTCGTGCTCGCGCTCTGGACGTAGCGTACAAATGCACGCCGCGCCAGCGGTGCTCTCAAAGATAAGGGACAGACACGGGGCTAGTCGGAGGATGTCTTTGTCACGTGGGGGCAGTGGGCCGCCCAAATGGAAACATGTATTCGAGTGCGTCGTTTGCTCGAGAGTATACGTGAGCTGGAGAGGGCTGGGTGACAGAAATGCGAAGAAAATGCGTTGGCTCGTTTGTGCAGTCGTACGTTTTGTTGGACAATTAGGGCAGTTGCCGTCAGACGACGGTTCACAAGTGTGTGCGGCGTCTTCTTTTACAGTGGAGGAGATAGATGCGTCCTTAATAGCTGCGCGCGTCAAAGCATCCCTCACGTGGGGCAAACGACCGTCGGTATGCCAACCTCCGACATTGTTCCTTAGGGGCCTATTGTGCTGGCCGCACGGCGTGTGCACTTTCCCCGATTGAAAACACCTGCAAAAAGGTTTCCGCGAAGCAATAGCGAAGATCGGCGTACTTTACTAAGTGAAGCATTAAGTCAATTTGTACAGTTAAATTATTCTTTCACAATTCTATACTGTCATTGATTTCCCCAAGAAAGGTTAATTATTAGCTGAGCAAACGAAGGTCAAAAAGTCATGCTTGAATTTCGCGCCGATACTTGAACACTTTAAAATCAATGTGACGTCACAATTTTTCAAAGTCTTTTTTTTTGTTTTCCATATTTTGCCGACACTGGTTCAATTACATTTTCTGAAACTTGCTATGTTAAGACCTTGTGTCCCTTAGAATACAATACAAATGCTTTTAGCGACAAACAGTTGCGTAAGCACTATAGCAGACGCCATCAAAATCTATGACGTCACGGCGAGCTGGTGCGAGAACTTCAGGACGGCGTAATCACGCGTATTTTCTTTTGTGCGTTTTCTGGCTTACCAAGCGTCTTCTCCCGCTAAGAGCGGTGCAAAGAGTCGTGATATCGTCATTTGTGTTTAATAACTCGGTTATTATGTGAAATGCACCACCGTAGCAGGAACTCATTCACTGAAGTGATATATAAGAATGGAGCTCTAGGCGAGTAAAGTAAGTTTTATTAATTTGTATATTTCCCTCAATAATCTGCGTATTGACAATCATGCGCCCACGGAGATAGAAGTGCATGCACCACAGGCTAGCAGCAGCTGCTTCGTTTATTTTCTATTTTTCTCTTCCTTTATTATTATAATAATAATAATAATCAATCAATCAATCATTTATTTAACGTGCCCAGGAACAACCGTGAGGTCTTTGTGCAGGCACACGCAAAAAAAAATCAATAAAAATAAACAATACAATACAGACAGTATTCAGAAATAAAAAGAGCAAAAACACGTAGACAAAGAGAAATGAACACAAAAGGGGAGGAGTAAAATAAGGCAATATGAGAAATATTGAAGGGGAATAAAAAATTAGATTGCACATATACAACTATGCGGAAAGACGGAGAAGGGAAGACTTTGTACATTGTGCCATACTATGTCAAAACAGTGCAAAGCTCGGATAAAAACAATGATTGTGGACTATGAAAAACGTCAAGATCAAGAAAATTATTATTATAAAGACTTTGTATTCTGTGAACGGTAGAGTGTTGGAAGAAGCAGGCGGGTACATGAAACGGTCTGTTCTCTCTGGTTAACTTACGCGGAATTCGAAAATTAACACAATTGAGAAGTACAGGGCAGGATATGATACCGTGGACTAGCTTGTAGAGAAATAAGAGATCAGAACGATCTCGTCGGCAGTGAAGTGATGGCAGTGATAATGACTCAGCAGTATTTGAACGAGATCCAGAGTCATTTTTAGCAAAGCGATGGTTATATATGCTGAGGAATTTTTCTGGACTCGTTAAATGGTGTTACCGCTGGATTGAGCAATGCCATTCCATATCACGGACGCATACTCAAGTTGCCGAAGACATATTGCCGTGTACAATTTGTGTAGGGCCATGGGAGACCTGAATTCTCGAGATATTCTACAAACACATCCGAGAGAACGAAGGCCCCGCATAGCAGCACGCTTAACGTGAGAAGAAAAGTTCAACGCGCTGTCAACAATAACACCAAGATCACTGATTTCATAAACCTTGCATAACGGCACAGAATTGACAAAGTATTGAAATGACACGCTAGATGTTTTGCGAGTGATAGACATGAATTTTGTCTTTGAGGTATTTAGAGAAAGGTTATTGCCGTTGCACCATTAGGAAAAAGAACACAAATCTGACTGCAGCAAGCGACAGTCGTTAACTGAATGAATTTCCTTAAATATCTTGATGTCATCGGCATACAAGAGGAAAGAAGAATTACGAATGGCAAAAGAAACATCATTAACATAAATTAAAAATAGGAGTGGGCCTAATACCGACCCTTCAGGGACCCCACTAGTCACTTTATACAAAGAAGAGGTTTGGCCATTCACGGCAACATAACAAGATCTATTGAGCAGATAGCTGTGCAAGAGATTCACAATCGACAAGTCAACGTCAAAGTTCGCAAGTTTAACCATAATCAGTGTGTGGCTGACTACGTCAAAAGCCTTGCTCAGGTCACAGTAGATTGCGTCAACCTGTCCTCTCTGAGAAATAGGTGTGGAGATCTGCGTCATGAAACTAGCAAGATTTGTGGTAGTTGAGCGGCCAGCAAGAAAACCATGTTGATTTGGAATCAATGAGTTTTTCACACTAAAAGACAATATTTTGTGAAGAGCCAGTTCGAAGATCTTTGATGTGGCACATAGTAGAGAAATCGGGCGATAATTAGAAACATCTGTCTTAGAGCCCGACTTAAATACTGGGAAAACACGAGCAGTTTTCCACATGCTAGGAAATGTGGAAGTGTCCGGACAGTTATTAAATATCGTAGTCAGTACTGGGACAAATATAGTACCATATGCTTTCAGTATGGCGGAGGGGATGCCATCTGGGCCACATGATAAGGATGGTTTTAAGCGCTTAATGCATTCGCTGATAAGATTTTCATCCAGCGACAAAGCACTGGATGAGCCAACTGCCTTGGGCTGTTGTCTGATATCAGTGCTGGAGTCTGAGGCCTTATAAACGGATGAGAAATGTGTGGCAAAACAGTCAGCGACGGCATGCACATCTACCCCATTTGATTCTAGTAGTCTGAAGGACTCTCCGCTTTTGCTAGACCGTTTACATACATACTTCCAAAACTCAGCCGGCCTGTCAGAGGCGCTTTTTTCTAAGAATTCAATGTACGAACTATGATCCCGTTTATATAGGCGTTTAGAGAGAGTTCGAAAAAAGCTGAACTCTTCCTTCCACTCGCTGGATGGATTTTAGATTTCCTGTGTGCGTGATCTTTATGCTTCAGTGCACTGATAAGTTCAGATGAGAACCAGTGGGGGTATTTACGTTGTTTAGGTGTATACTGGGGAATAAAATTCAGCATGCTGCTCAGTACAAGCTCCGTAAACCGATCAACCTGGTCATCAACATTAGGTTTGTCAGTAACCTGTGACCACTCAACGGTGGACAAGTGATGATAGAGGCCCGTGTAATCACCTCGCTTGAACGCAAATCTTGGATATTTGTTTACGTAACTGCTGTAGCTCGTTGTTTCGGCTGATGCAGATAATCTTACGTTAAGTGGTGGGTGGAATTTGTCCGGACGTACAAGAGAGATGTCCGAGCGGGAAACTTCAAGGGGTTGATCGTTTGACACACACAGGTCTAAGACGTTGCCACTGGAATTGACGACTGAGTTATGTTGCACTAGGGAATTAAACGCCAGAAAGTCCAAGAGCAGGCTGCACTTTTTCTCTGTGAAATGATTGTAATGAGAAAAGGTAAGCGCGCTCCAGTCAATTCCAGGTGCATTGAAATCCCCAAGAACAATAATTCTGTGCCCACTATGAGAAGATATCACAAGTTCAATAGAAGACATGACATCGTGAAACGAGGCAGGGGAAATGCTGGGCGGTAAATAGAAGCATCCAATCAACAATTTTTCACGGCGCTCAAGGTTGATTTCTAGCCAGACCGATTCTTCGATAGTTTCTAGGTCTTTCCGTCTAACGGATTTCAGTGAATTGTCAATGGCAGTCAGCACGCCACCGCCTTTCTCTTTGGTTTCACTGAAATCTCGGTCACGGCGGAAGGTGGTCTAGGTCGGGGGAAAAAAGTCCGATGAGGGAATTTCAGTGCCGAGCCAGGTTTCAGAAATAGCGATAATAGGAAAAGAAGACGAAAGAACATTAGAGAAAAACTCGAGTGTCTTCGTACGCAGACCCCGAGCATTTTGGTAGAATATGTCTACTTTACACGGCACTTTCGATTACAGGCACTAGCTCAGAGGGATGAAGCATGTCATTGCGCAGCTCCCCACGAAATGGCTTGAAGAGGCATCCGAGGGGCCACATCGAAGGGTCATTCAGGCGTTGTAGCGTGTCCTCGTCAACTTCGATATAGAATGAAGAATATGACTGGAATCTTGTTTGAAGTCGCCGGCAGGAAATGGGAGACATATCGAATTAAGCAATATGTTTTTTGATGTCAGCAGCAGTGGTGTCCGGGCTCAGCTTCGTAACAAAAATGGCCTTTGGCCGTTGTGGCCGTTGTGGCCGTTGAGCTACAGATATATTCGATGTTGTCATAGCTCCAAAAGAGGCGGGTTTCTTCTTTCTTTCCCCCTCAGTCACCGCTGCATAAAGGCCCGAACACACGTACGCGTTGCAGCGCGTCAACGCGTGAGTTTTTGACGCGGCGTCGCGCCCTCTCTCTATGGGGAGAGAGGGCGCGCGGCTACGCGAAGCTGCGCGCCCTCCCTCTCCACAGGGAGAGGGCGCGACGCCGCGTCAAAAAGTCACGCGTTGACGCGCTGCAACGCGTGCGTGTGTTCGGGCCTTAAGAGGCTGTCGCAGGCATCACACTGCCACGCTCGGACGTGTCTACGTCAGCTGGCGGCGAATTCGAAGATGAAAGAGTTTTGGAGAGAGGTGGTTCAGAGCAGGCAGGTTGCTCGGAAGTCACTGATCGGTCAACGATCACATGCGCTGGGGGGATCACAGGCGCCTTCACTGCCACTCCGGCCGTGCGGCGCGTCAGCTCCTCACGCAGGAAGCGGACCTCTGCACGAAGGGAGGCGACCACGCGGGCTTGTTTTCAACACTAGCACACAATAGCACACAATCATTGTTTTTATCCGAGCTTTGCACTGTTTTGACATAGTGTGGCACAATGTACAAAGTCTTCCCTTCTCAGTCTTTCCGCATAGTTGTATATATGCAATCTAATTTTTTATTCCCCGTCAATATTTCTCGTGTTGTCTTATTTTACTCCTCCCCTTTTGTGTTCATTTCTCTTTGTCTACGTGTTTTGCTCTTTTTATTTCTGAAAAGTGTCTGTATTGTATTGTTTATTTTTATTGTTTTTTTTTGCGTGCGCCAGCACAAAGACCTACGGTTGTTCCTGGGCACATTAAATAAATAAATGATTGATTGATTGATTGATTGATTGATTATTATGAGAATGTCACACATGCAGTCATTGTTTCTCTCCGAGCTTTGTGCTGTTTGAACATAGTTTCACACGTCGTTCTAGTCTTTTTCACCTTCTTTGCCTTGACTTGTGCTTTGTTTCTACGCGAAGTTCCGAACTGTCTTTATCATCATTGTCTTTTCATACTCCTTGTTTTTTATTATTGTATTATTCCCTGTCGTTTTGACTTGCTGGCCTTACATCTGCGCTCTCTTTTCATCCTGTTTTCTTTTGTTGAAGCTCCTCATATTTTTTTATTGTTTATCATTACTTTTCGCTTGCGCCAGCACTAAGGCCTCAGGGATGTTCCTGGGCACATTGATTGATTGACTAATTGATTGATTCATTAATTGATTAATTGATTGAGTGAGTTATTGTTATTTAGTGAACTAATTAAGTGGAGGGAAGTTCACGTGCTGAAAGGACAAAATTGCCAGTGAGTGCCTTTGCTCCTTAGGCACCCATACGTGCTTGTTGCTTTTAACGCTGACCGGCATGCTGTGCGTATTTACGCACTTTTTTAACGCCCGTACCGGCAGTCTTCCTTGCCGTACCGGCCGTGTTAACTTAGCGGTTAGTGTGTTCCACACTCGCCGTCACGGCTACTCGCGGCGCTGTCTGACGCTCCCACGTTTAAATGCACATGTATACCCTATAAAGTGGACGGGGGAATGGCCGCCGCGGTAGCTCAGTTGGTAGAGCATCGGACGCGTTATTCGAAGGTCGCAGGTTCGGTCCCTGTCCGCGGCAAGTCATCTTTTCGTCCACTTTTCTTTCTTCACATTTACCTTACATTTAGTACTAATAACATCCCCTATACTTTCCTTGGCAATATTGTCTGTTAGTGCTCATTAATATTGTGTATAAGAAAAACGAGCCCTTAAAATTAACACTTCTTTTCTAGTTAACCTGCCTGCCTTCTCCTTTTTCTGTTTCCTTCCTTCCTTCCTTCCTTCCTTCCTTCCTTCATCCTTAGCGTTTAAGGTATTTCGCTGCTGTGCTCGAAGATGCAGGTTCGACTCTCGACCACGGCGGCCACATGCCGATGGACGCGACACGCGAGAACACCCGTGTGCTTAACAGAGAGACAGAGAAAAAGTCACAGTTTCGCCGCAACGGCGAAGCAATGAATGCGATAGCAATAAATTGGAATGTAACGCAAAGAACGGAAAGCAGCTCGAAATTGCCAGCGCGTCGCTCGAGCCCAAAGGACGCACGAAAAGAACGCATACAGGACGAGCGCAAACTAATGTGTCACAGCTCGACACTTGAAGCGCACTGCTCAAACATAAAGCAGGACGCACGAAACGAACGAACAGGTACACACAAGACGAACGCGAACTAATTGTCACAGTTGTTACTTATTTCTGTTTGAACAGCGCGCTCCTTTCGCAAACGCGGCCGCTGCAGCGAGTGCAGTAACCTTCGTGCCCCCCGCTCCACCCTAGAGGCCGCCCCTTCTTTCCTTGAGATAAGCGCACGAAGGCGACCACGCCCTGTAGGGCGAACAGCAACGGCGTTCGCAGGAGCGGGGCGACGATGTTTAAAGCGCGCCACGCGCGCACGTCGCGCCATCTATGTGTTCACTAAGAAAGCATGCTGATGTAGGTGTTGTGTATAAATAGCTCGCCGTTAGCAGGCTGTAAGACGTTGCTGTTCGTGTCCTAACGTCTAACGCCGCGCGCTGGCAAGCGAGAGGTCGCACGTTCCGAGTCCGCGCGTCGGAATGTTTTTCTGAATTATTTTTCTGCGATGCGAAACCCGCTTTGCAAACCATTAATTGCGTCATGAGACAAGGTCCATACTATATTTTAGCCATAGAAATTATGGAGCTTCTTCACGTTGCTTCAACAAATGGCCACCTCGTCACCTTCCAATGGATTCCTGCCCACTGCGGCATAATGGGAAACGAAGACGCAGACGCAGAAGCTAAAGGAGCCTTGACCAGTGGCCCTGAAGTGCGCACTGCGTTTTCACGACCAGACACGAACGCCCTGCTTCGGTACGTAATGCGTGACCTCACACTTGAGCACTGGACGAAACCGGAGCGACGACACCGGCGATTACACAGATGGGACCCCGAAATGAGGTTCTGTATGCCTCGTAAATTAAAACGACACAACACAAGTATGATTCACCGAATTCGTCTTGGTGTGGCCTTCACAAGACGTTATGCACATATCATCGGCCGCAGTGACACCGGTCCCAACTGTGATCACTGTCAAGTGCCAGAAACACTTGAGCACATATTTTGTACCTGCCCAGCATACGCACGCGAACGACAAAAACTGATTTCCTCGACTGAAGGAGTGCATAATAGGCCATTAACTGATGAGGTTGTGTTGGGCCCATGGCCTGACGCCAACAGCACAACTGTGGTCATAAGAGCGGTTGCAGCTTTCCTACAAGCCACTGGACTGGATGCGCGGCTACACTCTTAACTTTGTAACTCTTACTATCCGTGCACAAAATCATGTTTATCCGATACTTTGTAACGGATAACTTAGCAGGATACATTGTAACTCATACATATATAAGGTACATTGTAACGGTTACAGATATCAGTTACATTGTAACCCTTATAATTGTTGATATTATATAGGTTACGCTGTAGCCTTGTATTTTTTATAATGTAATGTAACTTATAGAATGTAACTTATAAAAAGGTGTTTTTAAGGGTTACGCCAGCTACTGATATCTTTTAGTTTTGATTGCACTCTATTTACACCGGGCGTTTGAAGAAATCTGCCGAAAATTCTCAAAAATCCCGAAAATGCGATATTTGTTGGCTGCCTTGAGAACTGCTTGCGCTGTAGCGGCAGGCATCTTAAGATTGTTAAAGACCCCACTTAGGAGTGTGATTAAAAATTAAACTAATTAACTCTTTAACTGGTGAAGTTAGGTGGTTGTATCAAAGGAGTGAAATGAGGTTCTACATGCGAAGAACCCATGCCAGCTTCGATATATAGAAAAAGCAGCCTGTAGTAATTATTGTGTCGTGACATTCAACAAAATTCAATGGATGTCACCTTTGAAAGCCGTGGAATTTGGTTGAATGTCACTACGACAAAAAAATTACTAGAGGCAGATTTTTCTATACTTCAAAGCTGGGATGGGTTCTTTGCGTAAATAACTTCAATTCACCCCTTTGACAGAACCACCTAACTTCACTAATTAAAAAGTTAGTTAATTTAACGCTTTAATCACAGTCCCAAATGGTCTTTAACAATCTTAAGACGCTTGCCGCTACACGGCAAGCCATTCTCAAGGCAGCCAGCAAATATCGCCTTTTCGCGATTTTTGAGAATTTTCGGCACATTTCTTGAAACACCCGGTATAGCCAACCTTAGGTTCACTGTAATGAGGTTTACAATGGTACTGTCACGCCTGGCAATTGTTCTCACAGAAGATTGTGATGCCAAAATTGGGAGTCTGATAAAATCACTTCGCCTATATTTCGATGCATTTGAACAAGTCATTGAAGAGTGGATGACGTTTTCTCGCACTGCTGCTTTACCCGTATATGGCTTCACTTTCAGTCCCATTACTCAATCTTCTACACAGATTCTCTCATGAGAACCGACAAGTCGACAAATCACACTACTGACCAAATTTGTGGGCAAGATTTCTAGACATGAGACATCGTCTAAATGTTGAAAACTGGCTGTGAAACAGAGTGCTATCAAAACAAAAAAATGTCCATATAAGTAGCTAAAGTATCCTGAAAAATCAACACACTCTTTTGAATACTGTCTGGGCTTCCCCACTCACATAAATCAGCTGCAGTTTTTTCACACATATCTACTGCCACTCACTCGGGTATTCCTTCGACATTGGCGTAGCTGGTAGAGGGAGGAGGGTTGGTGGTTCTAACCCTCAAAAGTTCTCAATTTTGCGTGTACGCGTACATTCGCAAACATGCACGACTACACGCAGTGACGAGAAACGGTTGTGGCAGCTATATTTTGTATTTATTTTAGGCTGGCTGGTATTAGAACAGGTGAGTTCAATCACACTGCAAAGCTCTCCGGGCAATGTCTCGGATATCAATGGCATTTCAAATGAACTTTTAGGCAATTCCATTAGTGCACTTCCTAACTCTGTCTGAACTTTTCAAACAAGGTATTCCTTTACACATTTTTTTAATTTTCTCAAAAAAGCACTGTCAGGTACGAAATTCTTTATTTAAACATCTCTTCTTTGCAAGATGTAATATCTAAAACAGGGTGACACGTCGAGTAGTGAGAGCCCTACAGCTATGAAAGACACAAAATATGAAAGACACAAAAGATGTCGGGAATACAGCTACATAAAGTAATGCAGCTGCATTACTATATAAACACAGATAGCAGAGAAAAGTGCTGCAGCCCAAATTACATTTTTCTGCTTTAGAAAGGCCAAAAAACATTTCAGGCGTCCACAAACCACACTTTTTGGTGGCCTATCTCCTGGCAATGCAATTGTCTGCACAAGAGCAAGCATCTGGGAATACGCAAATGGATACTGTAAGTTCTTTAATACACCAAAAGACTAAAAATAAGTGCCCGCGGTAATCCAGATGTGGAGAAAGAGATGACTTCGGCTTGGCTGCCAGCAAAAACGCAGACTTAGTCAGGAGTGCAGTAAATGTGAGGCGCTGATATTTGAAGTTCATCACCAGGCGATTCCGTCTACAAAAAGAAATTACAGACTACATAAACTACTAGCCAAAGTTTGTTGGTGGTGCAGAGTATGGTATGCATGCGCTTGCCCACAGAATAAAATGAAGATATGTGCCAATAAGGGCAAAATGAGAACAGCGAGCTATTAATGCTGGCACTAGCAAACCATATATTCAGTGCTACAACATACCACAAGTGGGAGTGTTGTGGTGTAAGATACAAAAATTTTAAACAGGTTTTTCAGAGGCACAAGGAATCCTTCTTTGCGTATCTACGAGAGGGCTGAAGCCGCAAACTATTAGTGTTGAAGAGGGTGTCCACGTACCTCATTTATGAGACTGCCCAACGTTGCCTTGTATGTGCTTCATAACATCCACCATTGTGCAGACCCGTTCTTTCTCTTCAGAGAAAACGTCTACCACATCATTGAGTTCGCTCTCGAGTCTTGCTATGTTAGCATTGGACCGAAGTTCCACCTCGATGCACAACTGCAACAAAGCAATTTAGGACATTGAGAACCATCACTCCTATTAAAACAGGCTTAAATTAATGTTAGGCGTCATAAAAATCAGCGGTACAGATGTGAACACTAATGTTCATTAAGTTTATCAGCTGATTCGCTAAGAACTATTCGACATTGGTCGCCATTAAAGCTGACATTTGTTATAGTGGCTCATTTTTAAAGAACATCTTTTGCAGATTTGATTAAAAAATTCGTTGAATTTCCAGACCGCGGTGCTGGCGATGCCGCAACTGCAGAGCACACCGGGTGCGCCGGAAGGTGCTGCGGCACGCCGGAACTTACCTCGACGTGATCTGAATGATGGTGCGCCACGCGAGGACCTCGCCGCGTGAAAAACACTGTGTCATCTGAGGAGAGCAAGCCGACTGATGGACCATCGCGCGTGATGTGCAGTGCTTGTCGCATTCTTTGTGATCTTAAAGTGGTCATGATAACGCTGCAAGCGTTCTCCTCAACGCTACAGCTCACGTCGTGCTAAGCAATGTTGTTGCGGGTAGCGGATCGCACATGACAAAGACAGCGATGAGCGTCAAAGCAAAAATTACAAAGAAAGGCAAAGTCAAAATTACAAAGAAGGCGACAAGCACCGCACATCACGCGCGAAGGACCGTTACTGGGCTTGCTCCCCTCAAATGGCACGCCGTCTTTCCCGCGGCGAAGTCCTCACGCGGCGCGTTATCAAATTACGTAAAGAGAAGATTCGGTGTGACGCAGTACACGGACCGCCCTTCCGACGCACCCGGTGCACTCAGTTTCGGAATCGCCGGCACAGCGGTCTGGAAATTTGACGATGAATCTTTTGAACGACACCAAATGTTTTCGATTTTTCTGCTAAATCTCACAGATTTTTTTTTTTTTGTAAAGCCCGCCTGTAAAGTGAAACTAAATACGCAGAGAGCGCCACTGGCATCCGTCAGTTACGCCCACTGAAGGTGCGGATTTCAAATTATCCCATCAAAACATGGCCCACAGCTAAAAAAAATAAAACATAAGGTTCTTGTAATTTGCCAATCAATGGGTGCTGTTCAGCGCTTGCTTAAAATTTACAACAATCAGGTTGCTAGCGATGCCCGGAGCGTCACATAACAGGTTATTTTTCGTTAATTGCTCGGGGAACTGAAACCAGCCTCTAGAAAGAATACTCGGCACGAAAGGCGTTACGCTTGCCTAGTACAGCGGATACTGTAAAACTAAAACACAGAAAACAGCTATTCTACTTATATATGTAAGTACTTATTTTAAACAATGCTGGCTTTACGTATTCTAAAGGTACGATTACTAAAGGTACCGGCCTGTCCGGAGTTCTCCAGCACATTAGAGACAGCATTTCCAGCTGTAGGTGCTCCCGCAGACGCTGTAAAAAAACTCAAATTATTAGTAGCGAAGCTCCTTAGGCCGGCACCCCGCCGTCGCCGTTGAAGGCAGTCAAACAAACAGACAAACATACAAACAAACAGTGTTGAAGACAAACGTCATAGACAAACAGTGCACCGTAGGCTTCTCTAAGTGCTTGCACGTGTTGCTGACACCATTACACTGTTGCCGTCATAAAAGCTCGAAAAACAGAACGCATTGAGAATACCTGCAAACAATGCCAAACGCGGTTATAATGTCAACAAACGTCATGACAAGGGCACTGCCGAAGCTGACGACGAACGCAAAGCCGGAGTGGCCAAAGCAAACGCATAAAGCGCCAAAGAACCGGCGAAAGCCTTGCCAGGCATCGTTCGCGACGAATTCCCCCATTGGGCACAGCTGAAGCCTCCTTTTCTTTCCTGGCAGCCGTTAAATCTCGACAGGTGCGGGTGAGAACACTTTCGCACAAAAATAGTTTATCTATACCGAAAACAGGGAAAACAGAACAATGAAAAAGAACCACTTACCAAGTTCGTCTAATCTTCCATGCGATCCGGGGCAACCATCACAGTAGTCACACCGTACGTAAGCTGAAGCGAGCACAGTGTATACTAAGCGTTCACAGTCACAACCCACTTCTTTGCAGCGGCAGCGCGCTATTCCAAACAAGTCCACGTTCAACGCTGACATGTTCAGAAGCGCGTCCAACGGGAATAATGGTATAAATTTGGCGCGAAGCCGGCGACGCGAGGTAACACACACGGGCAACACGGCAATACGTAATCCCTTCCCGACACGCAGCGCTGCAACAAGAATACATGTAGAGATACCATAGAAACATGGCCGCTGCTTCTGCCCTGAAGCATGATTCAAACTTTCGGATCCGGCTACTCGCACTTAAACAAGACCACGTCCGTTGTGAGTAAAAGAAAACGAGAGTTTGTGACCAGAGTTCGCTCTTAGCAAGAGTTATGCTGCATTGAAAACTATCATTTTTTATTGAAGCGTGGCGAAGGAGATTATTGTTGCTTCAGACCACTGCCTATTTCATCAATCCACAAGTATCCTCGGCAATGGAGCGGCAGTATGTGGCTTTTCGGTGTACCAAGACCGCGCTGGCGAGAATTGGCGCGTTGGGCCACCAGTGTCAAAGTACAATATAGCAACGAATGACGTATTGCAGATGTTTTTTCTGTCCCTTTTATGTCATTCCAGTTTGTTCAGACGCTTGCTCGCGCCGTAACCGAGTTTGTTCAAACAATATATATTTTTAGGCGAGTGTCGCTTACACTCAGCCCCGCTTGAGTATAATAGAAGCATTTTGAGTGCAGAGTTACTGTGTATACAGTTACTCAATTTGAGTGGGCCGAACAGCCGGTTCCGGGCTTGCTTGGGGGTGAGGCGTGGTGTGCGGAAATCCTATACATAGTTTTCATGTGACGTCACAGATAGGTTCTCTGCGCTATGTACATCTAGATGGCTGCCACCGTGACTTTTATCTCATTAGAGTGTCAGTGTAGG